>NW_003302551.1:4028854-4115984 GCF_000004255.2 Arabidopsis lyrata subsp. lyrata
CTTATAATTTCAATGTGGGCAAGATGGAAACAAAACTATGACAAAAAGAAAAGATAAAATTATATATTTACGTAAAGATATGGACGATATATGTATAATATGTAAACATATAGTTTGAGTTACGTAAATATAGATATTTTTTTAGAAAAGGTTAAAGTCATAATAAAATTGTGACAATAAAAGAAGAGAAAATATGAGACCGTCTATATCCATGTCATATAACTTTACTTGATAATATGAAATATCTTTAACAGAAATAAACAACCTTATAAGAAATTGGAAAATATACACTAAATAACTTAAGACTAAAAAAAAATTAAGAAAACAACATTAGAGTAAACATTATCTATTTGTTACATGACTTTTGCCATACTACCAACTTTTCGTTTTGTCTTCTTTCTAATTCACAAATCTCTATGTATCTCTCTTTAGATTTCTCTGAATTTTGCTCGAACTCATATTTCTTTCTCATTCTCTCCCTCTCGTCGGATTTCTTCACCACCATATCTTTATTTTATTTTTTTCCCTATATCCATTTCTCGCATTCGTCGGGCATCACTACCGAGTCTCACTACCTGACCCACCACCACAACTAAGTCTCACTACAATCACAATCACCACCACCATCAATACCGAATCTGGCTAATTCTGACTCACCACCTTTATCAATATTTAGCGCCTCCACCACCATCATCAACACCAATACCATTGTTACCGCCTCTTATCCTCTTTTCCCAACTTCTCTTATTACTCCACATTCTTTATCTTCTCCGAAATTAGACCAAACCTCTCCGACAATAACTCTAGTCTATGTCTATCGCCGTTCATAATTATTAATTTGCCTCAATTGTCATATATTCATTAAATCTGTATATCACATGCTATTTTTAGAAAAACATCGTGATTCGAAGTATCTTTTTATAATTGATATGATATAACATCGTTAAGAAATTAGTTTGCTTGATTAGAAAATATGAGATAATCTATTTGTTTATATAAAGGTGACTATTTACAATCTTTTTTTATAGGATTAATAACTGATTGTATAATTTTCTTAATTTTTTTCTAATTTTAAATCTTTTTTTTATAATTAGTAACTTATAAATAAAACGTTTAGCATAATTCTAAAATATCTATCTTTATGGAAATATACATATAAATTCCTTATATATATGTATAGTTTTCTTATTATAATCATTTTATATTTTTAAAACTGTTTAAATTTATAATTTTGTTATAATTATCTTTTAAAAATAAAAGTTTTGTTTGTGAGATGGCAAAAAATCTTATGAAAATATATGTACAATTTTCTTATAATTAGCTTTTTACATTTTAAAACTATTTAAAGTTATAATTTCTTATAATTATTTTTTTACTTTATTTTTCTTAAAAAAGGAAAATTTTATTTGACACATGTCAAAATCTCAGATCGAAAAATTTGGCACATGTCACGATCTCGTGAGTTACTAATTTTGAAAATCATACTTTAATAAGATAAGATTATGTGATATGCTTAGATTCTTTTAGTAGAAAGATAAATTGAAAAATATATAAAGATATTAAAAAGTACAGATAATAACATAAACTTAAGTAAGGAAAATTTAAACTCAATTTAAATAAAGAATTAAAAAGGAGAGATTTATTTCAATAATAAAGAAATGAATTAAGGTCATCTATAGATAGTTGTCCCAAAAAAAAAAAAAAAAAAAAAAAAAGGGAAAGGCCATAAAATAAACTAAATGCCCTAATATAATAAAGCGTTATTGAGTCCAAAGTCTCAAAGATCTCGCCTACAGATGAGACTTTTCTTCTTCACTCTTTCCCTTTGTGTGATCTCCTCTAACGATTATCAATATTATTGATCGATGGATGACGAATATATGAACTACGAGGAGGAGGATGAGAATTACTCGCTGGATGATGATGAGCAGGAGGATGAGAATTACAACGAGGCAGAAGTCGATGTGCAACACGTGACCTCGACAAAATCTACGAGCCAGGTGATCACAAAAAAATCTCTAGTAGCAGCACAAAAAGAAAGTCTGGTTAGGGTTATGGAATTGTTATCGGTTAAGGAGAACCAAGCTAGGACTCTTCTTATTTATTACCAATGGAACGTTGATAAGTTGTTATCTGTGTATATTGATCAAGGCAAAGATCATATGTTTTCTTGTGCTGGTCTTACTGTTTTTGACCCTTCTTTAGTTACTTTAAAGAAGACGATGAACTGTGATGTCTGCATGGAAGATGATTTACCAAGTGATGTGATGACGAGAATGGAGTGTGGTCATAGCTTTTGCAATGATTGTTGGAAGGAACATTTTACTGTGAGGATTAATGAAGGTGAAAGCAAAAGGATTCTATGTATGGCTCATAAATGTAAAGCGATTTGCGATGAAGATGTTGTTAGGAAGCTAGTTAGTCCGGAATTAGCTGAGAAGTATGATCGTTTCCTTATTGAATCTTATGTGGAAGATAACAAGATGGTGAAGTGGTGTCCAAGTATACCGCATTGCGGGAGTGCGATACGAAAGATCGAAGATGATGACGTCGTTGAGGTTGAATGTTCATGTGGACTTCAGTTCTGTTTCAGTTGTTTGAGCGAGTCTCACTCTCCTTGCTCTTGTTTGATGTGGAAGCTATGGAAAAAGAAGTGTGTAGACGAGTCTGAGACGGTTAATTGGATAACGGTTAATACGAAGCTGTGTCCCAAATGTTACAAACCTATTTCAAAACAAGATGGTTGCAATCTCATGACTTGTAAGTGTGGGCAGCATTTTTGTTGGCTGTGTGGTGAAGCTACTGGGGCAAGTCATACTGTGCAGAGTATTGCTGGTCATAGTTGTGGTCGGTACAAAGATGACAAAGTAAGGCAAATGGAGAGAGCCAAAAGGGATTTAGACAGGTATACGCATTACCATTACCGCTACAAAGCACATACCGATTCTTTAAAGCTCGAGGATAAACTTAGGAAGAGTATCCTTGAGAAGGCAGTGTCAAATGCTGAAACCAAGGATCAACAAGTGTTTAAAGAATACAGCTGGGTTATAGATGCAGTCAACAGGTTATTCAGATCAAGAAAGATTCTTTCGTATTCTTATCCTTTCGCGCTCTACATGTTTGGTGAAGAGTTGTTTAAAGATGAGATGAGCGACGAAGAGAGAGAGATGAAGAAGAATCTGTTTGAAGATCAGCAGCAACAACTTGAAGGTAATGTTGAGAAACTTTCTAAGATTTTAGAAGAGCCTTTTGATGAGTATGATCATGAGAAAGTTGTGGATATGAAGAGACACCTCAACAATTTGAGTAATGCGGTTGATAACCTCTGCAAGAAAATGTATGAGTGCATTGAGAATGAATTACTAGGTCCAATACAATTTGGAATCCACAACATTGCACCTTACAGATCAAAGGGAATAGAACAAGCAACTGAGTTTTGTGCTGAAATATGCCAAACTTAAGATTGAGGTTCAAGCGGATCTTCGTAGAATAAGAAATTGTTTTAGTTATCGTAGTTTATCGTTTTTAGTAGCTTTTGTTTCATAAACATATTATGCAGCATAGAAGAGAAAAATATTTTAGTTATTTGCGTTATGGTTGGTTCTTGCTTGTCTCTTCTTCCTCTCATTCTATGTTAGAAAGGTCATTTTTCTTGGCTTGTCAGCCATTTGGTGGTGCAACAGGCGGTGTGGAAAGTGGCGGGTGACTAACTTTGTACCAGGGCATTGGAATGCTAGTCATCATTCTTGCAAGGCCAGTTCACATTATAGGGCAGGAGGTACAATGGTTAAAGGTCCCAACTCAAAGTCCAACAATAAAAAGGGTCTGATGTTTTCATATTGGGAAAAATTAAATTTACCCTAGTTAAAAAAAAATTATACAAATAATAGTGGTGGATTGGATCCGGATCCGAATTTTAACTATTCGAATCTTTGCCTTGTGGATATCCGACATTTTGGGTATCTGATATCTAGATTTGGATCTCGATTCATTAAATTAAAAATAAAATTTAATAAAATAGTATGATAAAAATTTTATTTAAGTTTTTAAAAATAAAATCTGATGTGTTATAAAAATAATATTACAATTAACCTAGAATATATTTTATATAAAAACCATATAATATTTTCAAGAACATATTAAAAAGTACTATTAAGTAATTACGTTATATCCATGTTTTACATTTTTTAGTAGAAGAAAAATAGAAAATATGTAAAGATAATTAAAATTACAGATAATAATAGAAATTTAAAATAAGGAAATCCTAAATTGAATAAGAAAAAAAGAAGAGAAATTTACTTCAAATTAAAATAAGGAAATAGTTAATTTCATCTAAAAAAACAACTACACTGCCCTAAGTTTTGCGTTATTGAGTCCAAAAGTAACAATTCTCTAACGATCTCGCCAGTATATGAAACTTGTCGTCTCAACTTCAAGAAAACATACTATCTCTTCGCTCTTGATCGTCTCGTAATTGTTTTGATCTGATGGATGACGAATATATGAGCTTCGAGGAGGAGGAAGACGATTATTGTTGCTCCTCCGATGATCATGATGATGAGGAGTATAACAACGCGGAAGAATCCGTTTTGCAACAACCAAGAGAACCTACGAGCCAGGTGATCACGAAGGAAGCACTTGTAGCAGCGCAGAAGGAAGTTATGGTTAGGGTTATGGAATTGTTATCGGTTAAGGAGAACCAAGCGAGGACTCTTCTTATTCATTATCAATGGAACGTTGATAAGTTGTTTTCTGTGTATATTGATCAAGGCAAAGATCTTTTGTTTTCTTGTGCTGGTCTTACTGTTTTTGACCCTTCCTTAGTTAAGTCGAAGAGGAAGAAGAAGAAGAAGAAGGAGAAGACGAGGAAGAGGAAGAAGAAGGAGAAGAAGGGGGAGGAGGAGACGAGGAAGAGGAAGAAGGCAAAAAAAACGATGAAGTGTGATATCTGCATGGAAGAGGATTTATCAAAATATGCCACGACAAGAATAGAGTGTGGTCATAGGTTTTGCAATGACTGTTGGAAGGAACATTTTACCGTGAGGATTAATGAAGGTGAGAGCAAAAGGATTAGATGTATGGCTTATAAATGCAACACGATTTGCGACGAAGATGTTGTTAGGCAACTAGTTAGCCCGGAGTTAGCTGAGAAGTTTGATCGTTTCCTCGTTGAGTCATACGTAGAAGATAACAATATGGTGAAGTGGTGTCCAAGCACACCACATTGCGGGAATGCGATACGAAAAATCAAAGATGATAGCGATGACGAGGTGGAATGTTCATGTGGACTTCAGTTCTGTTTCAGTTGTCTGAGTGAGTCTCACTCTCCTTGCTCTTGTTTGATGTGGAAGCTATGGAAAAAGAAGTGTGTAGACGAGTCTGAGACGGTTAATTGGATGACCGTTAACACGAAGCTGTGTCCCAAATGTAGCAAACCTATTCAAAAGAGAGACGGTTGCAATCACATGACTTGTAAGTGTGGTCAGTTTTTTTGCTGGCTGTGTGGTCAAGCTACTGGAGCAGAACATAGTTTTAGGAGTATCGCTGGTCATAGTTGTGGTCGGTACAAAGATGAAAAAGTGAGGCAAATGGAGAGAGCCAAAAGGGATTTAGACAGGTACACACATTACCATTACCGATACAAAGTGCACACCGATTCATTAAAGCTAGAGGATAAACTTAGGAAGAGTATCCTGAAGAAGGCACTGTTAAATTCTGAAACCAAGGATCAAGAAGAGTTTAAAGAATACAGTTGGGTTACAGATGCAGTCAACCGGTTATTCAGATCACGACGGATTCTTTCGTATTCGTATCCTTTCGCGTTCTACATGTTTGGCGAAGAGTTGTTCAAAGATGAGATGAGCGATGAAGAGAGAGATATAAAGAAGAATCTGTTTGAAGATCAGCAGCAACAACTTGAAGGTAATATTGAGAAACTTTCCAAGATTTTAGAAGAGCCTTTTGATGAGTATGGTCATGAGGAAGTAATAATTATGAAGAGTCAACTAATCAAGATGTGTGCTATGGTTGATACACTATGCAAGAAAATGTATGAGTGCATTGAAAATGACTTATTAGGTCCACTCGAATCTGGAATCCACAACATTGCACCTTACAGATCAATGGGAATAGAACAAGCTGCTAAATTTTCTGCTTCTTCGGCTTGTAGTTCAAGCGGATCTTCGTCGAATTAATTTTACTAGTTTTACTAGTTTTTTTTGTTTCATAAACAGATGATGCAGTAGAAAACTAATTTGGCTCTTTTCCTTCTTAATGCGATTGTTTTTTTGTAGTTTCATAACCATTCCTTTCTTTGATAGTGAATCCATGAAGAAAGTAAATAAACAGTATGCAGTTCTTGTTTTGAAGAAACTAATTATTGTCCTAATTATCATTTATCATTTACCACTATCATTAGTAATTACCATGTGCTCTCTAGGAGTTCTAGAGACTCACCAACAATGGGTTTTGTTTTGGTATGTATATGCGAAAGTCACAGAAAAGAGAAGATACTTTTAAATCCAAGAAAAGAATCAGAGACATTGGACTTACCTGCAAATGTCGAGCAGAGTCTTTTCTCCTGCTCTAAGTTCGTGCCACTTCTCTTCACCATCGAGATATCAAAGGGCAAAATTTCTGAAGGTGCATCAGATGTGATCCTTGGCTTTTTAGTAGCAGGACTAACCAATAATCCGTAAGCTCTATACGGACTTATCTCTGCGTTTCTTCCTTCTTGAGAAGAAATGGTTATGGGATCCTCGAGTTTTGATGTGGCGAGGACCGGGGAATTCTTGGACCTTTTCCTTATGTAGTTGAATATTGTTTCATCTGAGAATGGCCTTTCTGTTTCTGCCAGATTCATGGGAGATAACAGTTAAAGACTTTAAGCAAATGCTCTATAATGCAAAATAGAACTTCATAATGAGTGAAGAAGATGTACGCACCAGTTTTCTCTGCAAAGCTTGCATAACCCGGCTTAGTAATTTGCTGTGCGCTTTGTTTGACGTCTTTAGTATTTGTAGGTAAGTCAAAGACAGAATCATACTGAAATAGAGGATCCAGTTCAGGAGACTTGTCCACTAAGCTTTTCCTTTTCAGATTTGATTTTCCTGATGCCGGAGAGGTGGTCGGATTCAAAGTGTTCAATGAAGGAAAACACTTTGCTTTTTCACGTATGTGGTCAAAGACTGTATGTTCATTGATAATGACACAGTCATCTTCTTCCATCGTCACATAGGGTTCTTTCTCTGTAAAGATTTTTGGGTTTAAAAAAATGGTTAATGGAATACAAAGCACTCAAAAGAAAAAGCTTATGACAGATTTAAATTTGTATTGAGCATCTAACCTTCTTCTGAATCCTCATCTATGAGTTTGAAACTAGGCCTGAAGAAGATAATTGAGCAGTTGAGGAGAAAGTTGTAATCATGAAGACCTTATCTATTTATGGGACTGAGAAGAAATGTACTCACATATCATCTTTTTTATCCTTTCGGTTTGAAGGTCCAGATGTAACTGGGTTGTCATCTACTACGCAGGCAGCCACCATAGGAGGATAATAGTGAGGCAGCCTGTTTTCGCTTTTGTAGTTTATTTTGTTGTTGTTTGCCTTCTTGAGTAGAAGTGTTTCATGGAGGTCAATACCAACTACAATAGTAACAGCCCAGAAATAAACACACTTGGTTAGTGTTTCACTTACTACATGGTCATCAAGTTTTCCTACCAAACCAGAGGTGTTATTTAGAAGACTTAACTGTATTCTTCGAAGATGAGATCAGCCTTCACAGTCACCTTTGCTTGTTGATGAGGCCTTTCCAGGAGTATGGTTACGTTATATGGACTAAAAGAAGGCAACCAAGAAGAATGAAGTATTGCAAATCTTAAATAAAGTTAGACGAAGATTTGCATCGGGATAATGATGATAGAGTGATCGACAGGTAAACATACCTGGAGAAGTCCTCCATTCTGCTGCCATTAAAATATCACTGATTAGTTACATTTAACTTGAATGTCTAAAAGAGGGTTAGGTGAAACACAAGAATGTTGTAATAGAAGAAATTATGGTTTATCGTTGGTTACGTGCTCATCACCTTATTTTCTCATGAAAGTGAATACGATTCTCTTCCTCTGAACCAACAATCTGCCAGAAAAAGGATACAGATTAGTAGCTTATCTAGTTATCTTTTGTTCATGAGCGAAACACAAGACTATGCAGAGAAATGGAGATGCAGGTAGTAGAGTTAAGAGTATAAATGCAGAAAGTTAAGGTAACTAACCATGTCAGCATAATGGCGTTTTGTGGATTGGAGAGGTTGTGATAGCCGTGTCAATGTGACTGCTAATTTAGATATCCCTTGCTTCTGGCAGTCAACTTCCTGGACCTTGATTTCAACTTTTGGAGGTAGGGATGATAGAGACTCCTTGATGGTATTTCCGAAAGGATATTTTCGACCGGTAACAATCTCTATCCTTCGTGGATCAGCTTCAGAAAGAGCTTCAAATGACCTGACTCCCATTGAATGAAGTGCCTAGAAAAAGAATGTATCCAGAAAAATGTTACCAAGAAAAAACTGAAGCATTCGGAAAACATAAGGTGCAGTTAACATGCTTATAAAGAGCAGACATAGATTAAAACCTTCGCAGTAACCATTCCAATGCCAGGCAATTGTTTCAACAAATATGGACTGTCGTCCCACAGCTTTTGATAGAGTGATTTTGCCAGAAGAGTTGAGCTAATCGTTCCTTTATAATTCTTTTTGTATATAAAGTACTCTTTCATGCATCTCGCTATTCTGGATCCATTCGAGCAAATAGAGTTAGCATCCTGAGACAAAAGTGACAAAAGTTCCAATGTTCATATGCAGAGCAAAAAAGTAACTGTGATCAAGAGATAGAAGGAGTCAGGAATATAAGATTGGTGGACCTGAGTCATGGATAAATCATGCACTGAAGGATCCCCAGTCAACCAATCATTTGCAAGCACAAATAGTTTCTCTTCTCTGGTTTGGATGCGTTTTTTCCGCTTTCCTTTATTATCGTTGATGTGGAATCTGAGCCGCCCTTCTTTATCTGCATTTACATCATTTAAGGTCTTCTTCTCATTGCGTCTGAGCTGTATCCCTTCATTTTTCAAGTTAAACAAATTAGTATATTCATCAGGTAAAAAAGAGTATGTACCCAAGCACATTTGACATACAAGATATCTCTTCAGCACGACACACAATATGAAGAGCCTCATCCAAGCTATAGCCCGTTGGCGCATTAATAATGTACTTCATTGTGTCAAACTTTAGATAATACTTTGTCATCAGCCTTCCGGGCTCTACACAAAAGAACGAGTGTGCATTATAATTTGAAATTGAAGATATGAAACCATAATATTCAATACCTTCTGGTTTCAAAACAAAACCGTCTGTGTCAGTCCAGATCATCTGATATTGTGAAAGCTCATTGATCTTCTGAAGGCAAAGCTCTGGTAGGACACAGGACTAATGAGAACTCCAAAAAGGAAAAATGAGTAAACTAACTAAGTCAGTAAGGAACCTTGCAAATGCTTCTCTACTTGATCTTTCGGAATTCCTTTCTTAATAGCATAATTCTCTGGATTCTGTCCATACGAACTAAGTTAGCACTCAGCTATACCATTTATGATAATAAACAAGTTCTCCGAAAATTCATTGAGAGAGCATATGAACGTACCTTTTTCATTCTGACATACAGGTATGAGCACTTCATCCACTCAATTGCCCGTGTAATGTCAGAGATAGTAAGTTGAACTATTTCTGTGGTTAGGTGCTCTATTAAGCATGGCAGCAATCTGGAACAAAATAAACAGAAGAATATTTCTTGAAGCCAACATAGCTATTAAAGAATGTTAAAGAAAGCAAATGGTTCCAAAAAGGAAGTTTATTGGGCAATACTTACTGTGATTCAACAACCTCACATCCATTCAAGAGATTCTCATACAGATGGACCTGTAATCGTTTAATAAATTAAAAGCAGAGAACATAAGAGAAAAGTACAATTAAAGTAAGAGATTCAGCCACATAGAAAAGTTTCAGTAAACAACCGTCTCTCTTCTGGTCATAATAATAACCATTCCCGTGTCATCAAATGGAGGCCGACCAGCCCTGCCACACATCTAGAAAAGAGAGATTACTTATCTTGCTGGCAATATATTTAGAGCACATTTCAGTAGCTTGTGCAGATAATCAGACTGCAAAATAACATTAGAAAACTACACATGCTCAAATAATTTACCTGTAGTAGTGTGGAACGATCATATTCCATGTAGTGACCTTTTTCCTTGTTGCTAAAAGGAATACAAATGTCAGTAGATTACTGGATATTAATTTAAATTCCAAATAACTACTTAATGGACATATCTACTCAAAGACGTACAAATGTTGAGTTGATTTTATGACGACTGTATGTGCAGGCAGGTTGATTCCATGGGCAAGAGTGTTGGTCGTGCAGATAACCTGGATATCTCCATTAAGGAAGAGCCCTTCTACGAGGCTGCGGTCCTTTTGGCAAAGTCCACCATTGTGATAACCAACTAATTGGGACATTTTGGTACTATTCAGCTTGGAGACAATGCTGAAGCAGAGGTACAATCAACAAACTTAAAAGAGTGAAACAGACCGTACCGCCTTGGAGGATATATGATTGCATTTGTTTGTCACTGCACATTGGCGAAGCCTCCCTTAATCTTTCCAGCTGTTCTCTGCTTTTAATAAATGGATTTGAGTAACCATAGGTCATTGCAGTCTGAGCAAGCTTTTGTGCAGCCTCTTGAGCGCCTTTTCGTGTCGAGCAGAAAACTAAGGCAGATTTTCCTTTTGAGTATTGCATTAAAATGTCTGAAAATTCAAAGATTTCCTCAGCAGCGTAGTATAAGTTACAACCTAAGCAAGACAGCAATAACGGAAGAATATAATGACAAGAGAAGCTTACCATAAATATAGTTTTGAAGGCGCTGGATATGAGAAAATAAAGAAAAACAAGAGTTGGTTTAGTTTCTGTCGTGGAATATTTGACAAGAGTGGCTAAGGCTATCTAAATCCAAGATGCAGAAACTGTATACCTTTTCAAAGAGGAAGTCATTCTTGGCAGCAGCATAACCTGTACAAAAAAGACAGTAAACATTTTCTTTCAATTCATGAAAACAGGAAAGTCATCAACAGCTAACCAAATTCATCATCTTAACATTTAACCAATCAAAAAAACAAAAAAATTGACTTTTGAGATGCGACCAGTACCAAAAACTTTAGTTGTCAACTTAACAGGTCTCATTTCTTCGCCAAACCTGTAAAACATGGGAAGGGAAACAATGATGAAACTGAAAAAATTTACCCAAATAAGGACATAGGAACCATAAGTTACCTCTTAATTCCTGCAGTAGGAACCTTGAGCCATTCAGCTGCAATAATTAAACAAGTATTACCACTTTATCTGTTTTGAAGCAAGCTTTTTTTTATTTTTTACTTCGAAGCAAAGTTAACAAAGCAAAAAAAGGTCATACAATTTGCAGAATATGACTAGAATTGTGAGCTACATCTTACCTAAATCCTCAATGTTTGGGATAGTAGCTGAGACAGCCAGAAGACGCACGGAGGCTAGAGGACTTGACCTTAGTTCATGATTGCTAGAAAGAATCTTTATTCTACTGACTATTGCCTCAAGAGCAGCTCCACGCGGATCATTCAGTAGGTGAACTTCATCAATGAGCACAAGCGCAATATCACTGAAGAAACCTAAGCCTCCACTGGTAACGCGATAACGGCTCACTGCATCAAATTTCTGTAGGAAAACATGTAAACTACAGTGATCCACTAGAGGAGATACATGCATGTACTTCATATAAACACAGAATGAAATATCAGATATTGCTTGTGTTCTGGCTAGGAGCATAAGGGGAATCAGAAGCAGTAAAGAAGTTCCAGACAGTAAATACAGACAACAAAGAGAAAATACTATCTGACCTCAGGTGTAGTCAAGATTATATCTGCGTCTTGTATATTCCTTGTGCTGTAGGTTTCATTATCACCAGTCAGCTCCAAACAACTGATTCCCCATGAATTAAACTTTTGATTCCAATCACGCAGCTTCTCCTGAACTAAAGCCTTGGACGGAGATATGTAAACCTTGACACCAATACGTAGAAGAAGCCTAATTAAACTTCTAGGTAGCAACAAGTCCAGTATTGGTATATTTATTGTAAAAACGAAGGAATCAAGCAGAAATTCAGAAAAGTGATCAAAAGCTTACTGCTTTAAGAGCTCCTTTAGCATGGAGAAACATTCCTTCCTTAGCTATGGACTTTGAAAGGAGCCTCAAAATGCATAACTCAAAAAGTACGGTTTTACCACTTCCCGTTGGCGCTGAAATAACCATGTTGATATCGGAGTGGAAGCACAGTGGAAAACACTCACTCTGCAGCGAGTTAAAGTATCTGAACACCAACGATCCAGAAGCAACACAAAGCAAAGTTGAGATTCACAAACAGTTTTATCAAAGGACCAAAGAGAAGAAAATCATCATCATATTCCCTAACATGTATGCAACCATTCCTTTAGATTTAAGCGAGCAATAGATTAACAACACGATCATGACCAAGATGAAAACAAAATCTCAAGTTTAAAGAGAGATATTACCTGAAACTAAAAGCTGAACGGAAATTTCCAGGCAAATCTGAGACGGATTTTAGCGTGTGTGTATCCATGACCAATGCTAATTTGACGATTTCTACAGATTTCAATAGCGTGAAATCAGAATCCTAAATCTCCGATAGCAATCACTTCATAAATCTATCCGTACAACACAAATTCAATCCGAGATCTGCTCCGATCACCGATTGAAATCTCAAAATTAACATAGAAAAAGATTACGATAGAGAAATTTCAGAGAAAACGAGTGAGAAACTGAACAAGTCGGAACTCGCAAAGTACTCCATTGAAACCGATCACGAATCAAGCAAATACAATTGCAAAATTGAACAGAGAATCGAAAATCTAACCGTTAAATCACCATGAAAAAGCTTGCGCGAGACCAAACTTGAAGAGCAACGATCTCTCAGAGAGATGGAGAGGGAGTGATGAGAGAGTGGAATTCAAATTCAGGGGCCGTTGTTGTGAAGAAGAGCAAGCTAAATTTAGTAGTTAATGGCCGAAAACGCTGCGTCCCAAAAAAGAAACGTCACGCAGTTTGGATCTATTTGAAAATTAAAAATCCCAAAAACAAAAACGTCACGCAGTTTAGGTCATCTACTATACATTTTTGCAACACTTTTTGGGGTCCCTAATCGGGTCGGGTTTTTTCAATATTTTGACCCGGAAATCTTTGATTCGGATCCTCCCATATTTGATGTTTTGACCCGAAATCTTTTGAATCGGATAATTCCTTATTAGATAATATCTCTACATTAAATCCCCAAATATCTCTATCTGATTTTGACCCGAAAATTCAATTCGAAAATATTTGATTTCCTAATATTCCCTAATAAAGATATTCAATCAACAAATCTTTCATACCATATAATGCGATTTCAAACAACTAACCATATATAAAATTGTTTAAATGTCAATCATTAAGTTAAGATTTCGAATCTTAAAGAATATTACCTAAATTGCAATCAACATTTATCAATTATTCAATTCTACAACAATTTACTCAAACCAATTTCAATTTTTACAAAATGTATTTATTATTATTACTTTAATCGCATATATTTATTATTTAAAATTTTAGAAATCTCCTATATAGTTACTAATATAATATTCAAATCATCAGAAATTTAGGAACTTACATAATCTTTTTGGAACTAATTTATTCATAAAGTATATGCGATCATTTGCATTTATAACAAAAAAAAAAGCATCAATCTATATATAATTCGAATATTGTACAGCTAACCCTAAATAAATGAATCATTTTCCCCACTATAAATAATGGCCGCATTCATTTTTATCATTTAGCCATCACGATTGCATATTTGTTTATGTTAGAGTCATTGGGTCACGATTGCATATTTGTCTTCCTTATCGCATTACTAACTTTTTAGTAGTATTAAGAAATTACTTTCGTTTTTTATATTACTTTACCTAATTCTCTATGTTCTTAGAAGAGTTTTCAAATTCATGTTTGTTTATGGTTTCTTCCTGTTTACGAATCGATGTGGGTGTGTGAGTTTCTGTTGAAGAGCTTCACTATGATGATTGATGTGTTAGTGTTGATGCTCGTGGTGGGGATTGAATTGGATCTTAGACGTTGATGATTAAATACTTTTTCTCCATCCCACTATGATTGAGACCATTTTTTTATGTGTGTTTCTTAAGCTTTATTCTCCCATGCATTTTATTGAGTTGCTTGATTATGGTCTTGCTCTGTATTTTTTGGACGATGTGGTTTTGTGATTTATTGTCTTTTTGGCATTTGTCTGAAGGTTTATTTTATCTTTTGATTGAAAAACTATGATCAAAACAAAAGCAATGAGTTTGAAGCCGGTAAAAAGTCGAAGAAGAATGTTTTTTTTTTAATCGAAGAAGAATGTTGTGATGAGATCATTAAGTTTGAAGGACAATGGGCATCCAAAGGGAGAGGAAGCATGGAACTCAAAAATTCAATGAGTTGAAGGAGAGCCATCATGATCGTAAAGGTCAAAATTTATTGTATATGTGAGATGTAATATGCTAATAGACATTTCATATTGTCTTTTACTATTTTCTTTGAAGGTATTTCTAATTTTAATTTTGGTTGAAACTTATCAATTCAAAATATTTAACTTTTAAATGTACGCTTAATATTTTGTTTACAGAATATGCAATATACATTCAATCCAATATTTTGTTTTTATTTACACGATCTTAATTGTTTTTTCCTTTAATACTTATTTGTAAACGTGAAATTAGTAGCAACTAAAATAAATTAATAATATCAATAATCTGTTTTTAAATAAAATCAAAGATTTGCGGGTTGGTGAATATTAAAAATATAAATATTTATCAACGATGTTATCAATTTTGTGATGAGTAATATTTATCAACGATGTTACTAATCTATAAAAACTTTATAGTATTAATAATATAGATGAACTCTATAAAAATTAAAAATATATATATTATGAGAACTATTAGAAAGCAAATTTTTAAATTGACTCGAATTATATGTCTTTTAAATAATAATATTATTAAAACGAACAATAACAAAATGATGTTTAGTTTCATGGGACCGGGCTATATGGTGGGACATGGTTAGCTCGGTATTAATATAAGACGGTGTACCACGGGTGAAATCCTAAAATTAACAATTATAAACACAAAACAAAACAAATACAACATAAAATTTAAAAACACCCATGGTGAACCAAAAAAAAAAAATATACGCAACAAATTAATCAATTTATTAAAATAACTTATGAATTTAAATAATTAACCCGTGGTGTACCACGGGTCAATCCCTAGTGTAATACAAAAGGGAACAAGTTTTTTGTTGGCTGTTGTAGCCAATACTTTGCAAATTAGAATGATAAAACTTAGGGGTGTTTATTCCGGTTTTGCTACAGATTTTTTTTTCTGTTTTTCATAGCTTTTGTATAAAGAATTGTATTCAAAGTTCTATAGATGATTTAATACAACTTTAGTTCAACTAGTGGACCATTGGAGGAAGAACGGCAAGATTGTTCTCTGAGCCTCTAAGGCTACAACATGGTCAGAGTCAGAGTTAGAGACAACAACTGTTTGCTCTATGTAAATCAGTTCCTATCGTCTGTTACGATGAGCCATTTGAACCACATTCTGGCCAATAGGGTTATCGAGGGGAATAGGATGAATAGTTCTTGCGAAGAGGATCATGAAATGTCTAAGTCGTTGTGAGAGGTATATATTGACCGAATTCACAAGAATTTTCCATCTTTCTCGGAGCCAAAGAATGAGAAGTACTGCAAGAGCGAAAGCGAATGAAACTCCGGTGATCATAAACAAACCGCGGAATCTATAAAGGGTTATAGGATTTGATGTATCATCAGTTGTGTATGGAAGCTGTTTATCAAACCATCTTCTCTCCATCTCACTTAGCCTCTCGCTCGTCCTTAGCTTCGCAATCTCTCGGGACACATTAGGCACCAACTCGGATCCCTTCTGGAACATCTGAAACGTGGTTTAACAAACAAACATTCAGCAAGTAAAAAGAAGGTGAAGAGTAAAGAGATTGAAGAAGGATACATACAAAGCCAAAACCATTGGTGGTAGATTGTGTCTTGACCATGAGAAAATGTGAAGGATACTCGCCAAGGAGGACCTTGAGGTATGGCAACTCACTGACAATATATGAGACACTTTTGTTCAACAATGCTTGAGCATAATCTTCTGAAGTATTGAGACCCAATAATCTCATTGCTCGGAGGCTGGAATTGGTGAGGGCCGTGTTTGTGATGAGGGAGCCCGAGAGGTAACCCACGTAGTCTTCATTAGTGTTGAATCGTATTTGTTGCACTGTCATCATTGATGTCAATGTTGCAGTGTAACTTGTAACCAATATGAGCACTGCAAATACCCAAACTGTAACTACAAATCTTGACAAGTTGTGTTTTAGCCTCTCCCCTATCACACATATATAGTAAGAAACAAAAGGTAAGCATCACTTCAATCTAATTTTTCGACCAAGATTGGCATATGTGAATGTGAAAAAGGCGATTACTTACTATGAGCATAAACAAGGGTAGAGAAGCCAAACCAAAGCACAACTCCAATTTGCTGTGACCAAGATCCCTGGAACTCAGTGTTCTCATGTCTTTCTATCAACCAAACTATAATACCCGTCAAGACAAAGAAAGCTGCACTTGTTAGCCAAAGATCTGGTGTTAGAGGTTGAAAGAACACCCACATACTTCTCTCCGTTGCTGCTACAATCCCAAGACCCATTTCGGTGAATGGCAACGTAAAATCAACATAGGTCGATCTATTAGAAGTGATTGTAATATCTCCCACGGCCACATCATATTTGTCTTTCTGTGAGATGCAACACAAGTTCAATGGAATTGATTCAGTTTCTACACACATTCTACATAGATGAAAAAGCACTTATAATCATAAATCAAGCCATGGTTAGTACCTGGCTATGAAGTGCATATGCAAGATTGTCGTAGTTACTTCCATTGCGCCAACGTATGTACTCCACTTCATAATTAAAAGGTGCAATGGAAGCCTGAAAGACTTCTATACAAAACCCTTCGACATTTGTTATATCATTTGTTACTGAATCAGTCTCTACCTTCATCAGTCTTGGGAATCTATTGCTAGATGTAACAAGAACCCTCAGCTTTTGTCTACCGCTCTCTCTTAGGCTACTCCCTTTCGGACTTTTAGCAGACCCACCAGGCCAAATTATGGTCTCCAGCTTGTCATGAGTAGAAGATAACTGTCTTCTATTGCTGAAACTACCATTAGAATTCCAAAATCCTACCCTTCTCTCACCTGATCCTATCATATTCACAATCTCAAACTTGTTTGATAACAACTTCTTATCATGCAATTGGAAATCACCACTCAAACCCTTAAACCTACTCTCTGTGATTGCCTCAAGGAAATTTGATGATACATTTGGCATCCTTATAACTTCAGCTGCCCTCGCCAGACCCCAAGCGATATCATGAGCCCATACACCAGAGATACTCAATCGAGTTATCTCCGTTTCTTCAACTGGCAGTGATCTTCTCCATCTCAAAGTGAAATTTTGAAGTTCTTTAGACATTGTTACATAAGACTTGAAACCAACCACACCTTCCATTGCCTCCTTTGCGAAATCATCAATGGATTCATGAAAAGTGCCCATGCTTTTGGCAGTGAGAATCCAAGCAAACCCTTCACCCATCAACCCTAATTTCTCAGCACATGGGAAGAGATGAGTTGCAATAACTTCAGACAAGTGAACAACAAAGACAGTAGTTCCCAATTCCTTCAGCTTCTGTAACCGATCCGTCACAAAATCTTCACTTGAAGAGACAGTAAAACCAATCTTGGACTGTACACGAACGTTGTTCTCATGTAAATGCTCCACCATAAAATACATAGTCTCTCTCCAATCATCATGATCTTCATATACAAGAGCAACACTGTTCCAATCAAACCCATTGATCAAAGCTGTAATTCCCTTAGCCTCAGAGGCAGAATCATGTGTGGCTTGGATCAAGTGACTGTATCTGCTCAATGAACATGAAATCGGAGAGTTTAGTGAAATCACAGGAACCCTAGCTTTCTCGCCAAGTTCCGCCAAAAGCTTCGTTTCCAGCAACGAATTCCCGCCAATAATTGCTTCTACTCCTTCAGTTTGCAGCAAATCTATAGCTGTTTCATTCACAAAGATTGCAAATGTGTGAATCATCTCATAACAAAAAAAATGGAAACAGAGAAAGAAGAGAATTTATGCAGCGAGGTTGATCATTAATGGAGCATGTTACCAGAACCGAGAGCAAGAAGAGGCTCTCCATGAGAGTTTTTAACTGAAAAAGAGACTCTTGTTTTGTAATGACTGTTAATGACGTAGAAATCGGAAAGCGCCATGGAAACAGAGCTTCTCACTATCTTTCCTTCCACGGAACCCAAATCCAAAATCAAACCGACCCGGACCCGGATCAGAACCCGTTCATCAACGTCGCGGTTTTGACTCGAAGCAAAACAATTGGAGATTAGTAAGAGATGCAGAACAAGAAGAAATGAGAGCAGAACTGAGTTTTGAATACAAAATCCCTCCATTAAAAAACTTTCCTACTACAGAGAAAGGAAAAATCTCTCCACGTTTTCTGCTTACGTAATATTACATTTTCCGTAACACCACTGTTCTCCTCTGCCGTCACCGGCGATTTTTCACCGGAAATGAGTCGTTGCTTATCATAGTGGGAAATATCACGAGCTTAAACTCATGGACGCGCACGTTCCAATTCGAAAGCATGGAATAAAAACGCAAAAAAAAATTTAAGATTTGGTTTCGTGAATTGACGTTAACACGTATTGTCTCGCATGCAGTCGAAGAAATTACTTCTTTATTTTAACCCAAAAAAATATGGCCGGCTGAAGATTTCTTCGTGAAACTTAGTCGGAGAAGCGTTGTGGGTCCCACGAAAGATATGGATGTCGGGTTTATTTCTCTTCGTCGAATTCTGAAACTATATATTTTTTATTTTTTTATTTATTTATTTTTCTCATCTTCTCCTCTGCCATGACTTGAACTCATGGTGTGGAGCTTAGCCCTCTAACCAAATGAGCTACAAGTTCTGAAACTATATTGTACAGTGGTAAATCTTCAATCTCCAATGTAGAAAAATGAACCCATTTAAATCATACCAAGATAAAGTATAATTTTCATATCAATTATTCTGGTTTGGTTTAGAACTTTAGATAAGTTTGTCCAAATTGAACAAAAGATATATCACTATTCTAAGATACACAAACTCTCACATCATTTTTTTTTCTTTTTATTACTTTTACAAATTCTTGATTATTTTATAGGTGGGATGGTTCCTTAATACAGTCAAAGCGAAAACAATAATGCCACTCCATTGTCACTAACAAAACAGTTTGGTCTTAATATAAGTGCCACGATTTAAAACAGCAAATAGTACAAAACAAAGATTACTTCCCATTGATCAGGAGCTTTGTTTCGATCTCTTCATAAGCTCTATGAACTCTCTAAATGCTGCATTCACAAACAAACAAACAAAACAAAAATCACATTAATCTTCTGGTTTTTCAGTACAACTGAAGCATAAGTGACTAACTGTCTTTGACCGAGTCTCTGAAATAGAGAGGACAGTTACCGTTATCAGAGTCGTGAGGTCCAGGGGAGGCTTCAGGGTGGTATTGAAGAGACATGACATTCATCGCCGGGAAAGATAGACCCGCACAGCTTCCATCATTGAGATTGACATGTGTTACTTCTACGCCTCCGGGAAGTGAAGCCGGGTCAACCGCATAGTTGTGATTCTGCCAAGAATTACAGAAAAAGACACCAAAATTTTTGGATTTTGTCAAACTTGTAACAATGTTCCAAACTTCAAGTTCCAAAATTTGAATGTTAAAAGATCAAATCCTTGGTTGATAGCGTGCTTGGAATCTAAAATATTCGTGTGAAGTAAAGTAAAAATGGAACATTTTGGTGTTGAGTATTGGTAAAGCTAAAAAGAATAAGATGAAAGGGACTATACCTGAGCACTGATCTCCACCTGGCCAGTTCTGTTGTTACGAACTGGGTGGTTTCCTCCATGATGACCAAACTTCATCTTGAAGGTTTTACCACCCAAAGCTTGGCCGAGCAACTGATGACCCATACAGATTCCGTAAACAGGGACTTTACCGAGAAGCTCTTTAACTGTCTCAACAGCATATGGCACAGCAGAAGGGTCTCCAGGACCGTTGCTGAACAAAATCCCATCTGGATTCATTTTCAGTGCCTCGGAAGCTGGCCATGTCGACGGAACAACAGTGATTTGACATCCGTAAGATGATAGGCGTCTTAGGATGTTTTGCTTGATTCCAAAATCGTAAGCGATAACCTTTGAATTCAAGAGAAAAGTATAGAAAGAGAGAGTAAGAAGTTGGTGCTGAGCATCAATAAGAGAAGAAGTAGAGAAGTAATACTCACTTTGTAGGATTTCCCATCGCGTGAATTCGTGTTGAAATCCCATTCAGGGTTTGTTTTGTCAACCCATTCATAAGGAGATTTACATGATACGTCACTTATTAGATCAATACCTACAAGATTCAAATAAGCAGACAGAAGGAGTTCAACATTCCAAGGGTTATATCATAATGCAAAAAAAAAACAGGAACGGTTAGAGAATTCTGACCTACAATATCCCATGAACGAGACATTTGCAGAAGTTCGTCATCTGTTTTGGACTGTTCTGTGGTCAACACTCCGATAAGACTACCATCTTCTCTTAACCGACGGGTTATTGCTCGAGTGTCAAGATCATCTGATAGTGTTCACAAAAACATCCCCAAATAGAGTAATCAGAGATGCTTTCAAATCCAATTATATAACATGTAGAATCTAAATAGTATCGTGAACACAGGGAACTTACAAACTCCCATGATGTTCCTTTCGGTTAGATAGTCAGCAAGTGTTTTCGTGCATCTCCAGTTTGAGGTACTGAAAATTTTACAATTCAAAAGTTAGGCACTTCAAGAAGGAGGATAATGGAAGACAAGCCAAAGAAAAATGAACACTTACCTGATGCTTAGGTTTCTTATCACCAAACCAGTAAGAAAGCATTGCCCAGACTCTTCATCATCTAGAACCAAACATTCAAATGTAATAAGAAACATTAAGAAGATAAGTTTTACAGTGAATAAGATATCTCCGAATTCGACATTGCCACTTACCGGGATTGACACCAGTGTTACCAATTTGTGGGTTTGTCATTAGCACAAATTGCCCAGCATAACTAGGATCAGTAAGAATTTCTTGATACCTTCCGAAGACAAACAAAATCTAAAATTCAGTAAGCTAAAATTAACAATCTTTAAGGTGATATAATGTAATGAAACAACAAACTGACCCTGTCAAGGAAGTGTTAAACACCAATTCAGCAATACGAGTTCCAGGAGCACCAAAGGACTTAGCCGGCCAGATAGAACCATCTTCTAACACAAGCCTAGCATTGTACGAAGTCCAAGGTTTCTCCACAACACCTACAATGTGCAAAAATCAAGACTTTTGGCACTAATTCTAAAGCCAGAGACTTTCTCCATCAAACGAAAAATCCAAGCTTTATCTTTATTCAAGAACTAAAACCCAAATGGATACAATACAAAATTTCATCAATTTTGAAAGGAAATGAAGGAAGTGAAAGCAAAATTTACCAGAAGTGGGAAAAGTGAGTGGAGAAGTGGAGCATCGGATGACCGAAACCCTAAATCCACCGCCGCGACGGTCGAAGGAAGGCTGGGAAGATAAGCTCGTAGGCAAAACAAAGCCTAGAGTCCTTGTTGCCATGGCCATGTTGTTTTCTCAGGAGGAAGAAGAAGAACGAAGAAGAAAACGGCGTCAAGGTTTTTTATTAGGGTTGGGCCGATTGCTGTTTTTTTTAAAAATTAATTCGTTATTATTACAGTATCTTACTTTTGACTTTTATTGACCTTTTTCTCTAGTAAATTGGTCACATAATCTGATAATCATAGTTTTGTTGCTAAAATAAAATAAAATCATAGTTTTGTTTATGATACAAATAGAATAAAGCATCGAAAATATGTCTAAAGGTATTTAAAAATCTACAAAATTCGTTGCTTTTTCGAGCATGGCAAATTGTAAAACAAAACATTTCCTTTTTTCTTTTTTGTTATGTAATATGCAAGTTTAACCTAAATGATGATTATGATTTTCGTTCATCGTGAGAGAAAATAAAACATGGTAGTTTAACTCTGAATAATGATTATGATTTTCGTTTATCGTGAGAGAAAATAAAACATGGTGTAGAAAAAGGGATTCCGTTAAAATAGTAGTTAGCCGTGATGTTGTGTTTGCTGAGACAAAGGGATGAAATTGGAAGCAAGACAATTCAACAAAAGATGGTGATGGAAAGCTTCAAAGTTACGTTTGAGGATGTTGGGAATCATAGACCGCAAGAGCGAGAGGAGAATGTTGAAGCAGGGCAACATTTAGAGGATAAAGAGCTGCCCGAAGAATCTGAAGATGTGAAAACCCTGAGACAACGCATGACCTCGAGCTGGAACATGAGGCTAGTGTCTCTGTTTCTCCTTCCCCTGTTTTAAGAAGAACACAAAGACAGGTTAGTAAACCAAAATATCTTGCAGATTATGTCTTACTTGCGGAAGAAGAAGGGGAGATGTTGCTTTTGTGGTTAAACAACGAACCAATGAGTTTATACGAAGCAAAAGAACACAAAGAGTGGACATGCGCCTGTGAGGATGAAATTAACTCTATTGAAAAGCTTAAGACATGGGATCTCGTGGATTTGCCAATCGGAGTGAAACCAAATGGTTTAAAGTGGGTGTTCAAACTGAAAAGGAACTCTGATGGGAGTATAAACAAATACAAACCTCGTCTCGTTGCTAAAAGGTATGTACAGAAATATGGAGTAGATTTTGAAGAAGTCCTTGCTCCGGTGGCGCGAATTGAAACAATAAGGCTTCTTATCGACCTTGCAGCAGCTCACAGATGGGAAATACATCATCTTGACGTCAAACAGCCTTCTTGCATGGAGAACTAAAGGAGGTCGTTTATGTGTCTCAACCAGAGGTGTTCGAAAAGAAGGGAAGAGAGGATAAGGTTTAAAAACCCAACAAGGCATTGTATGGCTTGAGACAAGCCCCAAAAGCATGCAACAACAAGTTGAATCAAATTCTCTTGGAGCTTCAGTTTGTGAAGTGCTCTAAGGAGCCATCTGTTTATCGCATAGAAGTTAAAGAAAATCTACTTGTCATAGCTGTGTACGTTGATGATCTGTTTGTCACGGGAACAAGTTTGGATCTCGTTAACAAGTTCAAAGAGGAGATGTCCTCTAAGTTCGAAATGAGTGATCTCGGAAGACTGACATACTATCTTGGAATTGAAGTAATTCAGCATGATGAAGGAATAGTGTTAACTCAAAGTCGATATGCTCTCAAGATCCTAGAAGAAACCGAAATGAAGGATTGCAACCTAGTTCATACTCCTATGGAGACCGGATTAAAGTTGGCAAAATCAGAGAATGAGAAAGAAGTAGATGCTACGGTTTTTAGGAAAAATGTTCGTTGTCTCAAATACTTGCTTCATACGAGACCAGACTTATCATTCTGTGTGGGAGTTCTAAGTAGATATATTCAAAGTTGTAGAGAATCACATGAGGCTGCGATGAAGCAATTTTTGCGGTACTTACAGGGAATTATTACGTTTGGCTTAAATTTTAAGAGGCGTATGGAAATACCAAGACTAGTTGGCTATAATGATAGTAGTCATAATGTTGATCCGGATGATGGAAGGAGTACAACAGGGAATGTGTTCTACCTTGGTGAAAGTCCAATATCTTGGTGTTCACAAAAACAAGATATTGTGGCATTATCATCCTGTGAAGCTGAGTTCATGGCAGGGACTGAGGCGGCAAAACAAGCAGTTTGGCTCCAAGATCTATTGAGTGAGATAACAGGGACATTATGTGAAAAGGTCACCATACCCATTGACAACAAATCTGTGATAGCTCTTACAAAGAATCCAGTGTTCCATGGCCGAAGTAAGCACATACAAAGGCGATATCATTTCATAAGAGAATGTGTTGAAAATGGACAAATAGAAGTAGATCATGTTCCGAGAAGTGAGCAAAAGGAGGACATCTTAACAAAGGCACTTGCAAGAATCAAGTTCAAAGAGATGAGGGAGCTCATTGGCGTTCAAGATTTGGAGAAAGTCGAGTTCAAGCTTAACGGGGAGAATGTTGACGTAAGCTTGAAGTAAGTTCAAGTTAAAAAGAGATTAGTACTAGAAACTTTAGGACTTATCTAAATTTGTATTTAGGAGTTATCAAAATATGAGTTCTAATAAGAATATGATTTGATTATGAGATTCTTATATAAGGAGATGCCAAGGTGTGGCATAACTTATGAGTTTAAGAGTTGAAAGAGAGATTAAGAGATTTAGGTTTTGAAAGAGTTTCCAAAATAATAAAAGAGAGTTATTATTTTGTTTTTGTGTTCTTGATCTTTCTTTGAATTCTAGAGGAAGAAGCTTGGTGAGCTTTATCAGAGACAATATAAGAAAAGAACGAGAAGAAAGCTCGGAAGTCGGAAGGTGGTTCATCGTCAGCTATAAGCACACCTTATCGAGAAGGAAGAGAAGAAGAAGTCTAATTGGCATCGTCATCGTTGTCTTCATGGATTCTCTTCATGTAGTGGAAGTTTCATACTTTCATGGAGAGGAGGAAGAATATGAACTCTGAAGCTTTCTTTCACGGAGAGGGGGGAGATAAACGACGCCGTAACTAGAAATTAATTAATTTTGTATCAAAGATGGGCCTTTTAAAAATTAGTATGGGCCTAATATAAATGATATGGGCTTGCCCAATGAAAGACCATCTCTCTCACTCACAACCACACTCGTAAAGATTGGTGTGATTAATGGCGCTTTCTCTCAGCCAGACTCGACCACCAAGCCTTAGCCTTAACCTTAGCGTCGTCGTTCCTAAGAGAAGGTTAGTTTCAATCCGATGCGGTCCACGCGACAACCGCGGACCACTTCTCAAAGGTCGAATCCTAAGCACCGAAGCAATCCAATCGATCCAATCTCTCAAACGAGCACATCGAACCGGTAGCTCAATCTCTCTTACCCTCCGTCCTCTCCGCCGTCTCATAAAATCCGATCTAGTCTCCGTCCTACGTGAGCTTCTCCGTCAAGACTATTGCACTCTCGCTGTTCATGTTCTCTCCACTCTTCGTTCAGAGTATCCTCCTCTTGACCTTGTTCTCTACGCCGATATCGTTAATGCTCTTTCGAGGAATAAAGAGTTCGATGAGATAGATCGTCTTATTGGAGAAATAGAAATAATTGATCAAAGAAGTGATGATAAGGCTTTAGCTAAGTTGATTAGAGCTGTGGTTGGAGCTGAGAGGAGAGAGTCGGTGGTTAGGGTTTATACCTTGTTGAGAGAGAGTGGGTGGGGGTCTGAGTCGTGGGAGGCTGATGAGTATGTGGCTGAGGTTTTGAGTAAGGGTCTCTTGAGACTAGGAGAGCAAGACTTGGCTGCTCAGGTCTCACTCAAATCTTCAATTCTAAACCCTTGAATTATTCGGGGTTTTCGGGTTTTGGTGAAGGTCATAAACTTTTGTAACATGTGGTAGATACTCATTTGGATTCCATGTTTCTATCATTATTTTGGTAATGTTAGCATTCCTATTTTGTTGCTATGGTTACTTCTTTTCAATTTGCTTCGAGCTGAAATCGATTCGGGTAGCGAAAAACGGACTAGTTAAGAAATGATTGATGGACAGACATTGTTCCTGATGAAATACTTGTAAAATGGTGAAAGAAGCTCTGGTCACAGCAAAACAGATGGCTTTTAGATGGATATTCGGATTGGAGCTTGATTTGTTCATTCAACTTGAAGAAATTCTTGTTGAAAGAGTAATTTGGGGAGTAGATTAGATCATGTCTATATCACTTGGAAGTACTTTTCTTCCGGAGATCGTTGCTAGACTCAATCAACGGGTTGTTGATACAGAAGAGAAAGTGAAACTGCGTTGAAAGACTTGTACCCGAAATGTGAGAGATGTGTTTATCAATGTAACGCGGTATAACAGTTATAATCAAGGGAAACTGTTCGAAAGAGCAAGTATTTGGTCAGCACAAGACTTGACCATTTGGTTATCTCTGGAGACAACAATAACCTATGGTAGAAATAGAAGATCACAGCCATTGCGATATGCGAATTAGATTGGTAACAAATATTTTATGCATCGACAAAACGATTGGAAATGTACTACATAATGCGGTGTTTACAATGATGTGTCTGAAGTTTTTAGACATGGGGTAAAAATTTATGTTTCTTTCATTGTTGTAACTTGTAAACCCTTGGAATGAAATGAGCACAGACTCTTACGAGGCAAAAACTCAAACTACTCTATGAAATGAGTTTATATTTGATTTTGACGATTAATGCATAGAGGCCATAAGAAGGAAGATGCAGGAGTGCCACCAACAAATACCTGCAGATGCATGAATTGAACTATTAAGGATAGGCAAGATCATTCTAAGGAATGAAACATTTCATTCTCTTCTTGATAAAACCAACCGATCCTCTGACTCAGCTATGTAAATGTTTTCAAGACTTACCACACTGGAGCCATGTCTAATGACAGGTTGAGAAATGGATATGGCCACCTGAGTCAATCGAGGAATAGAAGTGTAAGATAAATCAAGAAGTAAGTTTAACATATAAAAGATGATAGAGATAAAGGCCAGATAAGAGTTTTTACCCTACGGAGATAAACATATGGAGAATCCACTGGAAAAGAACAAAACTTCCTGTCCACAAGATGAAGTAAGAGAACCTGAACAAGGGAAATTTCTGCAAAGCAACACCAAAAAAAGACCTCAGGTTGATACATTAATGAAACGAAAACTCGTCATAACATCTTATATGCAGAAAGAAAGAAGTGTTTTACCAGACGGTTAAGAGACGTGTCAATAAGCAGCAAAACTAGGTTGCTCGTGTGCAAATTCACAGTCATCTGAAACACACAATGTTGGCAAAGTTGTGTGTAGAAAGTGCCGTTAGCCGTGTACAAGCTTTAACTATTATACTGTATAAGAAAAATTCTTGATGAATAGTGCGAAAACTTACGAAACTCATCTCATATTCCTGTAAAGACAGAAACGGGAAAATAAAGGTCCAATATATACTGTCTGTAAGCACCGCTGCTCCAGCACCCATCTGTTTTTCAACAAACCAAAACACACAAGTACCAAAACAGTATCAGTTATCACATATAAACTAGTGAAGCCAGAAAACTGAAAGTTGCAAACTAAACATCATGATCACCAAAGGAATGTGTCTACCTGATATATAATCTGGAAGAGATGAACATACAACTTTAGTGCCTCTGAACCAGAAGTTTTTCTCTTCTCGAACGAAACCATGTTGTTACCATCTATAAGGGGTGAACGAACCCCGTTCTCTGCATCGATTCCTACTTGATCAGCAATAAGTTTCGTGTTCCCTTGCTTCTTGTATTGTAAACATCCATAAATTGAAAGCAATGATCCCATCTACATAACACACAAGTGACAAAAACATTCATAATCACTAAACTTGACTATAACCATATACATATTCTCAACATCGAAAATCAAAACATACCCCGAAGTAGATCGCTATCAATGTAAATGTCCACCTACCAATCATAAATCTCAATCATATCAGTCTCAAAGCATCAAAGATCTTCACTTTCCACAAAACAAAGTAGAGATCTTTAAAGAACTTACTGAGTATAATAGTAGTAAATACGCCATCCACGATTAGCAAACCGGACAATATTGTTAGCAAGAAGAAAACAAAACCCGATAACCCGAAAACCCAACAACCAACCCGGATGGATTTGTTCAAAACAAGGTCTCCAAACATCATCAATGCATAAAACATCAGCATCATCATCATTACCACTACCATTAAGTGATGGTTGAGTTTGTACTGAACTATCTTCGTACTTCCATAAAACGAATAAAGAAACAATCATTGGAGCTATTACCCATATTGCACATAGTAACACTCTCCAATTAAACCAGTAATCAAAGCTGGTCAATTCCAAAACATTCTCAAGATTCATTTTTTTCTTTCTCTAGTTGATCCGTCTGAATATTCGGATCTTTTAGATCCGAAACTCAATGGGATCAACACCGGACTTGAAAACCCAGATCAGAAACTGTCTCTGCAGAGGAATTAAATTAGCTTAATTGATTTACATGTAGACATATTGATAAAAGATTATGTAGCTTGGGTTCTTGATACTTACGTAATGTTAAGAGAAATGTAAAAGTTTCTTGTTCTTGTTCTTGTGTGTGATGGAGAAGTCAAGTTGAGACTATGAAGGTGATGAGATTCTTGTATAAATCTCCAGAACTATTATCCAAAGGCGGTGGCAGAGGCCCACTGAGATGAAGAAATCGGAGAACACAAAGTGGAGACAAGGACAGGTGGGACCTTCTCCGTTTGTCCAACGCTTATTTGAGAAACGTCGTCGTTTTAGTTCGTGTGTATTTTACTTAAATAGGCAGGCCTATATTACAAATGAGAAAAATGTCATTTAAATCGTCACTTTGCCATTTGTGGAGGTTTAAAGCATGAACTTTGAGTCTGGTGAATTTAATCCTCAATTTCTAGTTGACTTTCAATTTAATCTCTAACTTTCGTTGACGATGCCGATTGAGGCACGTCTTTAACTGGACAAACGGAGGATTAAGACGCTGTTATATGTCCGTCTAATATATCCGTTAATAAGCTAAACGATGTCGTTTAATCAAATGAAAACCCCCAAATTCGATTAAGCTCGAACCCTAGAATACCAAATCGAAATTAGAAATACAAAATCGAAGATTCTCTCTCGTTTTCTTCTCTAATCAAGACTTCAAGATAGCTGTGTTGAGTTTTCGATGTAAAGATCCTTACACCTAACCCACACACACTTTGAAGGCACTCCACGGGCAGCGAGTACTATCGATGTCTCGGAGCTAGAACTCATCGGAATCGAGACAACAGATCTTGAGGAATAAAGATGAGATCGAGATTTGAGAAGAAATCGAGATTAGAGAAGAAAACGAGAGAGAATCTTTGATTTTGTATTTCTAATTTCGATTTGGTATTCTAGGGTTCGAGCTTAATCGAATTTGGGAGTTTTCATTTGATTAAACGACGTCGTTTCGCTTATTAACGGATATATTAGACGGACAGATAACAACGTCTTAATCCTCCGTTTGTCCAGTTAAAGACGTGCCTCAATCGGCTTCGTCAACGAAAGTTAGAGATTAAATTGAAAGTCAACTAGAAATTGAGGATTAAAAGCACCAGACTCAAAGTTCATGCTTTAAACCTCCACAAATAGCAAAGTGACGATTTAAATGACATTTTTCCCTATTACAAATCTGTATAAATGGGATAATATCTACATGGGCCTATTTATTATAGTAAAGCCTAAATTTTTTATTTTTTTTTACTTTTTGGAGGAATGGCACAAAAAGGAGAAGAAGAAGTGGTTTATTATATTTTGTTAAGATTCTTAAGAATATAGATCCCAAAAGTTTTATGTATTTGGTTATTACTTTGTTTATGATTTCAAATTTCTATGTAGTTTAGTCAAAATATCATTAATGAATATAGATCCCAAAAGTTTTATGTATTTTTCTTTTAATTATGTAGTATGTATGACTTTTCGAATGGTGATAACAAAACAAATGGAAAACGAAGATTATTGGGAGAACCGGAGATCGACCGAGATCGACGATCGAGATGATCGCCTAAGATTATGGAAATCATGAAGATCGAGAAGGATCTAGAAGATTATCATAACTTAGTTTAGGAATATTTACATAATCCCATTGAGTTTTGGATCATTCTATACTACCATTTTGTTAAAATTAAAACAGAACAAAATGGTAGTATAGAATGTAGTCATGGGCGTTCGGTTATCGGTTCGGTTTCGGTTATAAAATGTAGTATCCATTCGGTTATTTTGAAATTTTGGTTTCGTTTCGGTTCGATTCCGGTTCTTTCGATTTTAAAATTTAGTATCCATTCGGTTATTTTGCTTTGGATATTTTCGAATATTTCGGTTGTTTTTGAGTATTTTCGGATATTTTTTGGTTATTTTTGGATATTTTTATTATTTTTATATATTTTCAAGTACTTTTTTATTATTTGGTATATAAATAACTAATATTTCTGGAAATATAATTGTATTTCGGGTATTTTTGGTTGTCAGAAATATTTTGGTTCTGTACCGATTCGGTTACGGTTCTTTCGGTTATAGAATTTAATATTCTTTTGGTTATTTTTAAATTTTTGGTTCGGTTCGGTTCTATTTGCTTCGGTTTTGATTCGGTACATTTAGTTCGGTTTATTTGGTCAGGCTTAATAGAATGAGTGAAACTTCTGAGAAGAGACACTGATTAATGATTAATAAAATATCAAACTATGATTAGATGTTCTAAGATTTTAAGTGTGGATAATAAAAAGTTTATAGATATAATTATTCGGATTGTAAAACACATATTAATATTACATCATACTAAACCAGATATTTTGTAAACAACTATTTTTATTTTGGCGTAGTCGATACAAAATTATTCTTTAATTAATTAGTGACTAATTTGTTGTGGACCTTGCGGTCATCTTCTCCTAACTGCAAACGCACTGATCATTCATATAGTATTACCGAAAATTGACAATATGTATAGATTATTTGTTAAAATGAAAGGTCTTTCGATTGAAGAATAACAAAAAAAAATCCGATAGAGCAAAGAAACCTTCAAATATTTTTTTTGTCCAATAGAAACCTTCAATTAAACCACAATATATATTACATATTCAATTCTTCAATGAAAAAGCACAAACTTAATTTCATAAATAACATAATTATATAGGTAGATATAATCAAGTTCGACTTGTTTATATTGCACGGCCTAAAGACGACCATGAGCAATCATCTCCAGCAAAGCAATCTCGTTCATCATAACTTCATCACATCCATGCATCACCATATAGCTATCAGTCATCGGCTCATCAAGCTCCATGGTCACACCACTTCCAGAACCGGACGCAGAACCAGAAGTAGACGCTGATCCGGAGGCAGCTGACACAGCCGCCAATGACGGCATCTTGATCCTTCCATTGTCTAAACCCAAGTTCATCACACCATCAACAATATACTTACACTCATCCTCTTCATACTTCGAGACCGCAACCATTACATTCTTACCTTTATCTCTCATGTTTTTTGGACCAATGTTTGCGTTTGAGTTTGCGGTCATGAAGGTATCTTCGTTGTAAGTAACAGACCTAATGTAGTTCTGAAGAGTGTTGCTACCAAGTGCAAGGGAGATTTCATCTTTTCCTTTAGTTCTCCTCGAGTGTTGTCGACGTTTTGTCGCATTCCAATGGTTCTTGATCGTATTTTCGGTGCGTCCCGGGAGATTTCGAGCAATCTCAGCCCATCTATTCCCAATCTCCTTGTGGGCTTTTATCAGTATCATATCCTCTTCTTCAGTCCATACATCTTTCTGTAACATACAACATAAAATATGCTTATATGTAAATGATACATATAATATTAAACCAAAATATTTATTTTATATGTTTTTTTTTCCTTTTTATGTTTGTTGAATTGTATGAGAGAATCCAAATGAAAATGACTTTAGTTTAAATGTCTTACCAATTGTGAAGTTTTGTCCGCAACAAGAGGACAAAATTCCTTAAATAAATGTCATAGACATATATGTATATACAAACAAAAGTTTAAAGTACTCATGCATGAAATAAAACCGTATACATGTTGACAAGTGTGAAAAAAGTTTGTTAAAATTCTCTTAGAAGATTCTCAATGTATCATGTATGAATCTGAACGTATCGAAGAATGGTATTTTGTTTTTGTTTTTCCTGTGAAAAATAAATTGTGAAAATAAGAAGAAGGCAGAAATTAAGAGACCTTGATATCGGGACGGAGATGGTTATGCCACCTTTCTCTGCACTGTTTTCCAACTCTTCCTTGAAGCATTTTAGCAATTTGAGACCATTTTTTAGTTCCATGAAGTTCCACTAATTGCACCAATAACCTAAATATAGGTAGAATCATCAGAAAATCTTCATATTAAAAACAAAATCATACTAGAGAAAAGGAAAAAAAAAAATCATACTAGATTAAGAAAATTATTTATGAGGATTCCAAAAGATTAGATGTTGAATTTACTTGTCTTCTTCAGGAGTCCATTGTCCTTTGATGATGCTAGCTTTTTTCGCGGGTTTACATATCCTCCTCATCTGCAATCTCTTGTTCTTCTTCAAGATCTGCTCGGTCCTGATCATTACCTGATTATTTTGACGTCGATTCATGATGGTATCTTCATTTGCGCTCAAGATTGGTTTAGAGTCCACCATGGCTAGATTGAAGGTTGACTCGGTCCCAAAGACGGATCCTTGGCTTTGATCATTTTCCCACATAGTATTGTCATGTGGGACATGTGAAACGTTAGATTCATCAATAGTTGGTGAGGTGGTATAGGCCATGCCAAAAAACCCTTGGTCGTTGGATGTGCCATGAAAATATGCCTCGAAAGCTTCAGTGCATGGAGAAGGAGTGATGCCCCTAATGGTTTCTTTTGAAGGTATTTCATTTGTGTGAGGCTGCATATCCAAGTGATAGGGAACAATATTTAGATTTTGTATAAAGTGATCTGAAGTTGTGCTTGAGATCTTTGATGAAAGATTCTTGTGACAAAGATCAGGATTAGAGTTTACCATCGATGGAAGATGTGACCTATCGAGATTAATCTGGAAAGGTTTATGATGTACATTGTGTACACAAGAAAAATCATCGGTAAGAGATGGATGAAAATCTTTTAAAGCGAGGCTATCATCGTACATAACGGCTGCGAGATACGGATAATGCATTTTGATCACTGACTCGAACTCCATACGATGATTATGATGAAGAAATTATAAACGTTTAGAAGATGGAACTACTTAAAAAATGAGTGAAGTATGAAACCCTAGATCTGAAAGAAGAAATGAGTTGGTGAAGAACACAAAGACACTTTTTTTTTTTTGGTTTAAAGAACACAAGACTTGAAAGAGAGCAATTTAACTTCACTGCAAAAAAAAGGGATGATGAGAAAATTAATTGATAAATGAAATGAAATTCAAGCTTGAAGATGAAATTAAGGAAGAGGAAAAACAGGGAGAAGTAAAGGTAAAGGTAAAATATTAAGACTTTATAAATAAGAACAACTGTGAAGAGCGATGAGCTGGCAAAGATCTAACCTTTAATAACTTGTTTGAGTTAAAAAGTTACTTTAAAAAATTTTTGGTAGTCCAAGGGTAAATTGGTCACTAAAGTTTGTCATGTAATAATCATGAAGTCGTTATAAGGTAGTTTGTATTGTTGCGGAAAATTCTCGGGCATATTTGTGACAAGTGTAAAACATGTAAGCAATATTATTTCTAATAGCCGTGCGATTATCTTTTTGGTGTTGCAATATCAATCTAATGGTTCGTATTGTACATAGGGTCCACAAATTCTTTGGTCCCACAAAGGTCCAACTCTAAAACATTGACCAAGAAATTTAAGATGATAAACAAGTATATATATACATTAATGATACTCCATATTTAGTTTAACTTATATTTTCACTTTTTAACAACATGTAGTTACTTTTAAAAAAACAAGTAAAGTATTTAAAATTAAAATTAAAATTAATATCTGTCGAGAAGAAAAATAAAATCATCTTTTTCCAACTTTAATATTTTGAAATGATATTTAACATATCATCTATTAAAAAAAAAAAAAAATTCCATAGATAAATTTATGTTCCACAAAACCCTTTATCTAAATAATATATGTGATATTTAATTTGTGTAGTAGAAAAAAAGAATATTATGAGTTGCAAGTATCCACACAAGCTTTAGGCTTTAGGGTATCCAATTAGGGGATGCGTTTAAGTAAGTTTGGCCACAGAGTTCGAATTCTAACATGGTTTCTTCGGGCCCCAGGATTAGTCTTTGGCCTAGAAAGCCTTTAGCATCACCGAGTTATCAAAAAAAAAAGATGAGTTTAAGTTTGTACTCGCAAACTTAAAAGAAAACTAGGTTAGAGCCCGCGGTGCCACCGCGGGGGAAGATATTTCTTTACGTTTGTTTGTGATTTGATTTTAAATATTGTTTGTATTTTATTGTTTTTATTGAAATGTGTCTATAAGTGTAGAATAATAAAAATCACATAATAAGAAGACATGGACATTTGGATTCGATATTGGTAAGAATAAGGCCCAATCTGAAACCCAACTTTTGACATAATATTTATGGAATTGGGCTTAGATATGGAAAATGATTAGGACCGCAGTATGAAATGTGTCTGTTCAAAGAGTCTAATATGTGTAATGTGTACAAACAACAGAAGAAAAAAGGGTAAACGAAGAAGACGAAATCTCCATTCTTCTTCTGCAATGAAATCGAAATATCCCAGAGACCCATCAATTGATAGAGTGCATCTCCGAATTATGTCGTTGTGAGCAAATTTAATGGAATTAAAATCGAAGAGGTAAGAAAAATTCATGTTTTACATCTATAAGATCCATAAAATTTGCAATCGATTCGTAATCAAAACTTACAATTCAATAATACATCGTCGAGATTAAGTTGTTATAATAGATGAAAACGTTTTATTATACAGGTAGCTTGTGTTGTAGTTTGTGAAGATTATTGTTGTACAGTGAAATAGTGACCTTAAAAATGGCGATAAGGTAAATCGAAAATCGTATATAATTCCTATATCTATCGATTTAGTAAAGTTTCAACAAAAGAACTTATATTTTAATGTATTCTATTGATAAGAAATGGAAAACTGTAATTAAGTTAAACAGGTGATGTATCATAATATAAGATAGACTTATTGTATGCATTTTATTTGAATCTCTGTTTTCAAAGTAGTGTTAGCAAATCTGGTTTAGTTAGGATGTTATTGTAATCTGGAAATCTAAATACATGTTTTTGAGAAATTTATTTGATTAAATAAAGAACATAAGGTGCTCACTAAGCAATGGTAGAAAAAAATAAGCAAAGGAGGATAACAAAATAGTTAAGAAAATGATAATGGCAGTAATAGCATTTATCTCAATCTTATGCTATTATTCTAACAAACCACGTGCTTCACAAACTTTTTTGTAGGTTGGATAGACGACACCGTTAAACATCCGGAGATCTTCATCTCATTTGGGACCTCTTATAAAACGAAAAAGTAATTTCAAATCTGCGTTTGAATCCATTGTAGGTGAAATATACCTGGTACGCCCATTTTGGAATGACCTTCTCCTGGCTTGAAACTTTTTCTCCTTTTTATTCCAAGTGAAAACAGTAGGAATTTCATAAGCATCTTGCCTAGTTGAAAAGTTTAAGATTAAACCAAGCTAATAACATAGGATTTCCACTTTCTTTTGAGTCTGTGGTAGAAGCCATATGTTTTAATATATGTTTGAAATTGCGTTTATGAGTTTATGTTATGTTGCTCTGTGTGTATATATAGAGACGGAAGACTTAAAGAATTAGGTTTTTGATAATTAAGCTAATTGTTCAGCAAGTTAAATAATATGAAAAGATTTGTTAGTTGTTATATAAAGAGAAGATAATATCAAAGAATTATTAAAAATTACCCTATAAAAAATAATATACGATAAATTTCTGGTACTTGGCAAGTTGTTGTTTCTTGATAGTGGCATGAATCAAAGTATCCTATAAAAAATGAATATAAAACTATGGTTAAAGAATGGAAACGTAGATGGCAAACGTAATCAATGAAAATAACATAACAATTTAAGAAATCGATTTACTTACTTCTAGATCTGCCAAAATCATCTCAACAGTCTCGCCAGTGTAACTTCTATATTGAGTCCAACAATGAATGATTTTGACTTGAATTCGCCAGGTTGTTTTGAAAGGTCTGATACCATTGAGACTTGTGAAAACGTTATGGAGAGCCATTTGGGTAAAAGATTTTGTTTGATAGGAGTAAAGTAAAATGGGATTGATTTGTGAAAAACAGATGGTTTGATCCTATATTTATACTGGTTACGCATATATTCAGAAAAGTAGGGTTTTCAAAATTATATTTGGCAAAGTATATTATTAGTCACCGAGAATTTCGTATTTTTTTATTTGAGAAGACTTTAAAAAGGAAGTAAGATCTCAACATAATATATGGTAATGGCAATAACAGTAAATATCTTTATATATGCGTTATTAATGAGGATTGTTATATAATCCGATTTTATCTTATTCAGATTTTCAACGATTCGATTTCAAAATAAAGTAATTAAGATATTGTGGGCGAGAATTGAGGAATTTTTGCACGTATAAAAGCTAATTAAGATCTGAAAGATATTTTTTGCATAATCTTATTCCCGAAGCCGTTGGTATGTTGTTGATGGGAATAAGATCTAAGAATCAAACTTGACCTCGAAGAAGATACGTAGGGCGTCATTTATGATGTTTGCCACATAAGCCGTTTTTTGTGCAAACTACTTTCACATTTTTTAGGTAATTAATTATCGTTAGTTTTTCGTAATTAAATTCGTAATTCGTAATTAATGCCAAACGATGTTTCCTTATAATTATTTTTTCCTTTTTTTTGTTTATAACCCGACCCAAGTACTTTTGTACTTCTCTTTTAGTAGTATAGAGATAAGAGAGACATAATCTCTATCATGAGTATATGCGTATGTTAGCTCAATAACAGAGAAGCTTAGGTTAATATAAACAGCTTATGTTAGCATTTAGCTAATTAGCTTATGTTTCTACATGTATATAAGTAACACATTGTATACTTGAATTAATGAGAAATGTTTGCTCTCTCTCTTAATCACTCTCTCTCTTAATCACTCTCTCTCTCTTCTCTACATTGTCGTCTTCTTTAGCTGGAGAGTTTGTTATGGTATTAGAGCATTCACGATCAAGAATGCTTCATCTTCTTCATCGGAGCTATTTCTCATTCATCTTTTCTCTTGTCTTTACGATTTCTGTTGTATAAACATCATCGCGATTCTTCAATTCATGTTCGCGATCGATTCTGAGTTCTTCATCTTTCTTTTGACCTAATTGTCTTCGATTCTCTTTTATATCTTCAATTCGAGACAATCTCTATCATCTTCTTTGATCAATTTATCAACAATGGATCAAATCCACATCGTCCATCGTTTCTTGATGCAACAGCGAATCAATACAACAATCCCGATCTTAATCAGCAGAGTATAGATCAGTATGAGAATCTGTATTTCCTTCATTGCTCGGATCATGCTGGGTTACAATTGGTAGCTGATCGGTTATCTACCGGAGCTGAATTTCATTCTTGGAGAAGATCGGCTCATATGGCGTTAAATGTCAGAAACAAACTTGGTTTTGTCGACGGTACACTTCTTAAACCTCCTCCTAATCATAAAGATTCAGGTTCTTGGAGTAGATGCAATAATATGGTAGCTACCTGGTTAATGAATTCCGTTTCCAAAAAGATAGGCCAGAATCTTCTTTTTAAGTCTACTGTTGAACAAATATGGAACAATTTGATGTCTCGTTTCAAGCAAGATGATGCGTCTCGTTTTTTTGAGATAGAACATAGGCTTAGCTCTATTCAACAAGGATCACTCGATGTTAGTGCTTATTATACAAAGCTAGTTACTTTATGGGAAGAGTATAAGAACTACATAGAGTTACCAGTTTGTACATGTGGTGAATGTGAGTGTAATGCCGCAGTACTTTGGAAACAATTACAACAGAAAAGCAGAGTAACTAAGTTTTTGATGGGTCTTAATGAAGCTTATGAACAGACCAGAAGATATATTTTGATGCTAAAACCGATTCCAAGCATTGAAGAAGCTTATAACATTGTTCCTAAGGATGAGAGGCAGCGTGTGGTTAAACCAGTAATCAGGAATGACAGTGTTGCATTTCAAACATCCAGTTCATTTACAGGCAGCTCTTCTTATGTTGATCAAGAATATGTGGCTGCTTACAACACTTATCGTCCCAGAGGAGGTAATAGACCAATGTGTACTCCTTGTGGGAAGATGGGACACACGGTTCAGACTTGTTTTAAGGTGCATGGATATCCACCTGGATACAAACCTCCAGCACAGAACAATTACAATAGCAAGGCTCCATTTGTACCTCGTGGTCAGGTCAATTATGGGTCAAGACCAACACAGTTCAGGCCTACTGAAGTCAATACTCCTCCATAGAGAACAATTGCAAATGTTTTTAGTTGTCCTTCTAAAGTTGGTCATATGCCTTACTATCCACCTCCTGCGACAAATCCTATTAATCTGGATATAATTCAACTCAATCCGGAACAAGTTCAGACTCTGATTAATCAACTAAGCACACATGTCAATGTTGCTGGTCCAGAGCCTCAAGTCCTTCCTCAGCAACCTTCCTCTATCACAGAACATGGTGCTATGGCTATACAGTCTTCTTCTGGTAAAATTTTCAACATTTCCACCAACCTTAGGTATGAGAATAATAATCTCATATTTCATCATCATTGATCTCTTCATTCTTCTATTCCTAATGGTGCTTGGATAATTGATAGTGGTGCGACAAGTCATGTGTGTTATGATCTTTCAAAATTTAAAGAAATCTTTCTAGTGTCCGGGATTACAGTCACTTTACGTAATGGTCTTAAACTCCCTATTAGACATACTGGTACTATTCAATTATCAGATTCACTCATTCTTTACAATGTTTTGCATGTTCCCTCATTTCATTTTAATCTCATTAGTGTAAGTACTTTACTGCATGATAATCAATGCTCTGCTCATTTCAATACTATTTATTGTTATTTACAGGAGTTTTCTCAGGGCTTGATGATTAGGAGTAGTAATCTACATCAGAATCTATACATATTGGATACAAACTCCCTTTCTCATCCTCTTAAATCTCATGTGGTTGCAAGTTTCTGTGGATCCTTGACAAGTGAAGGCAATCTTTGGCATCAACGCCTAGGACATCCTTCAAATGCCAAGTTACAAGTTCTTTCTAGTACTCTTTCTATTTCTAAGTCAAATTTAGCAAGTCATGATCATTGTCAAGTCTGTCCCTTAGCTAAGTAAAGAGTGTGTGGGGCTTGCCTCGTTAAAAACCTCTCTTGGAAAACCCAATAGGACAAAACCAAGAGGAGGGAAAAAGAGTGCAAGACACACACCTCCACTGTTATCGCTTAAACGGCTTGAATCACAACCAATGTGGTTGGACAAGCTTCATGTTTAAGCTCAATAGGTTGTAGAAGTGTTGTGGTAGCTTGTTTTAGTAGCTTCATATGTGATCTTGTCATTTGTCCACCAAGAACATGCAATGCTTCATCCTCTTTAGCTCTAAGTTCTCTATTTTCATACTTGGTCGAGTGCTTGGTCGAGTGGTCCATTGAGTCATCAGTTTCAAGCTTCATTGAGTCTCCAGCTGCATGGTCGATTGAGTGGTCGAGTGAGTGGTCGAGTGAGTGGTTGAGTGACTGGTGGTCGAGTAGCTGGTCAAGTGGCATGTCGAGTCACTGGCCGAGTGACTGGTCGATTAACTACTCGATTGAATGGTCGATTGACTGCTCGATTGACTGGTCGATTGACTGCTCGATTGACTGGTCCCGTGAGTCTTCTGGCTCAAGATCCTCAGCTCCATGATCCAAGCTTCCCATTATCACATCATCCTCTCCCAGTTGAAAAGGATTTGACATCAAATCTGTTTTATCTGCATCAAAAGAAACAAAGTAAGTAACATCAAAACCTTTACCAATATTGTACTTACCTTGGAGATAAGTTGGATAATCTTTGTTGTTGTTATGTTTTAGCGCTTGAAAGGGTCTATCCATCCTTGGCTTTAGCTTCAGCTTGTATATTCCATCTGGTGGTGCTTCTTTGATCAGTATGAAGCTGTTGATGTCTTGATGTTTATCTTGGTCCAAATCAGGAGGCTTAAACCGATTGTCTTCCTTTCTCTTTTTTGTACTCTGATGTAGATCAGGTGGTTTGAATCGTTTGTCTTCCTATCTCCTTCTAGTACTTCCCATGTGCTTCAAGACTGCTTTAACACCTGCATTGGGCTCTTTTGACAAAGACAAGAGAATCATATCTGTGTGATAAGGAATAAAAGGCTTTTTGAGAACGTAAACACTTACCTTAGGGATGCTCCTCTGCTCAAATAATGCATCTGGTGGATTCTCCTTGATTTGAATAGAACACATGAGTCTTTCTCCTTGACCAAGCATCAACACTGAATTACCTTTATAGAAATCTCTAGTTTCACTCATGGATCTGTGTATGGATTCTTTGCGGATGTATGGAGGTTGATGCCAATCAGGAGGCTTCTCAAGTCTTCATGGCTATGGTGTAGAACATTGAATGTGCTTTTACTTGTTGTCACTTTTCTGAACACTAATGGGATAGAACAAGTGCATTATACTTGAAGTAGAAAATTTAAGAACATGATCATTCACACTTGTGTTGCAAAGCTTAATGAACGGATTTGATTCACATGATACGTTTTTAAGCGCATGTATCAATTCAGAGAATGTTTTAACCAATGCATATTCAGTTTTACTTCTAAACAGCTCAAATGCACTGCTACACAAAGAAACTCTCAAAGAAGAGTTAAATTCACGAAATTCATTAAATAGAAAACCATTTGGTTTAAAGAACTTTTCAAGTGTGAATGCTTCAAAATTTGGAATCAATTTGTCAAAAACAGATTTTGAAACACAAAATTCTTTCACATTTTCCAAACCAAATCGTTTTTCATCTTGAGCAGAAACTAACACAAACAAATGAGGCTCTATCCTAACCAAATCAATTTGCTTACAGTGCTTTCTTTGGTAGTCACAAAGAGATGGTATAAGGACTGGCTTGGCCACAAATTAGGCAGCTGCTCCATATCATTAACCAATGACAAACTCCTTTGTGTTTCTTCTTTTGGTTCTTTTGAGTGATCTGTAAAACAGAAACAATACTACTCGGATGCACCGGTTCTAATTGGGTTAGTTTTTCACAAGCTTGATCATCTTCAAGCACAAATTCAGGTTTCTCAGACATATCACATGTTTCTTTCACAATTTCAGTAGGAAGAGGAAACTTAGCTTTTTCCGAAGGAGAAGAAAAAGTACACTTAGCTTTCTTGGGTTTGTTGTAAGCGTTGATAATCTTCAGAATTTCATTCTTCAATTCTTCTTCGGCTATGGGGTTGTTCTTAAGGCTTTCCTTATGTTCCTTGGGAGCTAAGCTCTTCTTATGATGATCAAATCTCTCTTTAGTAACAAAACATTGATGGGAGACTGGTTTGTTTTCTCTAACTGTTAACTCCTGGACTGTGGCATTAGCTGGTGGAGTGCGGTTTGGTGCTTGCGGAGCATACTTATTCCTTAGTAGTTTCTTAAGATCTCTCCATGAGGTGATAGTTGGCTCCTTGTAATACCAGCGATCATCAACTTCTTGTACCCACCAGTTGTAGGCGTCTCCAGTGAGTTGGTTAATTGCACATCCTAATCTCTTCTCGTTCAAGAAGTTCTGGTAAAAAACCATTCATCCATGTTTTTCTCCCACTCTAGGTAGTCTCTTTTTCCTGAAAATTTATATAGTTCATTAGCAAATTGAGAATCACAATAAAGCACAGGTTTGGATTTAGGAGTATGAAGGATTTTCTGTGGGCTGCTCCGTGTGGATCTCAATGTTTTGTCTGGTGGCTTGGGTTTACGCTCTTGTTCCTTTCTTTTCTGGTAAGCCTTAAATCTCTCGTCCATCATCTTCGTCATTGTGGCTATGAGAGCTTCAAGAATTAGTTTGGTGCAGTTTTCTTCTTCTTTTCTGTTCACCATGTTTAACAAGTAAAATGTTCCTTGTAGATCGAGTAACAAAGCAAACAGAATCTAAAAAGTCAAAAATTCTACACAGCTCTAAAGAACCCCAATCGAGCACGCATGGAAGTCAAAGAGTTTTGTTCCTAATCACTCGATCGAGTACATATTTGAATAGTTCAGAACGTGATCTAAATGTTTTAACAAGTTTCATTCAGATCAGATAAGTATTCAAGCCTATAACGATGAAACAATTTCGCAAAAACGAATCAGAAGTTGAAAAGTTTAGAAAGATACAACCTGACACGAAGTGGCTCTGATACCACTTAATATGATCATAGTTAGAGATCACAGTCCCTTGATGCACTTCGTGTGGTTGATTGCATAATGAGTATGACTAACATGAAACAGTTTGCGGATGGACTATTTGATGAGGATGTGATCGAGTATATTTGGTGGTGATGAGGGGTATGAAATCGAGTAAACTGGTAGTGGATCGATTAAAAGTGATGCATGGTCGAGTACGATGAGGAGATCGAGTAGAATGGTGAATGAGTGAACAATTGCGATCTAGTATGGGATGATGTGGGTGTGATCGAGTGGATTTGGTGAAAGTGGGATCGAGTAAGTGAGTGAATGAGATCGAGTAGTAGATGAAAATGGGGTCGATTAGGTGAAGAGATGATGAGTATCGATCGAGTATGATGAATGATGATGAATGATGATCGTTTGGTGAAGAAACGATCGAGTAGGTGACTAGTGGTGATGGTATGATGAGATCGAGCAAGTGAGTAGATGAGGGGTCGAGTAGAAATTCTAAAGGCTGCGAGATTCCTTTGAACTTCTGGGCTTGATCCTGCTTGGATATGACACACCAAGAGCATTCACAAGTTGAGAAAGGATATGACACACCAATCTCGTGATCAAACAGAATCAGAAAGAGATTTTTATAAGAAAAGTTTGATGAGTTCGAATACAAGGAGAATAAGCGAATATAAAGAGAATAAGAGAGTCTAGGGAATGTAGAGACTCGTCCTAGGGAAAGAAAACAGAATTAACACACAAAGACTGAATTCAAACGAAATGGGCTTCTCCTTGGAAACGGGCTGTGAGACAACAATGGGCTCGAGTAAAGAGTGTGTGGGGCTTGCCTCGTTAAAACCTCTCTTGGAAAATCCAATGGGACAAAATCAAGAGGAGAGAAAAAGAGTGCAAGTCACACACCTCCACTATTTCACTACCTTGCTCCTCCTCTTTACAAAAAACATAAATTTCAAATGGCTTATCAAACATTGATAATTATGTTGTTATTGATGCATTTTCAATGCAGGTAACGTTACCCGATTACTTCTTAGGAGTCAAGTACAAGTTCTTCGAAGCATCGTATACTACCTATGCTACCACGGTTAGGGAGACTTCAAAGAAAGAGAAAACACTTGCAAATTAAGAGCTCATGCATCTACAAAATTTCCTTACACATTGTTGCAGTAATCACATTTCTTTTTGGCCTCCTTCAGATACAAAAGAAGTTTCTTCAAAAGACACAGTTCTAGTGAAATTGGATAATTTTGTCTCTGTTGTTCACTTGGATCAAAGATCATACATATTTTCCATCAAACACTTTTACGGACAATATGTATGGTCACCATGGCATTTCTCAAATCCAAAATGAATTAAAGTGTTTGAGAATTTGATAAAATATTGACAGGAAGTTTGTTGATTTTCACTATAGCCATATTTGCAACCGATGAAAAAGTATCAATGAAATTAATCCTTTCTTGTTGAGTACAGCCTTTAGCTACCAATCTTGCTTTATAGCGTTCAATGCTTCCATCAGCATGATATTTGATAGTAAAGACCACCATTTGCAACATATTGTAATCTTACCGGGTGGTAAATCAGTTATAAGATAATCTCCAATGGTTAAAAGTGAATGACGGGTTCTTAACCATTTTTTAAATTTAAATTTTGCTTTTTCAAAGTTAAGAGCTCCATGAGTGGTTCCTAACTATTTTTTCTTCCAATGGTAATCCCTATTGGGGTTTCTTAAGAAGGAAAAAAAATCAATTTTGCAAGGAAATATAAATTTATGCAAGTTCTCTCCAGGCATCATGATCAGCCATGAATCTACATAAGAAACAAAAGCATGTAAAATTTTTAGGCTGTGGTATGTTTACTCTGATGTACTTCTATCAGTCCAGCTTGGGGTTAGTTGTAACATCCTGATTTCAGGAATATGGTGATGCATCCGGAGAGGTTTAAAAGAATTGATTTGGCCACATATGTCATCAAAGATGGTTTTAAAAGAATTGATTAACTTCCATTCTAATGTCACCTATGTCAACTGTCCTGAGAGAACTCTACAGTTAAGGGTGCTTGAGCTGGAGCAATTTCAGGATGGGTGACCTTCCGGGAAGTGATTGTCGGAACTGTGTGAGTGAGGACAAAACACAGGGAAAGATCATGTGGTGATTTGTAGGGTCGGTAAAGAAGTCTCTAAAGCCTCCCTGGACGTAGCGGACCGGCCGTCTGAAGATGGTAGACCCACGGGCCGAGTGAGAACGTGGGGCCCATTAAGAGAGATGGCAGTCGAAGCGTTACAAGTGGTATCAGAGCCGAACCCAAGCGAGTGTGGAGTCAAGCTCACACCATCGGGGATGATGCTCTTGGTACGCAACGAGGACGTTGCGATCTTTTTCAGGAATATGGTGGTGCATGCAAAGAGGTTTAAAAGAATTGATTTGGCCACCTATGTCACCAAAGTGCACTTATTTTTTCGGTCAACTGTCTAGAGAGAACTTTACAGTTAAGGGTGGTTGAGGTGGAGCAATTTCAAGATGGATGACCTTCCGGGAAGTGATTGTCGGAACTGTGTGAGTGAGGACAAACCACAGGAAAAGATCATATGGTGATTTGTAGTAGGCCTGGGCATTCGGTTAACCATTCGGTTTTGGTTCGGTTACGTTCGGTTTCGATTAGTTTGGATATGGTAATATAATAACCATTCAGATATTTTAGAAATTTCAGTTCGGTTCGGTTACCTTTCGGTTCGGTTCCGTTTGGATATTTAAATAGATAAACGTAACTAACCAAACTTTTATTACGTTCGGTTTGGTTCAGGTTTTTACCCAAAATAACCGAAATTTACCAAATATAACCGAAATTAACCGAAACTAACCAAAATTAACCAAAGAAAATACAAAAAAAAAAGAAAAATATTAGAAAGAAAATTAAATTTTGATTCAATTTTGTAAAAGAGTATTTAACTTTGACAAATATTAACAAACAATATTTGGATATTTTGATTATTTAAAGTATTTGATTGTTTTGATTCTAAAAATAATTAATATGTTGAGTTTATAAGTATAGTTTTGGATATTCTCTTGGGTATTTTATAGGTTTTTAGATATTTCGGTTAACCGTTTGGTTATCGGTTTAGTTCGGTTTGGTTTCGGTTAGTTTGGATAGGAGATTTTACTAACCATTCGGTTATTTTAAAAACTTCGGTTCGGATATGGTTCGGTTTTTTTCGGTTCGGTTCGGTCGGTTATTTGGTTAGTGGTTTTTTTGCCCAGGCCTAATTTGTAAGGTCGATATACAAGTTTTAAAGCCTCCCAGACGTAGCGGACCGGTCGTCGGAAGATGGTGGGCCCACAGACCGAGAGAGGACGACGGGCCCATTAAGAGAGATGGCGGTCGGAGCGTTACATTAGTAAGTAGGGAGGAAACAGTGAACAAACCAATCTAAGAATACCAGACTTAGCATTGAGCAGAAGCACAAAAACTGCTAATTCAAATCCAAATAATTAAACACGGCAGTATCAGATCGAATTAAAAGGAATTTGGTTTAGCTTAAAACTCATGATTTGCAACAATTGGGTGGAGCACGATTCAGGAAATCAACAAACATACTATCAATGAGAAACACATCAAAATCAAGGAACTCATAATCAACAGACCATGTGGACCAAGAATATATAGATCGCTCTCCAACTCATTTCTCCTCTCAATTCAACGGATCATGTATCGGAGGAGATTTCGCATTTGGAGACATTGGTAGAGAAAAAAGAGACACGACATGTATCGGAGAAAAAATAAAAAACACGAGGACTCTTTTTTTTTTCTTTGTTAATAATTATGACCAATCACAAATTACCACATCACGGGTTCTTAACAATTCTAAAACATCTAAAATAAGAACCGTTTCTTAACATTAATTCATGTTTTGCTTTATTTTTAATGGCTTTAATCTTAAAAAACTCCTTAAGAACTCCTTAAGAACCACCCGTGGAGGTGCTCTCACACTCCATGTCTCGGTTCGTACAAAAGCATCAATCTCCTTTCCCATAGCATCATTTCATACCATGTCTTTCTTAGCCTCTGAATACTTTTGTGGTGTGGGGATATTTGTAATGATATTAATGAAAGTACGAAAAGGTTCATATAGATAGAAATAAGAGATATAGTTTATCATATGATATGGCGTAGTTTTAATAAAAATATTATTATAGCATTAAAATTCCTGCAAATGGAAAGACACTTTTCTAGCTATATTATGTTGATTTAGGCTCAGAAGGAGCAGAAACCAAAAAATATGACTCATAGGATGGAACTATGTCTGCTTTTCAGTGCAGCGCTAGAGGAGAAGCATTGGATGATGATCACACTAGAAACAGATGTTCATCAATAGGCGCATGAAAAGAAAAATGATGAAATGAATGTTTTACATCTTTTGAGATGGCAGAAAATGCAAAAGGGAAAATATCCTCGTGAAATATGACATGCCTTGAAACGAAAACTGAGGATGTTTCTATAACTTTTGTACCATGCAAGAGATAACATAGAAATACACGAGCTCTATCTCTAAGATCAAATTTAGTTCTAGACATAGGAGAAGTAGAAGAGTAACACAAACAACCAAAGTTTTAATAGCAACGTAATCTAAGGCTTAAAAGTTAACTTCTCATACGCAGTCTTATTATCTAAAACTTGACCAGGTAATCTATTGATTAGAAATGCAGCAGTCAAGACACAATCACCCCAATATTGCAAACGAACACCAAATTGAAACATAAGAGCTCTAACAACATGCAACAAATGTGATGCTTATGTTCTACTACAAGTTTACTTTGTAAAGAAGATTAATAACATATTAGGAAGTTGATGTTTCCTTCAATATGTAGATTACTTCCTTTTCAATCAATTCCATATTGCTTGGTTGTTTGCGATTTTTGTGAATTCTCTCTTGCATTGTTTGAAATTTATCGAGAACAGAACACAAATTTATAATAGGGAAAAAGTAACAACGTATAAGAAATTACTGAAGTAGCAATCATTATTCCGACTCTAAATGGTGTCATGTTCCGGTGATCATCTTGATCACCACCAAATGTGTCCCTATCGTACCAGAAATTCGACGAAGGAACCGAGGAAATTTATCATGAACATCTAGAATAAAGGGAATTTAATTAGAATATTTCAAAGTCATACCATCTGTGGAAATATTTAACCAAATGAACTTGTTTGATATGAGAATTAGTCTAGGAAATGACAAATGAAAGTGTAGTAATTGAATAGTCGAATTTAGTGATAAATGTCTTGAAAGAGAATTAGTCTAAACTTATGTTCATGTTCGAGAACGGTTCCTCATTTTAAATTGCTTGTTTCATGTATTCCATTAATCATTGTTCTTTGAAATACTCTATGACCAACAAACAATCTTCCTTCTTTGCATTGTCTTTAATTCATAAGTTTAATCGTTTATTTACTTAGCATTTTTATTTACAAATCTGAAAACTAACAAAGAATTTTCCCGCTTTAACTAAGAACGGGTTTCGGAAATCTTTAGTGTACCATTGATTCCTGTGAAATGATCTCGTATATACTTTTTTGCGGTTAAATTTATTGGATAATTACTCGAAGAATCATTTAGTTTTGATTGTGAAATTAACACGAAGGGTCTGACTGATAGAAAAGTTAGTAGAAATGGAAAAAAAAGTTCAGAAGAAATGAAAAAAAAGTTAATTTAGAAGAAAAGTTTCTTCTCACATATTAAAGAGAATAAATTATGGCTGCAAAACTGGGGTCTACGTTGAGTTTGCAAACTGGGGTCTCGAACCTGCGAGCCGTTGTCATTATGGCTGCAAACATCCCAAAATGTCAGATTAATTAAAACCTTTTTCCACTCTCACAGACATTTCATCGAACAGTTGGTGGATACAAAAAACAAAGACTCTAAAATCAATAAAATTTGAGCTAATTGAAACATCTAAATGATTAAACTACTATAAAAACAACGAAAACGATATCAAAACACATGTTTTGTGTGGAATACGACAAGAATCTGAAATTTTTACTCGATTTTGTGTAGAACCATACCTCATTTTCGCAGATTTTGTAGATTTCTACTCGATATTTACACCACACACATCATCGCTCTCTATTCTCCAATATCTCCTCTTTCGTCACTCTATTTTCGGAGAAAAAGAAGATGAAATGAGAAATCGATTTGGGAAAATCGAAACCCTAGAATTCTTATTTTTCCCCAATTGAAAACGACGTCGTTTGGTTTATTTGAAAACACAAAACATTTCTGGTTTATAAGTTAAAAAGATTGTGAAATGCTCGATGAAAGTTGTGGGATCAATTGGTATTTGGTGCTACCTATGTGACAACGGCTCGCGGGTTCAAGACCCCAGTTTTGCAAAAAAATTTAAAACTTTAAGAAGACATCAAAACGACGTTGTTTTGATACACGTCAGCTTACACGTGTACGATGACTCAGCACCGTAACGGAGTTGACTAACAACCCGTTAGATTGACTCCGATTTTTGCATGTTGTATCAAGTATAGGTATGAAATTCAAATTTTATTGAAGTTTAGGTTGTAAAATACCCTACAAAATTGTCCAGGTATGAAAATACACGGGGCAGACAGTACGGATATGAAAATCTTCTTTTCCCTATAAATGTGTATATTTCAAGCCTTTTTTTTTGTTTTCGAAATAACATCAATCTTACAGACTATATCCAAACTGATTTTTTTTTTTTTAACCGTGATATCTTTAATTCTGTTCGAGTCTGAATAACATTCCGACATTAACAATTTGTAACATTATTTACATAATTTGTTTCCCAAATTTGAGTAATTCACATAATTCATCCTAGGTTTTAAGGATTGTACGTGGATCTCATCGAAATTACAATCATTGTATTGTTTTTTCAAAAAACATTTACTAACGTAATTTAATAATTTTTCAAAATCTTTTGATGCCGTACATAAAAGATTACATACTAATTTCTACATTAAAAACAAACAAGTTTCTACAATTTACAGCTGTTACTAATCAAAAATTTAAAAAACTTTGCTTTAGAAAAAATAACAAAACATGAAGAAACAAATATATATAGTTTTTTAATAATATAAGTAGTTGTAAAGGCTTTGAGTTTTTTAACAGGATCCTTAAAGCTTAAGTGGTAAAAAAAAAGTACTTTTAAAATCCGGAAAAAAATATTTTAGAACTCTTAATTAGTTGTGTTTTTTTCCATAATTACACACGTAATTAGTTGTTGAGATCACATACTCACATGCATGTGTTGTTCCTTCTCTCAAGGTCCCCACACACATCTAATTGATAATCCTTGGCTTGTCACTCTCTAGCCACTCATATAACTGAAGCTTAAGCCACTTGACATTGCCATTAAACTCCATAAGCTTTGTTTTCTTCCACTTACAGGCTTCCATTAAATCTTCCATTACATAACATAACATAAAAGCAAGACACTTTTGCCCTTTTTAGACATTTGCTTATTGTGAAGGTGTGAAGAGTCCACGTTTCTAGTTTATGTTTCTTTCAAGATTCCTCTTCTCCACGCGCCTCTTTACGCGTATTCTACTACCGACTTCTTCCTTAGTTAGTGTGTACGAAAAAAATTATAATTTCTTTTTTCCATAACAAATTGAATCCATTATTCACATTTGTTTATATTGGCCACTAGGTTTTCAGGTTTCATCAAAGCGTCCGACAGATCATTGAAGTGAGTATAACCTTAGTAAATAAGTTTTTCTTAAGCTAGTAATAGATAAAACGCTTGAGTCGAAATCCAAATGACTAAATAGCCCACACGTAGAATAATCAACGCATAGTAAAATCGAATATGGAACTATAGTAAATTTAATTTAATTACGTCATGTGTTTTCTAATGAATCTAATACTATCGTATCACCACATATTTTCGTAAACAAAAAAATTATTATTTTCAAGAGCTATCGTACGTCCAGCCATTTTGAGGTATATAAACAAATTAAAAGAACTATACAAATCTAATCAGATAAAATCATTGTATCAAATATTATAAGACAACGAGTGTCAATAACTCAGTTAGTGTATCCGTAGATGTTTGTGAGTGAGTCTTTAAAAACACGAATTTAGATAATAAAGGACATTTTGATAGAGTATTTACACAAGATTTTCACGGTTTACATAGAACTTTGGAAATTTTGAATTTACTATCTCTTAAAACAATTAACAGAAGATGTTGTAATTTGTCGGTAATTTTGATTTGAAGATTTTCAATTTACAATTTTCTACTTGGTGAACAGAAAGCTTGTAGTAAATTTGTTTATTTGGAAGTTAATATGGATTTTTTTGTAACAAGAACAAAAGAAATGATTTGTCCAAAAAAAAAAAGAGTTGTCTTGACAGTAGCCAGTAGGGAAGTGCATATAACGCGCTTAAGAGGGAAGTAATTAAGAAAAGAGTCGTTTCACTTAATTAAATCGCAGCCACGAATAATGGGGTTTCTTAAAAATGGCTTAAGTGTACTTAAACTTTTGTATGATACGCCAAATTATGTGCCCTTTCAAATATGGAAATTATTTAATTTTGCTTTAGCGAGTAGGTTTTCAATCACTCATAGTCCTTGTTATAAAATCTAAAATATATCATTTTGTTTTTGCAAATATATATGAAAATTTTATGGTGTTATTAGGTTGATATATAAAAAAAAAGGGGCACCAATTTAGATGTTTGGTATACGGGTCCGGTTTAATTCCCTTGGGTCTATCCATATTCGACTCGTACCCAAACGTTTATTTTGTTCTTTTCAAATGAACTAACAACTAAGCATCTTAAGTAAAAGAAATTGCTACTTGTAATGTAAAAGCCAAAAACGAACCAACAGACAAATATCGATTTTGCGTTGGTACTTTCCAGAATTATTTAATTAAAAATTTTACATGTTTTAATTTATAACTCAAAATCCGCAAATGTTTTTTTATACTTCCCCATCAATGTTTATTGGAGTCTTCATGTATTCGTCGGCTCAGTGTATTTCAATCGTATTTTATTAATGAAAACCAAAATTTTTTTAAAAAGTAAAAAAATTATAACTCAAAATCTATTTTTTGAACTGCATTTGAAGGAAAAATGGGTAAAAAAACTCTCACATTTCTTAAAAACATGTTAAAAACCTTCAACTTTTTTTGTGGATTTTTAAACCCTCACCTTTTCATAAATGGTAAAATAAACTCTATTATTAATAAACTCAATTTAAATATAAACAAATAGTTACATTAAAACATAAATAAATATAAACAATTTGATTTAGGAATTTTCTTCTAAAATTCTTGTTTACAATCTTTTGCTAAATTGAAAACTTTTAAGTATGATGTAGAAAAGTTAATTAATGAAGTTGTATTCGGTTGTGTTACGAAAATTCATCAACGTGAAACCAAACAGATTTTGTGACGAATGATATATAAATTCTTATACTGAACAGAATATGAGTTTATGTTAATAAAGGTGTATTCGTTTCTATCACACAAATATACTAATGTGAGACCAAACCAAATTTTATAATACTACGAAAGTACATGAGTTTCCACATCAAAATATTTTCGTTGGACGAACTAAGTAAGATTTACTAACAGTTAATATTTATATATATATATATATATCACGATATATTAAGACTATAATATAAATTACATTTAGTTACTCGTTATTTAACTATATTTTATCCAAAAACTGAAAATTCGAACAAAAAAATAAATCAAATGTGTGCTATTCTATAAATTTTGGTAGTTTATATAACTTAACATCTAATGGTAACAAAAGTTATTTGTCTATTCTCAAATAAACTGTGAATGAATTTTTATACCGTAAAAACTTTAAATTTTGAAAAACAAATTGCAAACGAATTTGGAAAAAAAGTCATATGTTAATTTTTTTTTGTTTCTTACTGTTTTAATATAACGATTAAAAAAATTAAGTTGAGTTTATTACTATTAAGGTTTATTTTACCACTTATGAAAAAGTGAGGGTTTAAAATCCTACAAAAAAAAAGGTGAGGATTTTTTACATGTTTTTAGAAAATGTGAGAGTTTTTTTACCCATTTTTCCGCATTTGAATTAATGGAAAACTAAAATAACAATATTGGTCACGTCAAAATCCATCTAATCACGACTTTTGTTTTTAATCTAGATAAACGCATGTTATCGCATTAAAAATGAAAAGAGATGGGATGTGGCAACAAAAGCAAGTATTTGCTACTTGAAGTGTGAAAGACCATACATTTGATTAATTTGGATGTGTTTTTTGTTAGGAATTAGTCACTTTTCACTTTAAGATAAGTGGATTTTGAATTTGGTTGGGGATTAGAGTGAGTTAACTTTTAGAGTGTCAAGATCGTCAAGTCTCCATCTTAATTTGTACTTTATTTGTCCTGTTCTTAATTTGTTTACTAATAGAGTATAATAAGTTCAGTTACTTACAATTAGTTAAGTTAATCTGGCGTCATTATTTAATAGTATAAAGTAGTAAACTAATGTACTTTTATCGATTTCTTTATGAGACATGCCCTACTACAAAAGCATATAAAGATCATTGAGTTGTTGAAGTACATAGCGAATTTATTCTACCAATTAAATTACCGGGTTATACCATCAAATCTTTTTATGGTCAACTATGATGTTGACTAGAGAAACGACAAGGAGTCTCATGTCGAAAACTTAGAACGTTGAGGCTTGTGCGTGGTGACCACAGAAGATAGATTGAAATGTAAAAGGAAAAAAGTGAAACGGGAAGCAGTCTGTTTATATAGTCTTAGGAATAGGAGCTAAACTTAAATTCATTGTGTATTAAAAACTTAATTTGAATATTTTTTAGTTGAAATCAAGACTAATATGGAGACTTACAAAAGTTAATTATGTGAATTGTATGTTACAGATTAAGTGCGAATTGCGAAACGATGTCCCACGTTCGATCCAATAGCGAAACCACCAAATCATTTAGTTAGTTAGTAATATCATGTTGGATTATAAACTGAAACATATTAAATATGTTAATTATATGTGTACTATGTAAATTAATTTGTGAGTACACACATAAGAAAATAGCGTTTAACAAATTGACTGCTAAAATATGTAAAAAAATTGATATCTTGATTTCAATTTATAGAGGACAATAATGTTTTTAATTACTCCACCTTCTTTTGTCTTTTTGTTTGTGAAAGAAATATTTGATCATCTCATGATAAAAAAGCCCAAGAAGGCCTCCTCTGTACAGCTTTGAAAGTTTATGCAAATTTAGATACAAAACAAACAAAAAGAGCCGTACGTTAATTATCTTATAGAGAAAAGATATGTAGGAGGAATATATAAGTATACTAACAATCTTGATACATAACTTCCATCATCCATAGTTAAATGGTAACACATAAGTGCGAGGATAATACATACAAACCAACAAGCACGCGTATGTATGTGAAACTATATGGGAATGCATGCATGTATTCTTGCATCATCCATGCATGAATGCATCAAAGACTCTTCAGTATTTATATGTATGTATGCATGAAACCATGTTATTAAAACCCTTTAACAAAACAAAATAAATAAAATAATGAAAGCATGTTGTTATAAATGGTTAGGTTTGAAGACATGTATATACATAGTCCCCATGCAGCATAGTGTTTAGGATGAAAATAAACCCTAATAAGGAAATTAATTGTATGATTAATTAACACTCTAAGATTAAGGTAATACATAATTAATTAAGACTTTGGATTAATTAAGGGTTACTAATCACGCGGTGAATTTAGCCTCTATAAAAGCAGTAGCTCACCTTCCACAACCTTCAATATCAACTCACCCACATCTTTCTCTCTTATTCTCTTCCTCCTTTTTTTATATTCCTCTCTCTATCAATAATATATATAAAATTCGATCGTATAAAATAACTTAAATAAAAAGATAAGAAAATGGAGAAAAGAGGAGGAGGGAGTAGTGGAGGTTCGGGATCATCAGCAGAAGCAGAAGTGAGAAAAGGACCATGGACAATGGAAGAAGATCTTATTCTTATCAACTATATCGCCAACCACGGCGATGGTGTTTGGAATTCTCTCGCCAAATCTGCAGGTTCGTTTAATTTCTTCTTAAAATCAAATTCAATTATGATTTATTCACTAATCAATTATGATATATACACACATATATTTGTATGAACTAGGGTTTCTTCATAACATGCAAAAGTACGTATATCTTATACGACAAAAAATACTTTTTCTTACGTTCATTTCTTTCATATATATAAAGATTTATATACACAGATATAAATCTTATTTTCATAACTATAACTTTTATTTAAACGTATATATGCTCTATTATATTCGTTCTTTGTTAAAGAATCAGTCTACATCTAAAAACGTTTTCATGTGTTGGATGATGCTTTATGATGGCCTAGTGGTAGAGTAAAATTATGTAAAATAATATTTAAGAAAAAACATCAACAAATGGTACACGTATTTAATTTCTACTCATATGTCATACGTGGTATTACTTAATTATAATTATGTGAATATATGCACGTAGTACGAATCATATTGATTGATTGGTAAAATGAATGTATAGGTCTAAAACGCACCGGAAAAAGTTGCCGGCTCCGGTGGCTGAACTATCTCCGCCCCGACGTACGACGGGGAAACATCACGCCAGAGGAGCAACTTATCATCATGGAACTTCATGCTAAGTGGGGAAACAGGTTGGTTTTAATTTACTTGATGTAGAATATATATAAACAATTATATATACATATATATGTGTAACGAGAGAAAAGGACAAACAAAGGCAAATTCTTCCAACTTTGAATCGTTTATATACTCTTGAAGCTGCCTATATGCCACGTAAATCTTTGAAAAGACAAGAAAGCGAGACATTTGGTGACTAAAGCAAAAAGTGTTTGTTTCCTTTGTGATAAGCTTGATCGAAGAAGTTTGTTCTTAGACGTAGCTAAGAGTTTTTTGCACGTGTCGAAATTTCTTAGCCACTAACATTAAACCTCGTGGGTTTTATCAAAATAACATTTAAAACTCGTGCCTATTTCTCCTTCATACTCATGCGTCATGGCTAGATTTTTTCCCCAATTTTTTCCTTTTCTTTGAAGTATAAGTGTGTCAAATTTATTCAAGTGATTTCCCACGTTTCTGGAAGATATACATTCGCGGCCTTGTATTTCTTTGTCTGTATATTTTATTCGATTTCTATTTTTATTTGTTTTATATGTATAGAGCTGAAAATATGGCCAAAAGTACAAAGTACATATGATTCTCTAATTCAACAAATTAGATGGTATATTTTGTTTTTAAGTAAATGCGAATATCTGTAATTAACTAATTATGGATTTGATTCTAATTAGATTTGATTCATTTTATACGTATTTTCATAATTCTTTTATTCAACTTTTCAGTTATTTTCTTTATTACTCTTTTTGGGTTTTTAAGCTAGTTTCATTTTTCTAATCTCTACAATTTAATTGACATATAGTTTTTTCTGTTAATCTTAGAAGTACTGTTTATTAACGCTTTTAACAAACAAACAAAAAAAGTAAAGCTTTTAAGATTTGACAACAGATAAATTATAAATTTTATAAGGATTGTCATCAGCAAAAAAAAAAAAAAAAAAAAAAAAAAAAAAAAAAAAAAAAACAAGAAAGTGAAAAAGATCCAAACATTGTACATACATGTAATAATAGTACAAAACCAAAAAGCCTCATGACAGACACAACTGAAATAGACGTAAACCTTAATGTTTTGGCTTCATCTAGACGTACTAACTTTGGTCCTATGCATTCACATATTAAATCTCTTGCCCCCACAACAATCATTAGCTCATCATAATAACTATGTCACTAATGCAATTACCTCTTAATGTATGATTAGGTGGTCAAAAATCGCCAAACATCTTCCAGGAAGAACCGACAACGAAATCAAAAATTTCTGGAGGACAAGAATTCAAAAATACATCAAGCAAGCGGATGTAACAACAACATCCTCCGTTGGATCTCATCATAGCTCAGAGATCAACGATCAAGCTGCAAGCACGTCGAGCCATAATGTCTTTTGTACACAAGATCAAGCGATGGAGACTTATTCTCCTACACCAACGTCGTATCAACATACCAATATGGAATTCAACTACGGTAACTATTCGGCCGCGGCACCAACAGCAACCGTGGATTATCCAATACCGATGACCGTTGATGATCAAACCGGTGAAAACTATTGGGGCATGGATGATATTTGGTCATCAATGCATTTACTGAATGGTAATTGATTGATCGGTCGACCAAACATGGAATATTAATTGAGTATTATATATGATTTTTAGGAGTACTATTACTAGTACGTGACATGTATATGTTTTTGCCTCGTTGTAGAGGTTTGGGGATATAATTAATATATAATGTTACTTATCTGAATCCTTGATACATATATAATTTGGATCCTTGATGATCCCTTTGTTATACATAAATAAAATTGTTGAAGGGGTCATATATTTTTCGGATATCTTTGTTTTTATTAGAATAATTTGGCATAGGAATGTTCGTTATAATATGTAAATATAAGAACATCATTTAGGCTCTTTTTTTTTTTTGATGGAATGTCAAGTAATATCATTTTGTTTTTGACTATGAGTAATTCAATGTATGTAGATATCATACTTGTTATTTACTCTCTCCGCAATAGGTTTTCACATATATACAATATGTCTAGTCTATCCTCATAGTATACTTTTACAATTTTACTATATTAAATATTTTTTAATTACAACAAAACATTAAAAGTTATACAAAAAGGGGGTTTGGTAACCTTTACCAAAAAAAAAAAGTGGGTTTGGTAGTATCAGTTATACATAAAAATTAACAAACAAATCAATTTTCATAAAGCAACAAATAAGTCTATAACATGATCATTTTATGAATTGTTAATTTATATAAAAAGGTAACCATTATATTTGTAATCTAAGTTTATGTGACTCTAAATTCAGTGCAAATGATTGCACCAATCTCATAATATGCATTTTTTTAACTTATTTAAAATTTTATGCGATGGATCTTAAACAAAAACCTTTATCCGCGTATCTCCTGTCATACTCGACCAGTACAACAATTATCCGTTAACCAATTGATATAATTAAAAATGAATTTATAGTTATACACATTCATATAATTTGTATACAATTTTTAGTGGAATGTTAAATCAGAGCAAGACGCCAAAACAATAAGGTTAAAACAGAGCAATAATTTTAGACGTATGAGGATATCGAGAAGCACCTTCAATGTTCATCCATATATATATGCAAACTGCAAACACATACACATATGAGTTAGGCATGTATATACATATACATGTGGATCGATGTGTGTACATATCACATGACGTACGCATCATGAAACATTCAGAACCTAATCTTACCAATCAAAATAAGACACGTATCACATTGATGCTAAAAATAGAAATATTTTGGTACAGTTCACGTTGCCTTTATTCAACAATTTTTATCCATTTTTGGGCATCGCCATTCAACATGTAGAACCCGACGTAAGCCTAACTCCACGAATCAAAACCACAACCTTCAAGACAAAGATATCAACTTATCTTAATAAATAAATAAATAAAGATTTATACAATGGTTCAGTTTCATTGATATTTCTATCCATATATTCTTCAAAACCATAAATTATTTATACTTAAAACATGGGATGAAAATTAAGATTCAATAAGGTAGGAACGTGTACATATATTGAGCCGCAATGATACGAATTGACTATATGACATAAATTCGTAGAAATGTGTAACGTATATTAATTATTTGTATAAATTGGGTAGAATATTTGGAAATTGAGACATGATGTTAGGTTTGGAAGTGTAAGCACTATAGCGAGACGGCAAAAGCATTAAAAGCTTTACCAAATTTTTTAACTTTAGTCTTTAGGCAACAACACAATTTTGTCCGAATGATGCATGTGTAAAGGATAAATCCAAGCTCCACTTACTCTTCTCTATGCATTGGCTAGAATAGGAATAATTCATATTTCAATTATTTTTTATTTTTTTCTAAAAGCAACCATGTTATAATCTATATAGTATCTTTATTATATTCACATTGCATGCTACATGATGTAGAAAATTAGAAAACTCGCATCACGCTTATCTTAGATTCTCAACTATAAATTTGAATTCGAAATGGATATGGAATTGGGCCACATGTTTATTTAATTGACTAGGCCAACGTTTTTATCATGTGGGAATTGTCGACTTCCCATGTGAATAATAAAGGAAAAATCACATGGCGGGTCGGTCACAACTCACAAACATACAAGTGGTTTATAATTTACAATGTAAATAAACGTGAAAGAATTGGATTTTTCTTTTTTATCTTCTCTTTATTTATGTATTTGCTTGTGCATTGTTATAGCCTCATGCCTTAGCTGTACTTTCTATATATAGCAAAAACCATTTTCCTCCCGTCTCAATGAGTTTGACATAATCTTTATTCAGTTAATGTTGAACAGTTGAAGTCGGCGAATATCTATCTAAGAAAATTTTCGTTATTATCGACTTACTAATTAGCGACGTTCGTAACTAATGATTAAATCAGATCTATACTAAAAACCAATTTAATTGGTTAATACTATTTTTAGTTGTCTCAACACTTTTCCCTAAGAGATGACTAAATATTCATTCAATTATACTTAGGGTTTAATAATTTACTTACTCGTTTTTAATACTTAGATTCTATGAAAATTTAGTCACAATTTGCAACATATATAGACCTACTAAATGTAAATAATCTTTTGTTAATTTATAAGGTTCAAGAACAATGTTTTACAATGCCCTTTTAACTACAACATTCATACCAGTTCATATTATTTTCCATTCTGATTTCCCTTTTTTATCGGAATTATATATATCTTGTGCACTAAGCATGATAATTGGTTGGACTCACATTAGGAGTCCAAATCATATATATAATTGTAAATAATACAAAATTTGAAATTTAGACACTTTGAGTCCAAATCAACCAATTGAAGACACATATAATGACTTCTAAAAGTCTAACTTTAGACATGAGTCCAATGTTTTTTTTTTGTTTTTGATTTAAATTTTAGACATTTTTGTTTTAGATCTTATACTTAGACCTCCTGATAATCATGCTCTAACTATATGTCTGTGAAATCAAAGAAGATCCTACATACATCCATTAAAGATAAATAAGCAAATAGTCTTTTATAGAGAATATGGTAATCCCATTTCACTAGGCTAATGTATCATGCAGTATTTATTCAATTAAACTATCATGTAATTATGCATGCCTTTACCATTCCGATTCAATTCCACTCAATCACTTGTTTCCGGTCTTACCATGCCTATATGGCCTGTGTGTAAGAGAAGGCCCATATGTACTGGGGAAAGAGCCCAAAAGTTAGGCCATTCAGTATTTTTCTGTTCTTCATAGATGATCTTTTTGAGTTTCTTTGCCTCTCTGGTCCTGAGCCTATTATCATATATTATACAATTGAAATCAAAGCCTAAAAATTGCCTCAACGTGGTTCTAATAAAAAATACATAAAAAAATTATTATTGAAAAATACAAAGGATCCGATATTTTTTTATTCTATTTTAATCCCAGAAGAAAAACCTTTTGTGGTTTTCGTTTACTTCACGTATGTGCCCTACTATTCACAAAGTTATATTATTTAATGATCTTATGTTACAATAAAGAAATGAAGATTATTAACTGTAAAAGCCACTTGGCAGATATATGGAGCGTTATCAAGGATATTTTTTCACCCAGATCAAACATAACTAAAAATAAAAAAATTGATGGCCTAAATATATTTTTTCCTCATAACTATAATTAAAATTTTGAAATATAGGGTGTCAGCTGCCACCCCTTTCATGAACGTAGATATCATACTTACCACGTCTACGATAAAAGCTTAGTTTTGTCAATCGATAAAATATAAAAATAAGAATTAATTACGAATTATATCCTTTTCTCGAGTGGCATTTATGGATTATATCCTTTTTCAAACAGTACGTGTATTTGCTACTTTTACTCCACCAAAATGACAAAATTGCCCTTTGTCTAAAATTCTGAATTTACAACTGTTTATCCTCTCAAACTCATTTTCATCGCTCCGATTGAAATCTCTTCGTCAATTGCTAACGGAGAAATCTTCCAACATTGAAGCCCAGGTGAACACGAGCTCTCAAAGCCTCCTGCACAGCTAAAACATGGATCGACGCCGCCTTTATGCTCATCAACAATATGAACCTCGAGATCGGACATCACTCATGGCCTCAATCGATTCTTTCAGTCGAATTATGTCGATGGTGGTTGGGTCTGTGATAAGGTACTCCTTTTCACCTGGTTTCAGATTTTTAAATGTATATAAAAAGATCGAAAGATAATTAAGTGTTGGGAATTTTGTGAACTCGTTTAAAAGATGAAGATTAAGATGAAGTTTATGGAATTTACCTTTAGGAGTATTGATTTCCCATATCATACTAAAATCAGACTTAAAATTTCTCTTAATCGTTGATAAAGTTTGCTTCATCTTCAGCGCACACAACATGTTCGATGAAATGCCCAAGAGAAACTAGGGAACTACATTTACTAACCTTAGCTCAACCAATATCAGTCTTAAGGTTGCGGAGAGAAGCTGGACCAGTTTTAGTTATGGTTTAGTAATTAACTTCTGCTATTATAATATCACTATCCGTTTAATTTTGTTGCTTGGGTTCCCCTTTTCAATAGTTCTTAGGGTTTAGTTTTATTCAATATCAATGTTTGTTTAAATCTTTTGTTTGGGTTCTCTTTTTAATAATCACTAGGGGTTATTCCGCGCTACGCGCGGCTAAGTTTTATAAATTATTATTTTGCTAGATATATAAATTTTAAAACGATTATTCAAAATTTCAAATTCAACATTTGACTTACAAATATTTGTAAGGAAGATGATATTATATTTTAAAATGTATGTTGATTTTTAGCTTAAGAATTTCACTGAATAAACAATAAAGTGTAAAAGTATTATTTAGGTTTTTTGTTGTTGTCAAAATAACTTATACTAATTTGAATACAAAGGTTTTGCAATCCAAGATGGAGGATTTAGACAATTAGAACTAAAGCTAGAACGTATGCTTCCATATTGAGCTAAATTATGAGCTTTTTTGTTATAACCGCGATTTACATGACTAAAACAGACTTCTTTAAACTTAGTTGCCCAATACATAAAAATATTATTCAGGTAAAGAATTAAAATATGTATTGAAATTATGATCAAATTTTTAGGACTCTGAATCTCATTAAACACACCATTACTCTAATTATCTTGATGATTAGCTCTTATTTTTATAACTCTGCTTTCGTTCTAGATTTAAACGTGGGTCCTTATTTTGTACTACATAATTAACATCTATCTCCTATTAACCTTATTGGAAAAAGATATTTTTTTTTTAAGTGGAGGTCATTTCTCATGCTCATAACCTTGAGCTTACCTCTTTGGAACGTCTTATTCCTCTAGCCTACTTAGAGATGGAGAATATGTTTTCTCGATCATGGTTTTTTTTCTTCTTATGCCTTATTCCTCTAAATATTTAATTCTCGGTGCGACAATAAGCTAGACCATAATTATTGTCGCACATAGTCATTTTAAATCTTTTGAACGTTGAAATACACTAACACCTCGAACATAATTAATTCTCTGTGCGACAATAAGAGCAGAGCTAAATCCACATATATCAATTCGTGGTGAAGTAATCCTCACCTAAGAGGGAGAAATTGATGTCAAAAGAGAAGGAAAAAACAGAGGTCCAATCACTTTTCATGTTTTGTTTTGAAAATTTTCACATCGTTTTTTTGTATCTTATTTCATTGCAATAATTTTTTATTTTTTTGTTAGTGATCATAGTTAGATGATGCAAATTCTCATGTGGTTTAAGCCAAGCACACAAATATAAACTTCACAAGCCACAACAATCGATCAAGCAGAAGTCAACTTTGAATATATATATCTAAGGCACAATGGTCCGTAGGTAAGAAGTTAAGGAGTTCATTATGTTAAAAAATGCTATACTCCATGAAGAAAACATGTGTCCCAAAAATTCTTCGATTCGAGGATGTGTACCAAGAAAATAAGTGAATCACGTACACCTTCGTTGATATGGGCAGGCATCGCCTAATATTATGCCGGAGAAGAGAAAGTCAAAGAGAGAGGGTTACCGGAGATAATTATATGCTTCCCATTTTGTAACCAAAATCAAAACCTAATGGAAAGCATTAACCGTTTTATTAGCACAGTATGAATGATTGTACGGATTATTAAATGTAAAAGCAAATAGCAAAGAAGAAAATACAATATGAGACACCTTTGATTCCACGAGCTTCAAATTCCTGGTGTACAGGCTGCTCTGATCTTTGTACTTATACCAACTTAAAGCATTCTATAAATCATGATTGTTGAATAAGCTCTATGGTTACAGAATTATAGAAATCATAAAAATATACAACCATGATCAATAATACTAAACTGAAGTCAGTGCTTACTTTTGGATTATGGAAGTCGGATGATTTCCATCACCACCGCTTCCGCTTGGTTCTCTGGTCTGTGCCTCAATTTTCGATCTGGTGATCTCTTTCTCATCTTCTTCTTGCCTTCAACATTTGGAAACTTGATCCTCCACATCATCCACCAAAGTTTCGACCTTGTGATTATTCTCTAGGTCTTCTCTACAAAAAATCATTTGCGTTGTAATGCTTGTTTCGAGGTAATATGTTTCCATCGTGAAAAATAAACAAAAATAGGAAGAGGAACCGAATAGATTCCGTAAGATTCATTGGGAAGGGAGAATTTAATAAGGGTTGAGGTAGAGAGGAGTAGAAACGATTCGGCTTTGGCCTAATAAAGTCTGCGTTTAGGTTTTGAGTAAAATTAGTACCGTGTAAAATTGCATAGGTAAGGCTCATCGATGACGTGGCTTGCAGAGAATTGTGAGTGAGAGAAGTCTTGAGAATTGATGATGTGGCAACTTGAGAACACATTGTTAAAAAGCTGAGGTGGATAGTTTGAGAGGTCTCAAACAACAACTTTTATTAGTAAGAGATTAGGGGTTAGTTTCAATATAACATCTCTATCTCAAACATTGTCCGTTTAATTTTTTGTTTAGATATATTTGTTTGTTATTCAATACATGTATTATTATTAACTATTCGATTTAATTGAACTCACAACTCATGCCCAACATTGTAAGGGTAAAACTGTCTTTTCAACCCACCAAAAATGGCAAATCCAAAAGCCAATTGGATAAATGGCATAACCACAACATTTGGCCAACAAATGGCATTCTGGACAATAAACCCTATAAATAATTGGAACTATAACGTTTTGGATTTTAATATCATCGAAACATCATCCTCATCTCGATCACACTTCCCAAGACCAACCATCATCACCTCATAGTCTTGACACTTTTTTTTTGTTGTTGTTGCCTAAAAGTCATAGTCTTGCAATTGACAAACCATAATTCGTCATATCTCCTTTTCAACATGTACAACAAATTAGTCTTTTTTTTTTTTTGTTCAACACATGTACAAATTAGTCTACAAGTTGTTATTTTGTTCCTACAGTCAATATTTTTTTTTATTCCTACGGTCAAATTTACTAGAGAACGGAACCGATCCTATGAAATCTTAGTATTATACAGAAAAATAATAAAAAAATTTCATCTAGATTTTAGTGGTTTCTTTGAGTGTAAGATCACAAAAAATGTAATTTATCATAAAAATTTAACTGTGTTTTCTTTGGATCGAAAATTTGATAACAAAATCTAAATTTGTAAATATAATTTCCTAAATATTGAACACACATAAGGGTAGTATTAGCACAATGCTAGCATCCACATAATTTCTTTTTAATTTAACTCTTAACACATAAAATAAACAAAATGAAATTAAGTATGTTTATACAATATTAGAGATTAGTGATCTTCAGTTTACACATCCTAAAGCATATGTTTTAGGTGGCCTAAAGCATCCTTAAATATTAACGAAATTTTTTTATATTAAGATATTAGAAAAAAAATTAAAACAATTAAATATTTGGAAGAAAGTGTAAAACATTGTATTATGAAAATTAACTTTCTCGATTTTTTGCAGCAAATTTATTGATTTGTCGAGGTTACTTTTAAAAATAAAACAAATCTCTTTATTTATAAAAAAAAACTGATAAAAACCAAATATTAACAATTTTTCTTTGCCAAAAGAAAAATCAAACTATTAATTAATAAGTAAATTGAAGGAAGAAAAAAAAGAAAGTGCACACGGGAGGAACAAGAAAATGAATTTGAGTGCCAGAAAATGAAAAAAAAAAAAAAAAGGTAAATGGAAGGACTCAACATGTAACTTCCGGTAAATAATTGAACTACTTAAACAGCAGACCAAACAGATAATTGTGGCATTTTGTTAGAAACCACACACAGTTTCGACATATCTTTCATATGCCTACAGATGAGATACATTATCTCACGGGATTGTGGCTGCTTGCTATTAGAACAGCTACTTATGTAGGTACTATAACAGACACTCCAAAAGGTTGGACCTCAAAATCCACTTCCAAGCCCCCATCCACCAAAGATAAAAGCTCTTTTTCTTTCAAGGCATCAAAAGAGTTAGGAAAGAACAAGTCTCTTGATATATTCCTTGAAGCTGCTTTTCTCTTCATATCGGTTTCCAAATCAATACAATTGTAGACGGGTTTCAACGGATAAGGCTTGAAAAAAATGTCATATAGTTTAACTTGAATTATATCTGCTTTGATTTAAAATCTTTGAAAAGAATTTCTTTCTATATAAAACATAACCTGTTAGATAGCATAACAGAGGTATCTGTCACAAGCGCTATGTCAATGTGACCGTCTAGAACTTGACATACATATATTTTAATAATCAGATTTTGTAAATCATATAATTAATTTTATGTTGATTGATGATTTTTTTATTATCTGATCATGACACTTTCGTACCATACATTTTAATAATCACATTTTCTAATATATTTATGTTTCCCACCTTTTAGCAAATCAGTTACTAAGTTTCAAAATTGATGCACTTAAGTATTATTATTTTTTTTTTCACAATAAATATTATGTAATTTTTCCAGTATATAAAGTAAATAACATAACATTTAGATTTACAAATATTATAATTAACAAAACTGGATTTTAGAGTTTTTTTTATGAAATGTGAAATTGATTAAAATATGAGATCATGTACAAAAACTTTAGCTATAAAACTGTATAAAAACAGAGCTTGCATAAAAACAGAGCAACGCTATAAACAATGCTTAGCGACCTAACTTAATGGAGTTTTGTCCGGAACCAGAACTGTAGTAGTCCTCGAAGCTCTTAAAAACTTTACGATTTCAACACCAATTATCTAAGTATTTGATTGAATATACTTCCATATTGATGCAAATAAAGTATATTTCAATTTGATCATATTTTTTTCATCTGAAATATATTATAAAAAAAAACTATACACAAAAAAAAAAATAAAACCAAACAAACGCAAAATATTGAAATCTTTATAGACAACAATTTTAGTAAAAAGTTAAAAAGAAAAATACAAACAAAAACAAAAACCTTTAAGTTTTAATGTTTAGCAATTACATATTAATTTTATTTACCAGTTTCTTTTTAAAAATAAAAATTATTTTGATATCAATAAACACCAATTTTCACCTTAATAAGTTTTCAATTTGATCAATTAAGTTTAGTAATTTCATTTTATCTAATTTAATACTTCCTATGTATCAAAAAGATATTTACGAGAATTAAGAAAATGATAAATTATATTTTATACTCTCTTTGTAATTAATTATTGTTGTGTTATCACTCATGTGACGTTGTTACTCTACTTATAAATATCTTTTTTATAAATTTCTTTTTCCAATAGTTGTCATATTAAATGCATAATTTCTCTACATACTTACGATTTACCTTCTCATTCTAAATACCTACAATTAGTTATTTATTGTGAAAGTAAAAGTATTTATTGGTTAATTCATTTTGAAAAAAAATATTTAATTTAATATAAAAAAAATAACTTGAATGTCCCCAGCCCTACAAACTTGGGTACTATCGTAAATACCAACGGTACCTGGAATTTTCTCGTCATCATCATTATATTTGAATATGGATCATTTGTTTTGGAGGATACCAATAGATTTCCACAGTTCAAGATTCCCTTGGATTATGTGGTATATTTGGAAAGCACGAAATGACAAGATACATGAAAACATTGACAGAGATCCCAGAAATATTATGAAATTAGCGGATAATGAAGCAAATGCTTGGACCTTAGCTCAACTGAAGATGGTAAATGACGCACCGCCCCGTGAGTCAGCTTAGTCAGAGTTTACAAACACTATATAGGTTATCGATGTTTCATTGACGATTCTTGGAAAGAGAGTGACAACTACTCGAGTTTAGAATGGTTTTGTACACTACAAGGTGAGGATGAACCAACTATGGGCGCTGCCAAACTTCGACGAAGTCTCACATGTTTACACTCAAAAATGGAGGCATTAGTTTGGGCCATGAGATATATGATTGGCCAAGACAAATGCGAAGTAAGTTTCTCTACAGATTGCTCATACCTGGTGAAGATGGTGTCTTCTCCGGCGGAGTGGTCAGCTTTTTCTATCTATCTAGAGGCTATTCAGAGCGACAAGAATGTGTTTGATTTTTTCTCTTTTATTTTTGATTTCTCGACATGCAAATTCTAAAACGGATAATTTAGCACGCAATGTTCGTTCTCAACCGCATCTAATTATATATGTAAACAATACCCCTTAAAATTGGCTTTTATAAGCTAATCCAAACAAGTTGTTGATTAAAAAATAAATAAGTAAATAAAACTTGAAGAAATCAATCTTTTTTCATAGAGGGACTAATAATTTTACCAATGATGATGGGCCAAGCAAGTCGTGCAAGCAAAGAGTTAAACTGGTCCCACACTCTATCATAATAAGTCCAGAAATGGACGATCTAGATCTAGTGTAGTCTCTATCCAACGCTAATCTTCACCGTTTGTTATTACAGAAGTCAAATAAGGGTAAAATCGTAAATTCAAAATAAAAATCGTCGAATATCATCATCATTCACTGGTGGTGGAAAACTGGAATCGATCCGATAACAGAATTTTCTATTTTCTGTGCCTCAAAAAATCATAATTTTCTCGGGAAAATAAAAAAATAAAATCCATTCACTAAAAAAAATGTTAAGGATTTTCTCGAGAAAGTAAAAAAGGAAGAAGAAGAAGAAGAACGAACCATGGGAAGAGCTTTCGTGTATGTAATTCTCGGAGGAGGTGTTGCTGCTGGTTATGCTGCTCTCGAATTCACTCGTAGAGGTGTCTCCGATGGCGAACTCTGTATCATTTCCGAAGAACCCGTAAGCTTCCCAAATCTCTCATGAATCGATTCAATTTTTATTGTTTGATAACGAAATCATCGTTAAATCGTTTCAATTTTTCACTCTGATTTTGAGTGACTCTGTTAGGTGATTTTACTATTAGTAGTTTTGGGATTGTTAGTGTTGTTGATTTGAAGATTTGGATTTTGTTGTTTGATGATTATTAGATTGAAATTGATTAGGTTTGTTTGCTAAAGCTCTCTGATACTTTAATTAGAAAGTCTCATACGATTAGGAATTACTATACGTAATTAAGTGTGAATTTCGTTAAAGATTAGGGTTTTGCTCAAGATTTATTCAATTCTGCTTTCTTTTTTTTGTCTAGGTTGCACCGTATGAGAGGCCTGCCTTAAGCAAAGGTTTTCTGCTGCCAGAAGGTAAGAGAAACCCCGGTAGCTTGCGGGTTTGGAGTTAGGGAAAGCTAAGATGCATAGACAGTTCTCTTGGTTATATAGTTCACTCGTTAGGCTCTGTAAGGGTTACTGACGTTCTTATATGCAGCTCCTGCACGGCTTCCTTCTTTCCACACTTGTGTTGGAGCTAATGATGAGAAGCTTACCCCGAAATGGTACAAGGATCATGGTAATTACATATGCACTTTTGATAAAAGAAAGTACTATTTTACTTGGGGATGGCTGCAGGGTTCGTTTCTGATAATTTTGTGAAATACTTTTGTCAGGAATTGAATTGGTCCTTGGAACTCGTGTTAAGTCTGTTGATGTGAGGAGGAAGACTCTTTTATCCAGCACAGGGGAGACTATAAGTTACAAATTCTTGATCATTGCAACAGGTGCTCGGGTATGGATTGCACATTAATATTTATGTTTTCGTTTATCCAAAGTAAGAGTGTGCTCCGGTGACCATTAACATAAACGATAAACATAAACAACATATTATCGTCTTTAGGATTTTGCAATCTGTTATTACTTATCACTATTAACATCTTAATTGACTGTGTAATAGTGGAATGTCTAGTAGATGTTGTGAACATTGATGTAGGCAAATCTGCTCACTCCTGAAAATTGTTAAATGAACTTGTGCTATTTTATAAGTTAGAACATTAAACTGCTAAAGTTGTGGTCTTATTCTTCTCACATTTGGCTCGTGCAAATAGCCGTTGAAGCTCGAAGAATTTGGGGTGGAAGGCTCAGATGCTGAAAATGTTTGTTACTTACGAGATCTGGCCGATGCAAATAGGCTTGCCACTGTGATTCAATCAAGCTCCAATGGGAATGCTGTTGTTATTGGTGGTGGCTACATCGGCATGGAGTGTGCTGCATCTTTAGTGATCAACAAAATCAATGTGACAATGGTTTTCCCAGAGGCTCACTGCAGTAAGTATTCTCGATTATTACTAAACTTACGTGTATGAGAGAAAGCTTGTGTATTTAGCTTGACCTTTTTAGTTTCTTATGACAGTGGCACGTCTCTTTACGCCCAAGATTGCAAGTTTGTATGAAGACTACTACAGGGCTAAAGGCGTAAAATTCGTAAAAGGAACGGTTTTGACATCATTTGAGTTTGACTCGAACAAAAAGGTAAGATCTTTTCTTTTAGCTTGAGATTCAACTCGAAAAATGTCTGGTACGTTGCATCTATGTATAGAACTAAGGATGGCAAGAATCAGTAGAACCACAGATACTTCTGGTCCAGTAATGAAACTATGAAATCTTGAGCCTTGTTCAGCGTATTTGTTTATTGATATGATGAGCCTTTTTTGGTTTTCGATTTACAGGTCACTGCGGTTAATCTCAAAGACGGGAGCCACTTATCAGCAGACTTGGTTGTGGTTGGAATCGGGATACGACCAAACACAAGCTTGTTTGAAGGACAGTTAACAATAGAGAAAGGAGGGATAAAAGTGAACAGCAGAATGCAGTCAAGTGACAGCTCGGTGTATGCAATAGGCGATGTAGCTACATTTCCAGTGAAACTATTTGGCGAAATGAGGAGGCTTGAGCACGTGGACTCGGCTAGGAAATCTGCGCGACATGCAGTTTCAGCCATCATGGATCCAATAAAGACCGGAGAATTTGACTACTTACCGTTCTTCTACTCAAGGGTCTTCGCCTTCTCATGGCAATTCTATGGAGACCCTACAGGTGATGTTGTGCACTTTGGAGAGTATGAAGACGGGAAATCATTTGGAGCGTATTGGGTTAAAAAGGGTCACCTTGTTGGATCTTTTCTTGAAGGAGGAACTAAAGAAGAATATGAAACTATCTCAAAGGCGACACAATTGAAACCAGCTGTGACTATTGATTTGGAAGAATTGGAAAGAGAAGGACTCAGGTTTGCTCACACCGTTGTGAGTCAGCAGAAAGTTCCTGAAGTTAAGGATATTCCGAGCGCTGAGATGGTGAGGCAATCTGCAAGTGTGGTCATGATAAAGAAGCCTTTGTATGTATGGCACGCGGCTACTGGAGTCGTTGTGGCTGCATCTGTGGCTGCGTTCGCGTTTTGGTACGGGAGGAGACGCCGTAGATGGTGAAAACCCTCTTCAAGTGCTTTTAAAACAGGGGTTGAATTCATTGGAAATGGAAACTTGCTGTTGTTTGTAGCATTGGTGGGAAAATATAGAAGTGGAGAGTCCAAAACTACTCAATGTGATTACATTGGTATACGATTATTATATGCTTCTTTTAAAATGCATAAATGTTTCCACTACAAACTTTGATTCAAAGCCTTTGAAGTCCTTTGCTACTTGTTATTGTTTAGGGATATATATTGTTGATTATCTTGTGATTAATGTAATAGTTAATTAGGCAATAACTATAACATAAAATTAGAAAAATAGCAATAATGAGAAGATAACAAAGAATTTTGGACGATTTTATCACCTTTTTAATTCTTTAGAGAATGTGATTTTGTTTATAACGTCAACATGTTAATTTTCATGTGGAAGTATAATATATCAAAATAGAGATATTATTTATGACGACAATAGCAATATATTGAATAAAACAGATTTTCACATAAATAAATGACATGGTGTTTACCTGCGCTCTCTCCTATTGGCCTTGGGTTTTGATATTAGATGGGTTGAGATGGTGATGGTTTGTGTCTCCAGTGTCTCTTACACGGTGTTGATTAATGGACAACCTCATGGTCTTGTTGTCCCTCAACGTGGTCTTCGCCAGGGAGATCCTCTTTCCCCTTTCTTGTTTGTGCTTTGCACGGAGGAATTAACTCATTTGCTGAACAGAGCAGAGCAACAAGGTCTTATCAATGGTATGCGGTTTTCTGATGATGGTCCATCGATCCATCATCTTTTATTTGCAGATGATACTTTATTTGTTTGCAAGGCGGTTGAGGCTCAAGTTGCTGTTATTCATAATATTCTTGAAATATATGGTAAAGCGACGGGATAGTACATTAACAAGGACAAGTCTTCTGTCACTTTTGGTACCAAGATTTCTGAGGATGTAAAAGCGCGGGTCAAAACAGCTCTTGGGATTAATTCTGAAGGTGGTGCTGGTTCCTACCTTGGGTTGCCTGAATGTTTTAGCGGATCTAAAAAAGACATGCTTGATTACATTCATGAGAAGCTAAAAAATAGGCTTTCAGGCTGGTTTGCAAAGACTCTTTCTCTTGGTGGAAAAGAAATTCTTCTCAAGACAGTGGCAATGGCTATGCCTGTTTATGCCATGTCTTGTTTTAGGCTTCCAAAAGGTACATGTGAATCTCTTTCTAGCGCTATGTCTGCTTTTTGGTGGAGTTCTTTAGAGAATCAGAGAAAGATACATTGGATTGCATGGGACAGAATGTGTTTGACTAAGGAGCAAGGTGGTCTTGGTTTTAAAGATCTTGCTCTTTTTAACCAAGCTTTATTGGCCAAGCAAGCATGGAGATGTTTGCAGGCTCCTAACTGTCTATTTTCCAGATTCTTAAAGAGCAAATATTTTCAGGAAACTTCTCTCCTTCATGCTGTCGCTGGGAATAGACCATCTTTTGCTTGGAGAAGTCTCTTGTATGGCCGTGAACTTCTGCAGTTGGGTCTGAAACAAATGATTGGTGATGGAGCTTCTTTGAAGGTTTGGACTACCTTATGGCTTGATGACATCCGGATGCACGCTCCTCTTATGAAAAATATCCTTGTGGACCTGGAGCTCTCTGTTAAGGATCTCATTGACCAGGAGACAAGAACATGGGATCCGGGTTTGTTGGATGAGCATTTCTTTCCTAGAGATGTTGAAATCATTCTCAAAATTAAACCTGTTACTTCTTCCCCAGATTTTTTCAGCTGGAAACACAACAAAAGTGGGGATTATAGTGTTAGATCTGGTTATTGGTTGGCTTGTCAGGAGTACAAGAAAGAGGAGATCAGTTTTGCCTCCCAGCTGCCCTCTTTAAACGGTCTGAAGGATCAAATCTGGAAATTATTAACTCCTTCCAAAATCAAGATTTTCATTTGGAAGGTTGTTAGTGGCACAGTCCCGGTGGCAGATTCTCTTATCTCCAGAGGTATGAAAGTGGACCTGAGATGTCAGATTTGCGGAGCTGAAGGTGAGTCTACTAACCATATCCTGTTTGCCTGTCCGTTGGCTAGACAAGTTTGGGCATTATCAGGTTTCCCTTTTCCTGAAGACGGGTTTGATCAGTCTTCCATTTACCAGAATATGCACTTAGTTCTCTCGCTGGCCAAAGAAAATCGGCTTCAACTTCAAACCAGAAGGTCTCTTCCCTGGATTTTTTTGCTTCTCTGGAAAACCAGAAACAATATGGTCTTTGAAAGTAAGGTTTTCTCAATTTCTAACTTGATGGAGAAGATTAAAGAGGACTCTGATGAATGGTTTCTAGCCCAGGAGTTTGACGCCTTGCATGAGAACAGTTCTTCATCTATTGTGCTTTCTCAATCTGCCAATTGGCGCCCTCCTGCAAAACCGTGGCTAAAGTGTAATGTAAGTGCTGTTTGGGACAAAATTCAAGGTTTGTGTGGTGTGGCTTGGGTTCTTCGAAACTCTTTTGGTAATGTCGTCCTCCATAGCAGACATTCCTTTGGGCAATCTTTGTCTAAAGATGAGGCTGACTTACAAGGTTGTCTATGGGCTATGGAGAGTATGAAAAGCTTACATGTGCCTCGTGTTGTTTTTGATGTGGAGTCCAAGTTGATTTTAGGTGCTATTTCTAGACCTGCGGCATGGCCTAGCTTCAAAGCTCAATCCGAAGCTCTCATTCTCGCCCTTTCCTACAGCCCTTTTTGGAAAATTGCTTTAGAGGACCGCAAAGCTAATCAAGGTGCTTTCCTAATAGCAAAGAGTGTCACAATGGAGGACCGATCGCAATCATATGTAGCTCAAGACTACCCTTTTTGGCTTCAGAATGTGTTTGAATTTGATAAATGCTTTACTTAATTGTAATGAGTTTTTGTAGTTTGATTGCCCTCGGTCCCTTTTGTAATTGTGAACTTTGTGTTCTTTTATCATATGAATCATTCAGACGAAAAAAAAAAAAAAATGACATGGTGTTATACTGTTATGGAGAAATTTACATGTTATGGACAAAACTTACTCCCTGTTAATATTTTTAAAAAGTAAGTTTACAGCAACATGGGCGTTTGGTCTAGTGGTATGATTCTCGCTTTGGGTGCGAGAGGTCCCGAGTTCGATTCTCGGAACGCCCCTTTTTATTTCTTCAACTTCTCGACGTCAAGGGTATTTTCGTAAACATACAAACGATACAACCTCATTTATGTGTATATATGTGCATGATAGCAAACGTACGCATTATTTTATTCCCGAAAATACCCCTTATCCATCATTTTTCTATCCTCTCATCTTTCATCTTCCTCCTACAATCCCAATCAAACACACAGAGAGAGCGAAAAACACAGAAAGCAAAATCCAGAGAAAAGCCAAAGAGTGAAACAATGGCGTCGACGACTCTCTCAATCGCAACCACAATCCGTTCCTCATCTTATCCTACTCTCGCTTCCACCAACCACTTCCCTTCTCGAACCACCACAATCGAATTCCCCTCTCGCTTTGGTGGTGCTTCATCTTCCACATTGACCCACCGTGCAACCCATCTCCGTCCTATCGCCGCCGTCGAAGCTCCTGAGAAAATCGAGAAAATCGGATCCGAAATCTCCTCCCTTACCCTCGAAGAAGCTCGTATCCTCGTCGACTATCTCCAAGACAAGTTCGGTGTCTCCCCACTCTCTTTAGCTCCTGCTGCTGCAGCTGTAGCAGCTCCGGCCGACGGTGGCGCGGCGGCTGTAGTTGAAGAACAGACCGAGTTCGATGTGGTTATCAATGAAGTTCCGAGTAGTTCTCGTATTGCAGTGATTAAAGCTGTTAGGGCTTTGACTAGCTTGGCGTTGAAGGAAGCGAAGGAGCTAATTGAAGGATTGCCCAAGAAGTTTAAAGAAGGTGTGACTAAAGATGAAGCTGAAGAAGCTAAGAAGACTCTTGAAGAAGCTGGTGCTAAAGTCTCCATTGCTTAAGGTTTTATAATAAAAGTTCTTCTCTTTTCTGGAAATTTCGGGATCTTTTGTGTTGTTTAGTATAGTTTGCGTCTGGAATTGTTGTAATTTGAATCACATTTGGTTTCCCATAAGCTGATTTTGCCATTGACGTGAGCTTTTGGTTGATGCACATAACATGTTTGTTGAAATGCCTAAATGAGACAATCACACTCGTAGATGAAGTTAGAAGACATATAGGTGCTTCACATGAAACGATAACTAGAGTTGTGATTGATCCATTAGCACAAACAGAGTTAAATTAATAAGCCAAAATGGCACTGCGGGTTGGGAGCAGTTTTGTGTCCAAATCGAGACTCACCCGTGTAGCGGACATATAGAGCTAATTTGTATTAGGGGAGAGATTGAAGATATGGTCCGCAGAATATACGAATTAACACTATCTCCCCTTTCAAAATGAAACATACGAATTGCAAACGCCAATCTTGGAGAGATTAAACTCGAATTTCCGGTTGTGATTTCATAAAATTTGTTGCCTTGTTTTTTATTCATTTTTGGCAAGGTCTACAAAGCCTTAGACCATGTACATAGGTGAGTTTTGTTGAGTATAGTAGCCCAAAAATCATTTTTTAATGGACCAAAACATGTATTTGGGCATGATCCGTACCTTTGATACTGAGTATCGGGTGACATGGCAGCATTTGATTGGTTGAGAAAAAAAAATCATTTAATCTATTCTTCTCTCATCTCTCGCGAGAAAACCTAGAAACCTCCGCCGATTCTTCCTTCCCGACTTTACCTCTCCATTTCGTCTGTGTAGATTCGATCCCATCTCTCCTCTAGTACTCAAACTAGGCATGGGCAAAAAACCCGAAATCCGAAAACCGATCCGAAACCGATCCGAAAAATCCGGAACCGAATCCGAACCGAATAGTCACAAAATCCGAACGGATAATGAATTCTCCTATCCAAATTACCCGAACCGAACCCGATCCGAACCGAAAACCGAAAGGATATCCGAAAACCGGAAATAAAAATTATATATCCAAAAATATTAGTTATATTTAGTTGTAATTTTATAGCAAATAACAAAAATATCCTAAATATCCTAGATTTCGGAAAAATTTTAGTTATATTTGTTAAAATTATACATATTTTTGCAAAATTTAACCAAATTTTAGTAAGATTAAACCAATTTTTATTAACATTGAACTATTTTTAAGTTTTTTTTTCCCAAAAACCGATCCGAATCCGACACCTATCCGAACCGAAACCGAACCGATGACTCATAAAATCCGAACGGATAATAAATTCTCCTACCCAAATTATCCGAATCCGAATATATCCGAACCGAAACTGAACCGAAAAATCATAAAATCCGAACGGATAATAAACTCTCATACCCGAATTATCCGAATCCGAATATATCCGATCCGAATCCGATTTGAAATCCGAATGCCCAGGCCTAACTCAAACCATCCCTTCTTCTTCAACACTTCCCGAACCAGAAACCGACGATGTCTTTGCATATCCTGATCCTGCCTTTGCTCCCTCCGCTTCTCCTCCGGCTTCTTCTCTTCGATCCATTTCGAGAAGTTTAACAAACTGGTTAGTCATTATATCTACACTATGTGATTAATTTTGGGAAGTTAAGCTCTGGGTTATAATGCTGTTGTTTGTATTATCTTAAACTTTACTAGGATCGGACCCGCGGTCCACCGTGGGAGAATATTGGTTTACATACGTTACGTTTAATATTGTGTGTGTTTTTTAGTAGAACGAATCGTGTAGTATACTTATAAATATTCATAATAACGAATTGTAGAGAAAATGTAAAATTGTTTATAAATATACCCATCGTATTAATTATGATTTACAAAATAGAATTTTGTGTTTTAAAATTCTAAAATTAGACGATTCATGGGAATTAAAGCAGTCAAAATAGGTCAAAAACCGCGGGTCGAGCCCACATCATCTCACTATGGGGCAGATTTGGGAAAATATATTAAACCCGCAAATAAGCGGGCCACATGGATTAATTCGCAGTGGGTCATAGGTTTAATCGGTTTTCATCCGCGGGTTGGCGGATCAGCCCGCATATTAGTATTTATTGATAAAATTATAATTTATTCAACATGTGGTAATTTAAACAAACTTTTAATAGTATTTTGATTTATTTATTTATTTTAGTAGTATTTTAAATTTTGGTTACTTTAAAATTATTTAAACAAAATCCATGGATAATCCCGCAAATCCGCATACATTCGCGGGACGGGTTTGTATTTCATATATGCTACCCGCGGGTCGTGCGGACCGACTAACTACAAGTCAAAATATTTTTTGTCTATCGCAAAACGGACTTAACATGACGAATCAACTCGCTTTGACAGTTCTAATGGAAATATTATTTAGTCATACAACAAAATGAAGTTTGGACATAGTAATAATAGAATATGTATCTTATTTGTTAGATGGGAGATTGAAAGATGAAGTATAATGATTAAAAATTAATTATTATTTTTCATGATTCACAAAATTTAATAAATACTTATCATCTTGTTGAATAATTCTAAAATCATATTCAAGAAATCTTTATAAATTGAATTAAACTTCTTTGGTAAGCTATAGGTATGAAAATATCATAATTTCGATTTAATCTAATTAAATTAAAATTAGTTACATGGATTTCATATCTATTTAATTTACACGACCAAAATAAAAATATCTATTTAATTTACACGACCAAAATAAAAATATCAATTTAATTTATAAAACAGATGGGTTATTTGTGATAAATTTTCTAGAAATCTTTAGAAGCAAATAAAATATCTTTCAATTAATGATAATTGGCTAAAATGAGCGAAATTAATGACAAAAACGTTGATTGTTATGAAATTAGTCCCAAAAATGTATGAACAAATTTATTATACGTAATTAATATATAATATTGTTCGGAATATGCTTTTATTATTAGTTACCATAAGTACAATCAGATTTTATTTGATTTCCATAAAAATTTGATTTTATTTCGATTTTTCATTATTAATTCGAATTTATATTCCAAAAAAAATTCAAAGATCCGATTTCAGAATTTCGGGTCAATTTTCTGATTTTAACCCGACCCATTTTCATTTGTACTTCTCTTTTAATAGTATAGAGATACCACATAGGTGTAGATTCTTACTACATACCCGTTATTTTTTTTTTTTTTTTTGGTTTGTACTATTTGATTTAAAGTCTGAGAGAGCGATTTTAAACTTCATCAATTTATTCAAATTATGTTATGAAAATATGTTCATTTAAGTTATACATTTGTATATGAACTATAATCATAATGCATTAGCATAATTTTTTATATAAGAATTGATATTGATTAAATAATATTATTATTGAAAATTTATTTTGCAACATTTTTTTACTTAAAATATTGTAATACTCATGAAATATTATAAACGAGATTATGTAGAAATACAAGTACACATCATATTAACACCAAATTTGAGGCATTTTCCACCTAATGGAAATTTGTTTTCTTTGCAATGCTTATTGCAGTCCGGATATTTTGAGCATAGACCTTCGACAATGTACCATTTGTGAGCATCCTTATTTTCGACCATAGATTTTGCGTGCAATTCACCTATTATTTTCCAAAAATTATTGTTTATTTAAAAAAAAAATTCATTAGACATAAAGGCAAAAGAAAAAAAAAATTAGTCGACAAGAATCTCTTTCAGCCGCTTACAACGCAATATCACAATGTCTTTTTTTTTTTAATAAAATGTTAATATCGCAATGTACAATTGTGAAGATAAAACTGTATACAATATGTTTAACTATATGTACTAGGGTAGTTACCCGCGCCTTACGCGGTAAGATGATTTTTCAAAAAAAAATTTAAATTATGAAGATCAAAAATAGTTTACTGACTTTAAAATACGATTTTGTTATTACAAATGATCAAACATAACGTGTCTACTATAAATGATTTGTCCATCAATTATAGCTCATAAGAACACCAAACTAATCAAATATTTTTGTAGACTTCTCCATGACCCATTCAATCATCCGACTCTGAATATATTGCATTCTTTGTAGCCCAAGTAAAAGCCATCAAGAGTGTAATATGTATATAAATCTTGCTAGGTTATTATCCGAAACAAATGCGAACATCCAATTAATATATCATGATAAACCCTGAATATTACCGTTTCTTGATCTCTTCAAGATCATAAAACTACGGGAAACATTGAAATTTTGATGATAAAAATTTAGTTATGAGATTTCAAAATTCGACAATAATATTACAAAAGATGAAGCATACTGCCTCTAAAAATAAGTAATTATACATTCCTTAAAACCCATAACAACACAAGACTCATTTATAATATTTGTAGAAAATTCCATGATCACTCAATTATCCAAATCGGAACATCTTGAATTCGTAGCGGTCCAAGCATAAGCGGTGGAGAGTGTACTATATATATAAAATTTTAACAGATCATTAAACATATGAATTACGTATATGCAACAAATATATGATTAGAAATACTGATATTACCGTTCTTTGATCTCCTCAAGTTCGTCAAACTCCGGGTCAAGATAAAATCTAGAGCATCCAACCCTATTCATGAGACATGGTTTTCCTGTAAAATATTTAATCCGATGAGAGAAAATAAGATAATAACCGGCTTAAATTTTGTTTGTTGGAAAATACGATGAATATATATAAGTCAATACCTTTATACTCTTCAACATGCCAAAACCTCAAAACACAAAATACAGGATCACGAAGGTACGAATGACCATATTCTCGGTTTACCCATACTCTCATAAAATAGTTGGCTAAATCTCCTATCGCGCAACATCTCAATCTCAATCCCCTATTAATTTTCAAACCAGAACCAAATGTCATAAATAAATGAATTTTGGCATACAAATTAAAAAATAAACTCACCTATGATTCTTTAAGACGAAGTAGACACAGTTACATATACTCTACCCCTTTCGTATTGGCCAGAAACATAAGGGATCCGTATAAGGCGGTCGATATAAACGATAAATCCCACCGTATCTAGATTTAAAGTATTCGATTTATTAGCTATCCCATTGTTTTGTTAGAACCAAACAAAAAAAAATTTGAAATCAAAAAACGTACCAATCGGAATTTCGGTCAGGATCATCCATCCCCTTATGCGGCTAAATCTTTCAGGCTCAATACACTTACTTGGTGACCGCTCATACGTGCTGGTCATTTTAGTTGGTCGATGGAACCATATACGGAACATGTTGGACGTGTTACTCATCAACTCCGGCAAGTACAGAACCAAAAAATTAGATAGAAAGTACCATGTGTATTCCCTCAAGCCAGTTATATTATCATGATCAAACGGACCACCGGTAATAGTAGCTTCAATCTTAGTCTCCTAAATAATAAGAATAAGATAAACATAAAGTTTGTAAGGCAAATCGCGATAAAAACAAAATTCTGAACGTGAAAGTAGTGTTTAACCTCTAAATCCGCAAGAATCATCTCTAACTTCTGGTCGGGCCTCCCAAAATTCTCAAACCAAAAAAACAAAACCTTGACACAAATGACTCGATTTCTATCATAAGGGGTAAGATCGTCGATCCTCGTCAAAGGCGGCATTTTTTTTTTGAATACGTTGATGTATTTATAAATTTGTTCGTTTGAGCGTTAGCTCGTTTACATGTTTTATGAGGTAACTGACCAAAGCAAAGGGTGATATATATCGTGAAACATTATCCAGTTGGCATACGTGCTATAGAAAATATACAGTTCAAACAGGTAAAGACAAAAAACATCTCGAAAACAAAAAAAATAAAATAAAAATCGAAATCTTTAACATGCACTCGTCCAAAGACCGTGTCATTGTGAATGACAATACATGTTAGGAGATCTCGGGGATTACGACATCGACTTGAAAGGAAAGTTAACATTTGTATAATATATTTTTATTATTAAATAGGTAGATTTCCTATTATCAAATATGTAAAGAACTTGCTAATCAAGTTATGATATTTGTATAAATAAGTCTATTGGCTAATGAATAAAATTGAGAGAAACTATTCCACTTCTAAGGTTTCCTCCAAACTTATCATGGTATCAGAGCCTTGATCCTATTCATGTGGGTTATAGTTCTCTTACGTTAGCTTCCGCGTTTAAAAAAAAGAAAAAAAAAGAAGAAGTTTTTAATCTTCGTTTCTTTGTTTAGGAAAATCAAACACACTTCATTGATTTTTCTTTTATTTTTATTTTATTTGTTATGAAAAAAAAAAAGAAAAAAAAAAAAAATGAAGAAGAAGATGGTGTTACTTTGTCTCGTTCACAGAGATTTGGTGACAAGAAAAAGTCAATGAAGACTATGATGTTGGTGACGTTAATAACTTCGTAATTTGGCGTTGCATGAATATGAACATGAACTTGATTGGTTCGTTCTATGATGAGATGGTTCTCACATGATATTCGCAACGTTGATGAAGATGGTTATGATATTTTCAAGAGATTTTGTCAACGACGACTCCAACGATGCTATGGAAACAGTGATTTTTTCTTGTGAAGATGAAGCCATAAATATGAAGAACTCCAACGGATATATACGGATCCGATGGAGGTGATGATATGATGTTGCTGTGAATTATGAGCATGAACCAATTGATGAGTTCGTTCAATTCACATGGTGACATAAGACGATGGAGATACACAACTACTACAGTATTTTCCACCGAATTGATGACCTTTTGGCGAGGTATAAACACCATTGATGACCCTATAGTGGGTATAAAGACCGTGAAGATGATTGTCCAATCTCATACGTCTTTACCACGTATGAGCTTGCGGGAGGGTGTTAGGAGATCTCGGGGATACGACATCGACTTGAAAGGAAAGTTAACATTTGTATAATATATTTTTATTATTAAATAGGTAGATTTCCTATTATCAAATATGTAAAGAACTTGCTAATCAAGTTATGATATTTGTATAAATAAGTCTATTGGCTAATGAATAAAATTGAGAGAAACTATTCCACTTCTAAGGTTTCCTCCAAACTTATCAATACATTGAGGACTTCGTTTGTTGTGAATGACAACACTCCCGATATTAATTTCATTAAGTTTATAGTAATATCGATCATGGTGGTTACATGTGGATTGTGGCGTCTTTGGTTGATCTGTTCTTCCATCGTAAGGTCATAAATTGGTTGTCGTAGTAAACATGTCGAACTCATTCAATGGAAAGAATTACAGTCATGAATTACTTAATAATAAATTAAAAACATGACACTCTTCACTATAAGACTAACACATTGGTACATGTCTTCTTGTGAAAGTGGTTGACCTTATGAATCTTCTCCCTTATGATTTTCCTCTTGTCTCTCATCTCCTCTGTATACATTTGAAGCTTTGACAACTACAATATTCACCAAATCGTGACCATCAAAAATTATACTTTTATAACCAAACTTATCATCACCGTAATTCTGAACCTAACAAAATTATAATACTTGCACAAGTAGACTCCTTAATTGCATTATATCGATTCATTAAGGGTAGTTTTTAATTAATGAAAAGCTAATCCAAATAAGTTTTCACAAGAAAATTAATATAGATATTGAGAATGAGAAATTTACAACGAAATAGAGGATCATCAAAGAAGGATAATCCTTCGTAAACTGGGCAAATGAAACCAATCAAGCAAAAACTAAAGAGAATTAAAGTTTATTAAAGATCCATCTAGGTCTGTGTCCTCAACCATGTCTAAAGCTCCATCTAGGTAAAAACTTTAAAACACTAATATTTAACTCTTCACCTTATCCACCCCTACATCCATCATAAATCTGAAGTGACACATTTTGCTCATATGTCTTTCTTGGTAGTTTTACCCTTACTTCCTTGACATACACATAAGAATGCCCTTCATATTCAGTGAGGGAATAGAACACGAATTCAAATCACATGGTATTTACAACTCGGTCATGTCACTTACTTCCAATACATAAGCATCATACACCACTATGCTCTAACCCTATAAACTTTAACTTGACCCTTGACCTCAACTCGCATATTGCTTTATTTACAAAGCTCCCTCATGGCCTCATATCCACCAAGTTAGCTTCAAGGATCACAAGACCTGCATGTTGGCACCACTTAAACCTATAACTCACAGCTGACAACTACCTAAACAATATGAAAACTTCTAATTTAGAAGCTTAGCGAATTCGATGCTACTGTTAATTATGAAAGGAAATAAAACATAAAGTCTTCATAATCGCTTATCATTCAAATGACATACTAATGATCGAGTTCTTGATTTTCCATTATTCAAACGATTCCTTGTAATATAAGAAACATAATTTTGAATCCCTATGTTTATTAACGTGATTACAAACTGAAGTCAAAGCCAATGAAATAAAATTTTTGATTAGTACACTGTTCAATCTCATACCTCTATTTCTCCAAAGATAAGAAAGCAAAATATACCTTTGTAATACATAAGATTATGGACTTTATTTTTCTATCCACCTTACGACTTCATTTCCAGAGAATTCCTATCTTGCTGATATGGACTGATATTCTCTACATACACATGTATTAGAAATATGAAAAATCAAAAGTTTTCAATTATAACATAACAACGATTAACAAAAGCAGACTCTCATAACGAAGGTAACAAAGACCCAAATATTTTTAAACAATGATGATTGATGAAATCCATTCCATTACAATAGTTCTATATCATTTACATCCCAGAGAAGAACAACAATCATCGCCTAGGCATCTTCGTATGAGAGGAATGGGCTCATCTACTGCAAGTTTTTGAGGGAGAAACCATAGCAATGTTAACTTAGGAGTCATTCTTCATTACCGTTCGAAAAGAACGGTCATTGGAGCGGAAAACCAATTATCCCGAAAAACCGAATGTTTAAGAATTAAACCAATATGAAAGGAAAATAATAATATATAAAAGAATATATTTATTTATATTAAAGATAGGAAACAAACTCGAATGAAATCATATTAGACAAAATTCATAAAGTAATCGGATTGATTGACATAACGTTTAAAAATAATTATTGGTTCTACTGCAGTTTACTAATAATAAATTGTAGAAATTTCACCTTGATTGAACTCTCTGTGTCCAAGCTTCACAGATTATATTCTCAAAAGAAGCCATGATTAAGTCTGTTTGGAAGATTGTAAACTAAATACAGCAACATCATTGGATGGTAAAAACATACGTTTTTTCGAATCCTTACGGAATTGACCATAATTGACATACACGTTGAATGAGTTCCTAGCAGAACTTCAGCCTACAATTTATTCATACCTAAAAGCTCAAAAAAAAATAAGCTTACTCTAAGCAATTATAAGATACATCTAACTAATTAATACTATCACATGACATGTCTCGACTCCACTAATAAAGAGATTTGCAAAAACATATACCTTTTTAATTAAAAACAGGAACACTCAGGTTTATCAATCCTGCATTTTGAGATCGACACAAACCTAGGAAAACAGAAAAACTAATGTCCATAGACAAAACCACCGGAAAGAAGCAACCAATATAAGAGGAAATCAAAGAAGCTTTTTTTTTGGGTTTCCCGTTGCTTCCTTCTTCTACAACCTATGAAAATTTAACCCACTTTATTGTAAGTGCAAACAAATATCTTGAGAGAAATATGTGTAACTTCGAAGACACTACTATTTGATTCATCAAAGCTGCGTTCTTTATCTTCTTAGCCAAATTGGTTCAAGAAACAGATAAATTAGTGTTGTTTCGACGCATACGTACCAATCAAGAGCTGCTTTAAGCCAAAGCCTATCGATATGGAGACGGAAGAAAGAAATGAGAAAAGAAGGTCTAATCGCTGCCAAAGAGCTCAAGCGTCTCCAAACCAACTTAGTCTGACCTGATCGATTCATTGATTTTAACGTTTCTCATCTCCTTAAATCCGATCTCGTTTCTGTTCTTGCTGAAATTCAGAGACAAAACCAAGTTTTCCTCTGTATGACGGACAGAACTATACCAACATGAACCAAAAAACCGGAGAAAGTTTGATACCATCGTCAGGGATGGTTCTTCTTTATCGACAATCGCCATGTCAAACTACTGGAAAAGTCTTCGATGATAAACGTAGATAGACATCACTATTTTCTTTGGCGATGGTAGCGGAGATATTTTTCTCTTTTAACCTAAACGTAGTGAATCCGATGTCCTATCCATCGTGAACCTAAACTATTATAATTGAGATAATCTCCGCCGCGGTGCCATCGCCATTATGTATGGAGCTTGCAGCCGACAATTATGAAACCTATTTTGTTAGGGTTTCGATAATATTTATAGAAAATTACAATAGATGGTTTTAGGGTTTCAAGTAAGGCGGTATATTTTAGACGGGCTTTTGTTTTTGTTAATTAATACACAAATTAGGGTTTCTACATGATGGGCCGATTTTTTTTTATTTTTTTTCCGAACCTACGACGACCAAAACGTATATGGTATATTAACATTTTTTAATTTCCGTTTACTTTTTATGAATTAATAATATAAAAATTTCACTAATCTAATCTCATTAAAGGGTGGGGGCAAAAACGACTGCTCATATTCTGAGAGCGAACGTGAGCACTTTCGACTTCTTCTTTAATATATACTAGGTGATTGCCCGCGCGCATGCGCGGGAAGAATGCTGTATAAATGGTAAAATCATGTGAAATAAGGGATTGTTTAGGTGTTACTTGGTAGTGTAAGAAAAATATGGTAAATTGTTTAGGATTTAGTGTGATAAAATTATGGAAAATGATGAAATTTAAAAAATTCAATAATATTATAAATGCTAAAAAATAATAATAAATCATCTTTTAAAACCATTCACCAAGAAAATAAGAAATCAACGAACATCATCACTCCATGGCATTCTCCTTGCGTGTGATGATAGGTACTTGGTCGTTTTCAGGATTCCTGACATCCGATTTGGAACACCATAAATAGTGAATGTTCAGTCGCTAACTTTAAAGTTTTGATTTTAAACAGGAAAAAAACAAAAAATACTTACCAACAAAGCATCTCGTCGGTAATACTGAGATCCGGATTCAACATAATCCTCGTACATCCGGTAACGTTGGTACATCTCCACCTATGTTCCTGTGGTAGCTCTAATTTCACAAACTTGATAATACATATCATTGTGTTACGTGAACGACGCTTCCATAAGTCATAGAACTCGACTGCAAGGTCACCCGTCAAACGACACTCTAGATGGATACACCTAATTTTAAGATTTGAAGAAGTCATAAGACTTTATATTCTGGTTTAAATCTTTAAAAAAATAGTGACTTACTCAGTATCACGTAAACCAAAGTACAGCTCAAAATATCCTCCTTGAGAATGTTCCACGGAAGGAACAAAAACCAACTCTATCACGTTGACAATTTTGCCAATAACATCTATGAAACACACACATGAATAATACAGTCAGAACATGAATCGCAAATAAACTCCAAAAGCACAAATAAATTCATAAATTAGGCTTACCAACGCAAATATTCGGGTTAACAATACCACTCAATATACTCACAAACTCAGTTAGATTGAAATAGGTTCTACTGGAGCACATATTAATACTTTGCACTAAAGTGTCCGAACGAAACACAATCTTGAATCTATGCGGTACTGGTCTCAAGATGATGTTAACCCGTGATACATCAAAATTTTTAATGCTCACCCACTCATCGATTATCGATCTTGAAAAATAATTATCAATTAATTCATCACGAACAACGGCTTGAATTTGGGTGAACTGCAAATGAAATGTTAAAGAAAAAATCAATTCAATTTAATATCGAAAACATGTATAGAAGGTAAGTTATTAAAATACTAACATGTTCGTCACCCAAAATCATATTGAGCTCTCTACCCGAGCCACGCGAAACAGATATTGATTAAACGATATAGAATTTATCCATAAAATTAATAAATTAAGTTTAGAAAAAAAAATTAAATCTCAACAGTTAAACTGAAATATATTCTATCGAAATTTAATGATAAAAATATATCATTCTATTATCAAAACCATAATAATAATATATACAAATGGTGTAAGTTATCGTGTATAAACGGTAAAATCATGAGAGATAAAAGAATATTATAAATGGTAAGAAAATAAGATGCTAATAATAAAAAAAAAACATAAAAAAAAATTTCAAGACAATAAGAAAACAACGAACGTCATCATTTTATAGCATTCTCTTTGCATGTGACGATAGGTACTTCGTCATTTTCAGGATTCCTGATACCCGGTTTATAACATCAGAATCAGTTAACGTTCCGTCGAAAATTTTAGAGTTTTGATTGTGGACGACAAAAAAAAGAAAAAAGTAATTACCAACAAAACATCTCATTGGTAATACTGAGATCCGGATTCAACATAATTATCAAAAACTCATCAATCAATCAAATGATTTCTACGTTTATCAAAGATCTCTTTCATCACACTGCGGAAAGCCGTCAATTTTGGTTTTTCATTTTTTGTTATCATAGATATAGCCAAACTCATCATCAATAAATACTTTCTACGTTTATCAAGAGCTTTTCATGAGCTTGCAGAAAACTGTCAATTTTGCTCTTTTTTCGTTATTATTTTTATAGCCAAACTCATCAATCAACATATGATTTATACGTTAATCAAGATATCATTAATCGGACTGCAGAAAGCTGTCAATTTTATTTCTCTTGTTTGTAATCATGGTTATAGCCAAACTCATTAATGACGCAAATAATTTTACACGTTTATCAAGACCTCTTTCAT
>NW_003302551.1:4116438-4117643 GCF_000004255.2 Arabidopsis lyrata subsp. lyrata
TTTTGCTCATTTTTTCCTTTATCATTGTTGTAACCAAACTCATCAATCAACAAATGATATCTACGTTTATCAAGATCTCTTTCATCGACTACAGAAAGTCGTCAATTTTGTCTCTCTTGTTTTTTTTATTATGGTTATAGCCAAACTCATCAATGAACAAATAATTATTATGTTTACCAAGAGCTCTTTCATTACTTTGAAAAAACATCTATTTTGCTATCTTTTTTTTGTTATCATGGTTATAGCAAAAGTCATCAATCAGCAAATTATTTCTACATTTATTGAAAGCTCTTTCATCAAGACATAAAAAATCGTTATTTTTCTCTTGTTTTTTTGGTTATCAATGTTATAGCTAAACACATCAATCAACAAACAATTTCTACGTTTATCAAGAGCTTTTTCATGAAGATGAAGAAAACCGTAAATTTTGCTCATCTTGTTCTTTTTAATCATGATTATAGCCAAACACATATATCGGAAAATAATTTTTATGCTTATCAACATTTCTTCATGAGGCTGAAAGAAACCGTCAATTTTGTTCTCTTATTTTGTTATCATTGTTATAGTCAAACTCATCAATCGGCAAATGATTTCTAAATTTATCATTAACTCTTTCATAAGGCTGTAGAAAACTGTCTATTTTGCTCTCTTTTATTGTTATCATTGTTATAACCAAACTCATCAATCAGCAAATAATTTATACGTTTACCAAAACCTCTTACATTAGACAGTAGAAAACCGTCAATTTTGCTCCAATTTTTTTTTTATGGCTATAGCCAAACCATCAAACGGCAAACTTCTAAGTTAATCAATAGCTCTTTTGTTAGGCTGCAGAAAACTTTTGAGTTTGCTAATTTACATTTATAATGGTTATTGTAAAACTCTTCAATCAGCCAATAATTTTTACGTTTATCGAGAGCTCTTTCATCAGACTGTCAAATATCGTAAATTTTGCTCTTTTTTTTGTTAAAATGGTTATAGCTAAACTCTTCAATCATCAAATGATTTTTACGATTATCAAAGATCTCTTTCATCAGACTGCGAAAAGCCGTTAATTTTGCCTTTTTTTTTAATCATGGATATAGCCAAAATCATCATCAATAAATGATTTCTACGTTTATCAAGAGTTTTTTCATGAGCTCGCATAAAACTGTCAATTTTGCTCATTTTTTTTGTTATTATTTTTATAGCCAAACTCATCAATC
>NW_003302551.1:4118530-4123133 GCF_000004255.2 Arabidopsis lyrata subsp. lyrata
CGCGACAAGCGGTTGCGTACACAGCGGTTGTAAAGACGCCAAACTCATCATAATGAAAAAAATTTATACATTTATCAAAAGTTTTTTCATGAACCTGTAGAAAACTGTCACTTTTGCTCATTTTTTTCTTTATCATTGTTGTAACCAAATTCATCAATCAACAAATGATATCTACGTTTATCAAGATCTCTTTCATCGACTATAGAAAGTCGTCAATTTTGTCTCTGTTGTTTTTTTTATTATGGTTATAGCCAAACTCATCAATGAACAAATAATTATTACGTTTACCAAGAGCTCTTTCATTACGTTGCAAAAAACGTCATTTTGCTATTTTATTTGTTATCATAGTTATAGTCGAACTCATCAATTAGCAAATTATTTCTAAATTTATCGAAAGCTCTTTCATCAGGACGCAGAAATTCGTTATTTTCTCCTGTTTAATTGCTTCATTGTTATAGCCAAACTCATCAATTAACACACGATTTCTACGTTTATCAAGAGTTTTTCATGAAGTTGGAAAAAACCGTCAACTTTGCTCATCTTGTTCTTTTTAATCATGATTATAGCAAAACACATAAATTAGAAAATAATTTCTACTTTTATCAACATTTCTTCATGAGGCTGAAATAAACCGTCAATTATGTTCTTTTATTTTGTTATCATTGTTATAGTCAAACTCATCAATCGACAAATGATTTCTACATTTATCAATATCTATTTCATCAGGCTGCAGAAAACTGTCTATTTTGCTCTCTTTTATTGTTATCATTGTAACCAAACTCATCAATCAGCAAATGATTTATACGTTTACCAAAACCTCTTATATTAGACAGTAGAAAATTGTCAACTTTGCTCCTATTTTTTTTTTTTGTATGGCTACAGCCAAACTCATCAATCAGCAAATTTCTAAGTTAATCAAGAGCTCTTTCGTTAGACTGCAGAAAACCTTCAATTTTGCTCATTTACCGTTATAATGGTTATTGCAAAACTCTTCAATCAGCCAATGATTTTTACATTTATCGAGATCTCTTTCATCAGACTGCAAAAAATCGTCAACTTTGCTCTTTTTTCTGGTAGAATGGTTATAGCTAAACTCTTCTATCAGTAAATGATTTTTACGTTTATCAAAGATCTCTTTCATCAAACTGCGGAAAACCGTCAGTTTTGCTTTTTCTTTTTTTGTTATCATGGATATAGCCAAACTCATCATCAACAAATGATTTCTACGTTTAGCAAGAGCTTTTTCATGAGCCTGCAAAAAACTGTCAATTTTGCTCATTTTTTTGTTATCATTGTTATATCCAAACTCATCAATCAGCATATGATTTATACGTTACGTTAATCAAGATATCATTAATCGGACTGCATAAAGACGTCAATTTTATCTCTCTTGTTTGTAATCATTGTTATAGCCAAATTCATTAATGAGCAAATAATTTTTACGTTTATCAAGACCTCTTTCATTACGTTGCAAAAAACAGTCATTTTTGCCCCTTTTTTATTATCATGGTTATAGCCAAACTCATCAATCAAATATTATTTCCACGTGTATTAAGATCTTTTTCATCGGATTGCAGAAACCATCAATTATGCCCATTTTTCCGTTATAATGGTTATAGCAAAACTCTTTAATCTGCAAACGATTTCTACGTTTATCAAGAGCTCTTTCATTAGACTGCAGAAAACCGTCAATTTTTTTTTTTGTTATCATATTAATAGCCAAACTCATCATCTGCAAAATATTTATACATTTATCATAAACTTATAAATACGTATTATAATAATCATTAAAAAAAACAAAAAAAATTCCAAGACAATAAGAAAACAACGAACGTCATCATAACATCATTCCTCCATGGCATTCCCTTTGCGTGTGACGATAGAAAATCGTCTATGTTGTCTCTCATTTTTTTGTTATCAAGGTTATAGCCAAACTCATAAATCGGCAAATGATTTCGACTTTTACCAAGAGCTCTTTCATTAGGCTATAGAAAACTGTCAGTTTTGTCTCTTTTTGCGTCATCATAGTTTTAACCAAACTCATCCATTAACAAATGATTTCTACGTTTATCAAGAGCTCTTTCATCACTCTGCAGAAAACGGTCAATTTTGCTCATTTTTTTTTTATCATGGTTAGAGTTAAACTCATTAATCAACAAATTATTTCTATGTGTATCAAGAACTCTTTCGTCATGTTGCAGAAAACCGTCAATTTTGCTTTTTTTTTTCTTTCTATTATAATGGTTATAGCAAAACTAAACAATTAGTAAATAATTTATACGTTTATGAAGAGGTCTTTCATAAGACTGCAAAAAAATTTGTTATCATGGTTATAGCCAAACTCATCATCATCTAATGATTTTTACGTTTATCAAGAGTTTTTTCATGGGTCTGTAGAAAATCGTCAATTTTGCTCCTTTTTTTTCCGTTATCATTTTTATATCCCAAACTCATCAATCAGCAAATGATTTCTATGTTTATCAAGATCTCTTTCATTAGAATGTAGAAAACCATCAATTTTTGCTCTCTTGTTTTGTTATAGCCAAACTAATAAATCAGTAAATAATTTTTACATTTATCAAGAGCTCTTTATTAGGTTGCAGAAAACCGTCGATTTTGCTCTTTTTTTTATTATTATCATGGTTATAGCCAAACTCACCAATCAAAAAACGATTTCTACGTTTATCAGGAAACACCTTCATCAGGCTACAAAAACCGCCAATTTTGCTCATTTTTTTTTTTGTTATTATTATTATATCTAAAAAAATTAATCAGCAAATGATTTCTACATTTATCAAGAGCTCTTTCATTAGACTGCAGAAAAACTGTCTATTTTTCTTTTTTTTCGTTATCATTGTTATAACTCAACAATCAGCAAATAATTTTTATGTTTATCAAGAGCTTTTTCACTAAACAGTAGAAAACCATCAATTTTATTCAACTTTTTTTGTTATCGTGGCGATAGCCAAACTCATCAATCAGCAAATGATTTCTATGTTAATTAACAGCTCTTTTATCAGCCTGTAGAAAACTTTCAGTTTTGCTCATTTTTTCGTTATAATGGTTATATACCCAAAATTATCAATAAGCAAATGATTTCTACGTTTATCGAGAGCTCGTTCTTCATACAGCAAAAAATAGTCAATTTCCTCTTTTTTTATTTGTTATCATGGTTATAGCCTAACTCATCATCAGCAAATAATTTCTAGGTTTATCATGTGATTTTTCATGAGCCTGAAGAAAAACGTCAATTTTGTTCTTCTTTTTTTGTTATCATGGTTATAGCCAAATTCATCATCATCCAATGATTTTTACGTTTATCAAGAGTTTTTTCATGAGTCTGTAGAAAATCGTCAATTTTGCTTCTTTTTTTTTTCGTTATCATTGTTATATCCCAAACTCATAAATCATCAAATGCTTTCTATGTTTATCAAGTTCTCTTTCATCAGAATGCAGAAAACTGTCAATTTTTGCTCTTTAGTTTTGTTATATCCAAACTAATAAATCAATAAATAATTTTTACATTTACCAAGAGCTCTTTATTAGGTTGCAGAAAACCGTCGATTTTGCTCCTTTTTTTATAATTATCATGGTTATAGCCAAACTCATCAATCAACAAATGATTTCTACGTTTATCAGGAAACACGTTCATCAGGCTACCAAAACCGTCAATTTTGCTCATTTTTTTGTTATTATTGTTATATCCAAACAAATTAATCAGCAAATGATTTCTACATTTATCAAGAGCTCTTTCATTAGGCTGCAGAAAAACTGTCTATTTTTTTTTTTTTTTTGTTATCATTGTTATAACTCAACAATCAGCAAATAATTTTTATGTTTATCAAGAGCTTTTTTCACTAAACAGTAGAAAACCGTCAATTTTACTCAACTTTTTTTGTTATCGTGGCGATAGCCAAACTCATCAATCAGCAAATGATTTCTATGTTAATTAACAGCTCTTTTATCAGCCTGTAGAAAACTTTCAGTTTTGCTCATTTTTTCGTTATAATGGTTATATACCCAAAATTATCAATAAGCAAATGATTTCTACGTTTATCGAGAGCTCGTTCTTCATTCGGCAAAAAACAGTCAATTTCCTCTTTTTTTATTTGTTATCATGGTTATAGCCTAACTCATCATCAACAAATAATTTCTAGGTTTATCATGTGATTTTTCATGAGCCTGAAGAAAAACATCAATTTTGTTCTTCTTTTTTTGTTATCATGGTTATAGCCAAACTCATCATCATCTAATGATTTTTACGTTTATCAAGAGTTTTTTCATGAGTCTGTAGAAAATCGTCAATTTTGCTTCTTTTTTTTTCGTTATCATTGTTATATCCCAAACTCATCAATCATCAAATGTTTTCTATGTTTATCAAGTTCTCTTTCATCAAAATGCAGAAAACCGTCAATTTTTGCTCTTTAGTTTTGTTATATCCAAACTAATAAATCAATAAATAATTTTTACATTTACCAAGAGCGATTTATTAGGTTGCAGAAAACCGTCGATTTTGCTCCTCTTTTTTATAATTATCATGGTTATAGCCAAACTCATCAATCAACAAATGATTCCTAACGTTATCAGGAAAACACCTTCATCA
>NW_003302551.1:4123528-4126779 GCF_000004255.2 Arabidopsis lyrata subsp. lyrata
CGATTCTTTTATCAGCCTGTAGAAACTTTCAGTTTTGCTCATTTTTTCGTTATAATGGTTATATACCCAAAATTATCAATAAGCAAATGATTTCTACGTTTATCGAGAGCTCGTTCTTCATACGGCAAAAAACAGTCAATTTCCTCTTTTTTTATTTGTTATCATGGTTATAGCCTAACTCATCATCAACAAATAATTTCTAGGTTTATCATGTGATTTTTCATGAGCCTGAAGAAAAACATCAATTTTGTTCTTCTTTTTTTGTTATAGCCAAACTCATCATCATCTAATGATTTTTACGTTTATCAAGAGTTTTTTCATGAGTCTGTAGAAAATCGTCAATTTTGCTTCTTTTTTTTTCGTTATCATTGTTATATCCCAAACTCATCAATCATCAAATGTTTTCTATGTTTATCAAGTTCTCTTTCATCAAAATGCAGAAAACCGTCAATTTTTGCTCTTTAGTTTTGTTATATCCAAACTAATAAATCAATAAATAATTTTTACATTTACCAAGAGCGATTTATTAGGTTGCAGAAAACCGTCGATTTTGCTCCTCTTTTTATAATTATCATGGTTATAGCCAAACTCATCAATCAACAAATGATTTCTACGTTTATCAGGAAACACCTTCATCAGGCTACCAAACCGTCAATTTTGCTCATTTTTTTGTTATTATTGTTATATCCAAACAAATTAATCAGCAAATGATTTCTACATTTATCAAGAGCTCTTTCATTAGGCTGCAGAAAAACTGTCTATTTTTCTTTTTTTTCGTTATCATTGTTATAACTCAACAATCAGCAAATGATTTTTATGTTTAGTAAGAGCTTTTTCACTAAACAGTAGAAAACCGTCAATTTTTGCTCTTTTGTTTCTATCCTGGTTATAGCCAAACTCATCATCAGCAAATGATTCTATGTTTATCAAGAGCTTTTTCACGAGCCTGCAGAAAACCATCAATTTTGCTCTCTCTTTTTGTAATTAAGGTTATAGCCAACTCATCAATTGGTATATGATTTCTACATTTATCATGACCTCTTTCATCAGGCTGTAGAAAACTGTCTATTTTGCTCTCTTTTACTGTTATCATTGTTATAACCAAACTCATGAATCAACAATTGATTTCTACGTTTATCAAGAGCTCTTTCATTAGACAGTAGAAAAATGTCAATTTTGCTCCTATTTTTTTTGTTATCATGACTATAGCCAAACTCATCAATAAGCAAATAATTTCTAAGTTAATCAAGAGGTCTTTCATCAGGCTGCAGAAAACCTTCAATTTTGTTCATTTTTCGTTATAATGGTTATTGTAAAACTCTTCAATTAGCGAATGAGTTTTACGTTTATGGAGAGCTCTTTCATAAGACTGCAGAAAACAGTCAACTTTGCTCTCTTTTTTTTGTTATCATGGTAATAGCCAAATTTATCATTAGCAAATGATTTCTACGTTTATCGATAGTTTTTTCATGAAGTTGAAGAAAACCTACAATTTTACCCATTTTCGGTTATAATATTTATAGAAAAACTCTTCCATCGGCAAATAATTTCTACGTTTATCAAGATCTCTTTCATAAGACTACCAAAAGCTGTCAATGTTGCTCTTTCTTTTTTGTTATTATGGTTATAGCCAAACTCATCATCAACAAAAGATTTCTACGTTTATCAAGAGCTTTTTCGTGAGCCTGCATCAAAACCATCAATCTTGCTCATTCTTTTCATTAACATTGTTATAGCCAAACTCATCAATCCTCAAATAATTTATATGTTAATCAAGATCTCTTTCATCGGACTACAGAAAGCCGTCAATTTTGTCTATGTTATACTGTTATCATTGTTATGGCTAAACTCATAAATGAGAAAATAATTTTTACGTTTTTTAAGAGCTCTTTCATTACACTGTAGAAAACCGTCACTTTTGCTCCATTTTTTTTTGTTATCATGGTTATAGCCAAACTCATCAATCAGCAAATGATTTCTACGTTTATCAAGATCTCTTTCATCAGACTTCAGAAAACCATCAACTTTGCTCCTCTTGTTTTGTTATCATGTTGATCAAGTTAAACCGGTTGGACCAGGTTTTCAATTTTAGTTAGAAATTAATAATAAAATTTTGTATCTTCTGCAGGATGAAGGTTTTTTTCTAAAGTAACTTAACTATATTGTAGGTTTTAACAGTTATCAAATAATTTTAATATTAATTTTAAAATAAAATATACATGATGGACCAACCATTATATATCGGAATTTAATTGACCAATTATGAATCACTAATGATCTTGACTCATTTTCTATTCCGTATACCAATGCTCTCCACTGCGACCAATGTCGTATCTCCTTCCATTGCAACATTGTATTGCTTCACTATATAATTCACCATGGCTGATTCCGGTTGATGATAACACAAAGACAAAGCAAAAGTGATATCAGAAACGTGACTCTCAAGTAAACCGGAAAATCCAAAAAATTAATACTTATATATATTGTTGCTTTGAACACAAAGTAATAAGATTACCTTTTTGACATATCAAATTTTCGGAAAGTCAACTTATAAAGTAATAAGATTACCTTTTTGACATATCAAATTTTCGGAAAGTCAACTTATATTAGTTTCTTTTCATAAAGATTTGTTAAAGTTTTAAATATTTTCAATCACGATAGAGATAAATGGCAGCTTTATATATATATATATATATATATCTTATGTAGTGTGTTTCTTTCACTTCAGCATGACTTTCATTAGTCTCTGGTGACGGCTGAAACGACTCGTCTCGAGCTTCTGCCGTCGTCTTTTATTCAAATTGTTTATTTTACTAAGTACAAAAATCGACTTGGCTTCCACTGTTGAGTTAATCAGAGTCACGCCCTATTTATAAATTAGTCTCCCATCTTCCACTATTATTTATATGCTTCTCTCTCCATCTGCGTGTTTCAAAGAAACACAGAGGTTATTGAGTATTCAAGAGTTATAGCTAATCATTATGGTCGAGTCAAATCAGATAAAAAGCTCACCAGTCCCAAGCATCTAATGCATTATTTTTGCAGAACACTTCTCGGGTGTTTCTCAAGATTTACATCTTTGTCGTCTCCTATATCCAACATTTAGTTTCAAATCAGTGAAAACAGAGTTTAGAACACATTCAAGATAGGAGGATCTAAAGATGGATATTGGATCTAAGTCCGTACCGGTAAAAGAATGGATGTGAGCTCTTGCTCGCTGACCAGACATCATAATAGAAGTGCAAGTGTGC
>NW_003302551.1:4126879-4225387 GCF_000004255.2 Arabidopsis lyrata subsp. lyrata
GATATATATATATATATATATCTTATGTAGTGTGTTTCTTTCACTTCAGCATGACTTTCATTAGTCTCTGGTGACGGCTGAAACGACTCGTCTCGAGCTTCTGCCGTCGTCTTTTATTCAAATTGTTTATTTTACTAAGTACAAAAATCGACTTGGCTTCCACTGTTGAGTTAATCAGAGTCACGCCCTATTTATAAATTAGTCTCCCATCTTCCACTATTATTTATATGCTTCTCTCTCCATCTGCGTGTTTCAAAGAAACACAGAGGTTATTGAGTATTCAAGAGTTATAGCTAATCATTATGGTCGAGTCAAATCAGATAAAAAGCTCACCAGTCCCAAGCATCTAATGCATTATTTTTGCAGAACACTTCTCGGGTGTTTCTCAAGATTTACATCTTTGTCGTCTCCTATATCCAACATTTAGTTTCAAATCAGTGAAAACAGAGTTTAGAACACATTCAAGATAGGAGGATCTAAAGATGGATATTGGATCTAAGTCCGTACCGGTAAAAGAATGGATGTGAGCTCTTGCTCGCTGACCAGACATCATAATAGAAGTGCAAGTTGTGGCCATAACGATGATGTGGGTCAATCTGTAATTTCAAGAGAGGGGTCATTATATTAGATGGTCATTAGATTATAATAGATCAACGAAACCAAAAGGAACTAATAACTCTTGATCTTGTGTTTTGCTACTAAACACATAGATTTGTTTCTTCACATGTACTTAGCTTGTCTTTGATAAAAAGTTACAAAAAGATATGGGGACTTACAACTTCAAGCCAATGCTAAAGAGCTAATTTTTGAGTCTTTTCATCTTTAGATAAGCCTTTCCCAACCTAAAGAGTGAGATTCACGTTGGTTTTTCATAATAAAGAGAGATATAGATATACTAACAACACCTTGAGTTATAAGTAAACAGAGATAAAATGATGTCAGACGTTAGCACCTCGTTTTCTAGCTCGCGCCCATTTCGAAACATCGCCTCATGTTTCTCTTCTTATAAAAAAAAAAAGAACATAGCTCAAATCCAGAGCATTACCCTCTAGAGTCTTCCACCTACAACATTTCAAGCAATACCAATTAGGGTTAGCCTAAACATCTTTAAAAGAAATTAAAAAGAAGAAGATGGATCAAGTAACTCACCAGAGCTCCTCAACAACGATGGCACAATCTGCAAAAATTCCTTCTGGTCATGTAACTCTTGTACACCGTTGTAACGTAGTTGTAGCTGCATCAAGTTCGGTGAGATCTCTTACTATCCATAAATATAAAAAAATAATGGATCCACCGATAATGTAAAAGAAGATACTTTATTGATGCATACGATATTAGATCTCTTAGGGTATTGATAAAATAAAGAAAAAGAAGGAGGAACAACTTTTCAATAAATTAATCTGGCACTAACGAATCCGTATATTGCACGATCAAAAGCAATCTCAAAATATTTTAAACCTAATAAAAATTGCGTAACCTAAAAACAATTCACTCAACTTTTTGTTTCAAGAAAGCAAATATCCTAAAAAAAATATCTATATTTTTCGTATGAACCCATCCCTGGATGTAACCGAATCATAAATATGAAAGACAAAATGAAAATATTATTTTAAATATACGAAATCACAAATTATTTAAAACAAAACAAAAAGAACCAAAATCTCAAATATCAAACAACTTAATCAACTGATCATTCACAACCAGAGAAATCAATGTAAAAGTAGAAATACACCAATATGAAAACACAACCACCAATAAAAAACAATGATACCTCTACAATCTCAACTTTGAACTCGTCTTGGATAGCCGCTCATAGAGAAAAAGGATCAAACAAACCCTAATATTTTTGGAGAATTTATGCTTGACTAAAAAAAGAGAAATACCACGTTTACAAACTCTAAAACGTGGAAACATTGGAACCTTAATCTAAATTATAAATCCATAATGAAAACAAATTATATATAAAAGATCGAATATTACCTATCCACCGGTTCATAAAAGATCGAGTATTACCTATCTATATATATATATATATATATATAAAACTTAAAAGAAGGAAAACACTGGAATGTTTAAAATATTCTCATCTCTAATACATACAAAGTAGTATTAATAACAATGTACAAATGATATTAAGTATGATTATGCAAAGAATAATCATTTTCCAAGAGCATGACCAATAATACTTTAAGATGAAAAAAAAAACAGAGCAGAGTTGAGATGTAATACATACCGAAACTCCATTTGAGTTAACCTAGGGAGAAGAAGAAGAAGTCGTAGTTATTGAGATGTAATACATAGCAACATCCCTCTTAAATGGAAGATCAGGTAATGGTAACTCAAAATTCAAGACTTGTATCGCTTGTTTTATCGAAGGTCTCGAGCTTTTTTATCAGGATGAGCACACCACAACCCTAAAACCAGAAGACACTCAGCTTCTTTATTATCGAATTCATTACCCTATTTCTCATCAACAGACGAAGTCATCACTTCTTGTTTTCCATAAAGTTTCCAAACTTTCTCCACAAGACTCTTCTCATTACTCTCTGAATCACTGTTATCTTCTTGCGTTCGTTCCAGCGATTTTCTCCCTGTGACAATCTCTAGTAAAACAATTCCAAAGCTATATATATCAGACTCTTTACTCCCACTTCCTTTCGTTACATATTCATGTGCCATGTACCCAAAAGTTCCAGCCAATCCTGTTGTATGGGAACCATGTTCATGGTTCATAACCCGAGCCAAACCGAAATCACCTAACTTTACATTGAAATCACTGTCAAGCATTATATTGCTTGCTTTGATGTCTCTGTGCAGTACACATTGATCCCATTCTTCATGAAGATAAAGCAGAGCAGAGGCTAAACCAAGAGCTATCTTGTACCTTATGTCCCAAGAAAGTAAATGGGGTCTTTTGCCAAAGAGGTGGGAGTTCAAGCTACCATTTAGCACTAACTCATATATCAGCAAGAACTCGTTTTTTTCATTACACCAACCAATGAGTTGCACCATGTTTCGATGTCTCAGTTTGCTGATGATCTTAACTTCATATAAAACTCTTTCTTTCGCTGCCTTGAATCACCGGATAATTTCTTCACCGCAACCATTGTATTGATTTCTTTCAAATTTCCTTCATAAACCGCTCCAAATCCTCCTTCACCTAGCTCTCTATGGCTTGAGAATCTGTTGGTTGCTCACACAAGATCTTTATAAGAAAACTTTCTTGGTCCTGCTTCCCTTTCAAGATCTTCGTTTATCGATATCATGTTTGCTATATCTCTGTCCTTCTTTTTTCTTTGCTTCCGTGACCAAACCACCACGATCGTGTGGACCAAAACTATCAGTAAAACAAACCCGGAAACCGAAATGCCAACTACCAATCCTATCTTGCTATCGGCTTTCTCGATATCCAAATTTGAACTGAGCTCCCATGATAAAAGTCTATGTTCCTCTGTGTTTGTTCCAGCAGCAGCTATAAACCCGAACATTACTTCTGATGGTTTGCGAGGTCGATGATGTAAGAAAGGCTTGAACTCTCCTTAGGATCAGAGGTTGTTAGCTCATAAGCCCAAGTCACACTTAAATTCTTAGTCACAAAATCATAAGAGATCTTTGCATGACCAATATCTTGGCTGTGTTAGCTTGCATTCCAACGTTTTCAACATCGATGTGTTCTTTCCACACATCCAACCTGCAAACAAACGTAAAAATAATTAATATTTCAATTTGAAGAAATCAGAATCTATAAAAAATTAAATCATGAAATCAGTGTCATCTCAACATGAAGAAAACAATCATAATCATTCCATAGTAAATTCGATTCATTAGAACCAAAACAATACAAAATATATATATTATCAAAACTATATATTTAGGTTAACGAATATGAGTTTTAATGGTGTGGCCGAAGCTCTATATTTATACCTTAATATCTAGGGCAAACCGTCATAATTATTTCTTAAATTTTAATTTTTAAAAATTAGAAATTTTCTTGATAAAAATATCCGTAATATATTTAGAATTTACCTTACTATTTAAAAAAAGAAAAAGAAAACGAAAATTCCGTATTCTAAATCAAAATTGAAACAATCAAACCCTAAAGTTTTCTCTCACGATTACAAAATTTTTTTAAAGCGATAGAATTGCTTAAAAGCCCAATATCTATTTAACAGTTTCATCACGATAGACATACCTATGCAATCTCGACCGATCTCGTTTTAGAGAACTCTGTTTTTCTCGAGATTCAAAAGAGACCCAGTATATTTTAGAAAGTAAATTAATTAATGTTAGTTTCAAAAAAACAAAAAGAAAATCATATAAATAATTCATAATAAAATACAAATATATATAGTTAGATTAGAGATTACCTTCTCGTAATCATCTAATCCCACACATTCCCTTTCTCTTTCCTTAACAGTTTCCCATATCAAAGACTCAATATGCCTCTCTAGCTCATCAATCTTCCCGTTCCCATGCTTCTTAGTCCCGAACACAACATATCTTGCAACCACAATTTTCAACAACATTACATTATATATGTTCATTCACTTAACTTGATATATTATATAGAGAAATTATTTTGAATCCACTTACGTGAAGCCATTGAGGTGAAGAGGATGTTGTTGTGAGTGATGGCCTTTTGAAGACATCTAAGCTTAGGTGTAATTCACCCCCGTCGAGTACGTGTACACTATCCCTAAACATCATTTTTTCCAATAAAATTATTCATACAAAATAAATATATAATAAATTCTCAAAGCGAACTTAGAAAAACGGTGAGAACCAAAAAAAAAATCTTAGTTTCTCTCAGTCAGCACAATTGATCATAAATTATTAACGATCCACGAGTGATCATAATCCAAACTATGTACATAACAGAAAGAAACACAAACATTTAAATAGGTAAATAGATGTAAAAATACCTTTCCAAACCTCGTTCTGTTATCATCAACACCACTTTCGTCCAAAAGCTTTGTCGATAGAACCTCCCACGCTCTACAAAACTGAAACACATACCAAAAGAATCAAATCAGCAAAACAATAAATTAACAAACTAATGTAAAAAATAAAACAAACAGCAAACAATATGCACACGACCTCTAAAGGTAAATGAAAACAATATATGCATGACAAACAATTTGATTTATCAAAATCGTAGCTGTATAAAAAAACCATAATGGTGAAAACTATCTAATGGGCACAGAAAAAATAATACCTAATTCTCTGGCCGATCAACAATATATATAGCTTTAAGATTAGGGCAAACATCAATTATTATCTTAAGAAATTTAACTTTTTAATTAGAAACAAAATCAGAAAACTAACAAAAACGAATATTAACTACTAAGATATAGAATTATCTAAAAAATTAACAAATAAATTTAAGCTAAGATTCCATAATCATTAAAGTCGAGACATTATGACATCCGTATCCCCAACGATTACACTATAAAATAAAAAAATTTAAGGGTGATTAAGACTAATCATCTCAAAACACGATTAGACTTATATACCCTTAACAATTAAGAACAAAAAATTTCGAAATTGAGGGTGTTTGAGACATTATTATAGAGATCAACACACGATTAGACTTATATACCCCTAATTACGAAGAAGAAGAAATTTCGAGAAGAATAATTCATTAAGGGTGTTTAGGACAAATCATTCCAACTTTTAATCACAGGCCTCCAATGCCCTAACTTTCAATATGGTGCGTTTCTACTTCTCAAATAATTATTGTAGAGAAGATGGAGATATGATACAATATCTGATATAAAATAAATATTTGGTTTGCTAGTTAGTGTTAAGTATTAACTCATGAATCTTGCTATTTTGGTTATACTTCAATATATACGAATAAATTGACATATAATTAAACAGAAAAAATATAAACGTTTTTTTTGGCATACTTGGGGCGAGAAGAACAACCATGCATAAGAACACGAGGAAAACGTATTTGCCTGATGAAACCATTTTTTTGTTTTGTATTGTTTATTTTTTCAATATTTGCTAATGGAACTGAATAGTACTCAAAGCCCTTATTAATATATATAGAGAAATATGATGGGTTTTCTCTTTTGTAAATAAAGTTGGATTCTTTTCTACTTTAATCTAGAATATATTACTTCATTACATTATGGCTTAATTTTACATATATGAAAGTCTTAATGATCATGATATGGAATATGGTGGATTTAATTAGTGATGATTATAGGATTTAGATTCATTTTTCTATTAGTTTATTGTCTTTATAATAACTTTTTTTTTGGTATTTAATCTTTAAGACTGAAGCAAAAATATTATAATGTCCTTGGCATAACTTTGATTAATAAACTGAAATTGAATGTTGTTGGATTTGTATCTGAAACTTGTCTCTTCCATGATATCGAAATCAGATCCGCCTTATTCATCCATAGATAATTGTTTGTTGTAACTATATCTTCATCACCAAAATGCCTCTATGTACATCTTTTCCAAAGCACATATATCTGCTTGTGTCAAGAATCTGCGTAACGCCCCAACACTAGATCGAAGATTTTGACACCTTGAATTCGCCATCTTTTCCACTATGACGAATCATTTGGCTTCAGCGGTTTGATTGACCATCGGAAATTGCGAGATTGGTTGAGAAAACAACAGATCCCGACCTATCTATTTATAAATGTAGATATGCATTAGCAAAAAAACCGAAACAGAAGAACCAAATCGAAAAAGGGGTTACGGTTAAGTTATGGATACCACTAAGTATCTGAATGGATCTCAGTCACACTATCCATTGGATATTAGATAATAATAGAACAAACTGATATCCATTGGTACCCGAATGAAATAGAAAATGTTTGGTTAACCTCCTACAAGTCTACATCTAAGCCCAATATATTTTGTCCCAATCCCTAATCCAATAGATTTTTATTAATATATCATATTAGTTATATAATAATATATGTTTTCTTTTTAATAAATTTGCCTGATTTTTTTCTTGTTTAATTGAAATATATATTTTTAATTATATAAAATGTATAATTTTCTTATTCTTATCTTTTGACATTTTTAAATTGTTTATAGAAATATTAGTTATTTATAATTATCCTTATAATTATCTTTTACATTTTTAAAATTATTTAAATTTATAATTACTTACAATTATCTTTTTTTTTTTTTTTTAAATGAAATTTTTGTTTTACACATGTCAAAATCTAAGATCAATAGATTTGCCAAGTGTCATGATTCTATGAGTTACTAACTTTGAAAACCATACTTTATATAATAAGATATATGATTTTGAAATAAACTGAGATAATTATGAAAATTGTCTCTTCATGAACAAAGTCAAAGTCTATGAAAATTTTGTCTACAAATCATAAATCGAATTTAGATTGCAAATATCCGAAGTCAACCATTAATAAAGGAAGATATATAGCGTTAATTTCAGGATATTTTGAGGAATTTCAGAGCGACAAGGAATAATTCACAAGCTTCCCTTTATCTTTTAATCTCTCGTTGTGCAAATGTTAAAGCGGATTATTTGGCACGAAAAGTTCGTACCGAACCGCATCATATCACATATGTAAACAACATTTCTGAGGAATGAGTCATTTGAGCTTTAATTAAAAGTTGTTGACAAAAAAAAAATATGGTTAATTTCCTCATCACATATCTAGATGCTGAAATCAACATTAGTATCCTAAGTTCTCCTCACGAAGAAGAAAACACAATTTGGAAAAAAACAAAAAAAAAACAATCTCACTCTCAGTTTTCTTTTAGAGCCTTACTTTTCCTCTTTTCATTAAACACTTGTTACCAACCATAACCGCTTGTTTTACTTCAAGTGCCTTCTCCACCAATAGAATCAATCGTTTTCTCATTGTTGCTTTAACCTATGTTAAACGATGTTAATGTCCGGGCCGTTTACTACAAATGGAGTTAAAAGCCATGTACCTTAGATATAGAACTGATTTTATTAAGAGAAGAGTGAAACAGAGAAACAAAGAGACAAGCAATTCTTGAGACACAAGGATTCCCTACGAGGGCTCTAAACCATTGTCAAATGGCTGTCCAAAGAAAATAAATTCTCACATCTAACTTCATTGCCTTCTCTAACACAAACCCTAATATTAAAAAGGAAACAAATCAAACGATTTTAGAAAGTAGAAATTATTAAAAAAAACCTATCAACCACAGTTTCATCAAGGCATAAAGTTAGGGTTTTGTATCTTTATATAAAAAAAAAAGTTAAGGTTTTTCTTATTTTTCTTCTTCTCTCGTGCAGCCCAAGGAACACACACAGAGACACACAAAAAAAAATCCAAAGAAGAAGTAAAATGGCAGCTACGACTCTTTCCATCGCAACCACGATCCGTTCTTCCGGTCTAGCTTCTACACATCACTTCCCTTCTCGACCCGTCGCTATAGAATTTCCGTTTAGCTTTGGTGTTTCTTCTTCTTCTTCCACGCTCAGCCACCGTGCAATCTACCTCCATCCTATATCCGCAGTCAAAGCTCCGAAGAAAATAAAGAAAATTGGATCTGAAATCTCGTCTCTGACCCTTGAAGAAGCCCGCATCCTCGTCGACTATGTCCAGGACAAATTCGGTGTTTCAATACTCTTTTCAGCACCTGCTGCAGCGGCTTTCCCTCCTCCCCCAGACAATGGTGGTGCGGCGGCTGCTGTGGAGAGGCAGACCAAATTCGATGTGGTTATCAATGACGTTCTAATTGGTAATCGTATTGCCGTGATCAAAGCGATTAGGGCTATGACTAGCTTGTGCTTGAATGAATCGAAAGAGCTCACAGAAGGGTTTCCGAAAAAGTTTAAAGAAGGCGTGACGAAAGATGAAGCAGAAGAAGCCAAGAAACAGCTCGAAGAAGCTGGCGCCAAGGTTTCCATTGTTTAAGTTTTAACAAAACAATCGGAGTTCTTAAAATATATATGAAGTGTTTTTTTTTCATAGGTCTTTTATTTGTTTCATGAGACACACATAAGTGCTTATTTCATTTCTCGTGTTTGTGTTATTATAAAGAATTCGTTGATCGAAGGAAAAAAGAATCCTCCGATGCTTTTTACGAATTATTTTTAGCTGTTCATCGGCAGAGACTGATGTCTCATGTCTGTTTTCTTTTGATAACTCATCCGATGTGTTTTGTGGTATCATCCACTTGTTAACACAAGATAGATCCTTTAGGTCTAACGGCTTACACCGCCAATCCACCGGAGACTTATCCGAATTTTCCTGAGTATAGGGTAATAAGATTTCTCGATTACTATGGCCTTGCTATTTCCCAAGTATCATGTCCATGGCATGTGATGTTCAATGAGTCTAATTTGTCCAAGCTGTTGGATAATATTGATATGAGATTTTCTAGTAAAAAAGTCTAATGATGATTATTTTTGATGTTTGTTAAATCTGATTTATATTCTTCTCTCTAAATAGGTTCCTTTATGTCATACTCCTGAATCTGACTACGGTATTGCAGTCTCTGAGGAATCTGAGTAAGCAGCATATGTATGAAGAACATATCGTGATTCCGCTCACAGTTTGGATGATAGCGCTCAGGTTTGTGTGATTGTGATCCCTTAGGGCCAAAAGAGTGTTGGAAATTTGTGTGATCTGTATTCTAATTTGTTCGACTGTAAAAATGTGGACATGCCTCTTTAGGTAATTCCGAAGATAATCATTTATACGTAGGCTTGCAAGCATGGGGGCATAACTTGTTACCAGTAGTCGGTAGCAACCCGCTTCTAAGGCATCTCATCCTGAACTTGGTTGAGAAGTGAGTCCAAGATTTTTTCTTGTGATCTCCTTTGGTATAATTATAAACAAAATCATCTTCCATTTTTTTCATGCAATTTTTCTTATCAGAATTTTGGCGCAGCCAGATGCTCAGGCCAAGACATGTAACAGCTGACCACGCAAGATCCACATAACAAGTGTACATCTCTTTACTAAATGCTAAAGTGCCCATGTCAATGTTTCACAAGACCGTCGAAGTCGATGTGAAAACACCAACAACGAAGATCACATGTGTTCTAAAAATAGTAAAAGTCAAGTGCATCAACATTGGTGTAAAGAGGCTACCAACGTGAAGATTATATATTTACATTGGTATACAATTATATTATATGGTTCTTTAGAATTGAAGAATGTTTTATCACAAACTTTTAAGCCAGTTCTTAATTCAGATTGTTCAAAGTTAAATGTTGATAGTAGGCCTAATTGGCAATTGCTTTACAGTCTTTACAAAGCAAAAAAATTTCTAAAGATTTGAAATACATCCAATCAAGCTTTAGAAGCTTTGGCTTTCCTTTTTTTTCTCACAGCCAAAATATTTCCTTAATTCACTTTTTTGGCTATAGAAAGCTTTTTTTCCTTCAACTTTCCAAAATTTTAAATTCTACAGCCATAAAATCTATAGCCACAGCAAATAAACCTACAGTCATATTTCTACAGCAAAAAATGTAAAGCTACAGCTGTTACCAATCAGGCCCAGTATCTATCTTTTAAAGCCCTTTCTAACATGTTATTGTTTAGTTTTATATATTGTTAGATTATGTCATTTGATTAATAATACTATCTGAAACTTTTCGTATAATACCGAAAGGGCGTTTGGTCTAGTGGTATGATTCTCGCTTTGGGTGCGAGAGGTCCCGAGTTCGATTCTCGGAACGCCCCTTTTTACATTTTCAACATCTCAAATCGTATACACGCGCATGATAGCAAAGCCTACGCATTACTTGAAATGACCAAAACACCCCTTATCTTTTGTTTTTTTATCCTCAGCTTCTACAAACACACTCACAGAGACACACAAAACAAATCCCAAAGATTCAGAAAGAAGAGAGTGAAACAACAATGGCGTCGACGACTCTCTCAATCGCAACAACAATCCGTTCCTCTTCTCCTCTCACTTCCGCTACCACCCATCACTTCCCTTCCAAACCTACCGCAATCGAATTCCCATTTCGTCTCAGTTCTTCTAGCCACCGTGCAATCAACCTCCGTCCAATCGCCGCCGTCGAAGCTCCGGAGAAAATCGAGAAAATCGGATCCGAAATCTCATCCCTTACCCTCGAAGAGGCTCGTATCCTCGTCGACTATCTCCAAGACAAGTTCGGTGTCTCCCCACTCTCTTTAGCCCCTGCTGCAGCGGCTGTTGCAGCTCCGTCAGACGGTGGCGCGGCGGCTGTAGTGGAGGAACAGACCGAATTCGATGTGGTTATCAATGAAGTTCCGAGTAGTTCGCGTATTGCAGTGATTAAAGCTGTTAGGGCTTTGACTAGCTTGGCGTTGAAGGAAGCTAAGGAGCTAATTGAAGGATTACCAAAGAAGTTTAAAGAAGGTGTGACTAAAGATGAAGCTGAAGAAGCTAAGAAGACCCTTGAAGAAGCTGGTGCTAAAGTCTCCATTGCTTAAGTTTCTTCAACAATCGGAAAAAATGTGATCTTTTTCGGAATTTATGAATCTTTTTGTGTTGTTTAGTATAGTTTGTGTTTGAAATTGTTGATTCAGCTTTGAGAAATTGTTGTACTTTGAATCAATTTGGTTTCGTATTTACGGATTTTGTCTTCAACAAGTTCTTCGTTTAGATGCACATAACGTGTTTGTTGAAATGCCTAGCTCAAAAAGATTAAAGGATTATGGTTAAAGATTGTGTTTTTTTGCATAAAAATCTGATTTTTTTTAATAAAGTTGCTTTATCTATAAAACATGAGTTTAATATTTTGTTAATAAACGTATGATATAAGCAAATCTAAAGCATTAATCACACAAGTCTAAACCTTTTTCTTCTCGTTTTTATATTCTCTCGAGGAAAAAAACGAAAACTTTACGCCGCAGGAAACGAGGAAGAAGGTGGTTTCTAGATTCGCTGCTTCTTCTTCGTCAGGTGATTTTGATTTTCTTATTCTTCGAAAGATGTAAACTTTACCTGAAAATAAAAACCCTTTTTTTTTCTTTCAATTGGTCGTCGCGAGTACCAAGGTTCTTCTGTTTGTCGTAGGTTTATGTTTGGTTTCTAATCATTGTCGTTGTCTGAATATGTAGAGAATCAAGAAGAATCTTTTGGGTCTATGGGGAATATTCTACCGACTGGTTCTAGGGTTTCTGAGAATGATGGTTCTGATGATGACCAATTGAAGGAAAACGATGTTAAGATGGAGAATGTTAACGAAGACGACTCTGAACAAATTGAAGATTATGTGATGAGTGAGGTTTCGTCATTGAGAGATAATTTTGAAGAACAAGAGGAATTAGAAAATGGGTTTCATGTTGGTGATTTTGTTTGGGGAAAAGAAGTTAATAGTCAACAATGGTGGCCAGGTCAGATTTATGATTCTTTAGATGCTTCAGACTTGGCTTTGAAGACAATGCAAAAGGGTAAATTACTTGTGGCTTATTTTGGAGATGGGAAGTTTTGTTGGTGTAATCCATTGGAATTGAAACCGTTTCTTGAGAATTTTAAAGAGTTTTCGAAGATGAGTGAATCTAAAAGGTTTCTTAGTGCTGTGGAAGAAGCTGTGAGAGAGATTGGTGAACATGTTGAGCAATTTTTGGTTTGTGATGACGCGGCTTTGGTTAGTTCTGTAGCTTTGAATTCGGGGATTAAGGAAGGTGTTGTTGTGCCTGATGTTAGAAGAGAGATTATATCGTCTTTGGTTCTTGAAAATCCTGGAGTTGTTCTTGAAGATGTTAAAAGACTTGCGAAGACAGTTAGTTTTAGTGATTTGCTAGAGATTGAGGTTTTGAAGAGGAAGATATCTGCGTTTTATCGGTGTAAAGGAAGGTTTGATTTAGCTAAGTTTGATGAACATCAATATATTATTGGACTTGAACACAAAGAGGATGAATCTTGTCAGAGATCATTGAGAAAGTGTACAGGGTTTGCTATGAAAAAGAGGAAATGTGGTGATGTGGCAACCACTGGTTCTACTACTTTGAGGAGGAGAAGACTGAGTGAAGTATCGAAGATTGAACACGCTGAGGAAGAAATTAGTAACGGGAAGAGTTTGTCGTCGAGGAAGAGGAAGAGCAAAATGGGTTTGGATGAGAATGATGATGATGGGATTGAGAAAAGAGAAGAGTCAAATGACTCAAACCATTTAGAAGAGAGTGAGAAAAAAGATGGTTCAGATATCGAAATTGATGTTGATTTAGCAACTCCATTGGCTTCAATCTGCAAAAGGCTCAAGGTTGATGTTACTTCAAGTGTTAAAAGGAGCAATGGAAATGGCGAGACGATATTGCAGACAGGTAAAAGAGAGAGGAAGAAAAGTAAGTATCTTTCGCCTGAATACATGACAGATTTTAGTTGCAGAGCGAGAAAGAGCAAAATAGAATCTGCTGAATCAAGTCAGATCCGAGTAGCAGAGCGAATAACGACTGAAAAAGCTATCGATTTTGTGAAACTGGGAGTTACATCAGAGGAAATGCTGGATCTAATCCGTGCAGCGGCTCTCAATGCACAATATCCAAAAGACTATAATACCTCATGTGACATGGTAAGAGAGTTTGTGTCCACTTATCGAAGCTTCAATAACAAGAGAAACATTTCAGATGTAGAGAAGCAGCCCGAAGTAGTGGATGAGAAAGAGCAAACCAGAAATGAACCGAATGAGAAGCAATTTTCAGGTGTTGAGCTATATATCAAGACTGGTTTTGGTTCTACTCTGCCTTCAAAAGATGATTTGATTAAAATATACGAAAAGTTTGGAGCTTTGGACAAAGAGAGAAGCTATATCTTCGACAACAACTCATGCGCACGCGTTGCCTTCTTCAATGCATCTGATGGAGAACAAGCATTTAACAAGTCGTTAGAGAAATGCCCATTTGCTACTACTTCCACAGTAACATTCAAGCTCAAGTATCCATCTTCTGCTTCACCTGAAAATCTTAATGGGAAGACGGAAATCGAGTGTTTGAAAGAGAAGCTTGAGGAGATAAAATCATTGCTGGAACAATCAGAGGGAAAGATTACAGAAGAATTGAAGATGAAACTTGAAGATAAGTCAAGAAACTTGCTTGACAAGGTAAGGAAGATGATTATTGGTTCTTCGTAGTTAGGATTGTTTTAAATATTAGTTCATGGATGACTTCTCTTAGGAGACAAAAATGTGTCAAAGCCTGAATGAGACTGTTTTATGCAGAACAAAAGAAAAAAAAAAATATACCTTTGGTAATTTCAAGGCCCAATGGGCCTTTGATCTGAATCTTTATGAATTTTTTTTTTGTCGGCGGGCATTTAACCTAAAGAGGGTAAGCCGCTTATGGATTCCGAGGGCTACACTTTAATGGGCCTTCAATAAGCCCATTAAATATCTATAAATATAGTCAATGATTCTTCGTCTTTTTCATCAGTAACTGAAACAAAAACCCTAATTATTCTTATGAATCTTTCTCCGCCGCTTCTCTGTTTTTAGCTAATTAGATTTCGCTTTAGGATCTCTGTTTTATGTGTTGTTGAAGTTTGAAAGTGTTGGCTTTTTATTGGCGATGATGATCAATGCTTAATTTCTGACACCTCTTGTATGAGAAGAGATTGATAACCTCTTCTTTGAGCGCATTATGCAATACTCTGAGCCTACCAATGTTTTTTTTTAGAAGACCAATTTTTGGATCTGAATTTGTGAGTGTGATGATTGTAAATGTAATTCCTCGTACTGAAAGCTATTGGCTTGATAGACTCACATTACACCCATAGAATATGAGCACTCACTCTTCAAAATCCATTTTTTTTGTCACTTTGGTTTTTGTGTTATTAGCATTGGAAATTTTATTACTTTTGTTGTGTTGTAGAATTGAAGTAGATGGAAAAGATTGTTTTTTTGAATTGTTGTTGCTCTCATTGAGCAATGCCCATTTGCTACAATGGTATTGATTAGTGTTTTGTTGTTGTTTTGTGTGAAAGTAATGGTGGTAATTGGTGATGATGAATAATGCTAAATTTCTGACACCTCTTGTATGAGGAGAGATTGATAACCTCTCCTTTGAGCACATTATGCAATACTCTGAGCCTTATTATTACCATTTGGTCTTTTTTTTTGTGGTTTGTAGAATATGAATTGGGTTTGGATGCGATGATTGTAAAAGTAATTCCTCGTACTGAATGCTCTAAAGGCATGATAGACTCACATTACACCCATAGAATATGAGCATCACCCTCTTCTTCTAATCATTTTTCACTTTTAATTGTTTTCTAGGTTTTTTACTAGAATATGTATATTTCATTGTTTGTGTTTGGTTCTTTTCAAGTGCAGACAAGAACATGTTGTTCTTTCTGGTTCAGTCCTTGTACTTTAGATTCTGTTGGCTTTCTTGAATCTGGTATTTGCATCAGCTTTCGCCAAACTGTGTTAATTTTGACCCAGTTTTGTATCAATTGTGTGTTATGGTTTAAGGTAGATGATACCATTTTCTTTACTTCTGTTTGTTGATCTTCAGTGTGAAGTTTTGCTTCCCAAGCTATGTTAAACACTCTCTACGTTTTAAAAATCAGTATGATGTCTGGCGAAAAACCAAACCTGGCATGCAGTGTCTAAAAATTGTGATATATTGTCCGACTTCAACTCTCTGTGGATGTTTTTTGATAAGTTGGAATTGGTGGAAGTGGCCATCCATAGAGATACTTTTAATTTGCAATAGTTGTTGATGATTGGAACGTAGCCATTTTTTAACCATCTGTCTGGCACCATAAACAGATGATTCTATATTTTCGGCTTGCAAAATATTGGCCAGCTTGCATAGTTCAATAGCCACCATCATGTAATTGTGCCCTTCAGAACGATGATATGTGTACATATTTGTAATTGTTTCTTGAGGTTTTTCTCCCTTGCAAGAGCATGAAAGTTCTCACTTGCTAAGTTCTGTTTGAGCCTTCACTTAAGTTTGTCTCAGCCTCAGGACTCCGTTGTGTATTGTCATCCTTCACTATTTGGAACCTTGCAGGGTGTCATTCCCGTCAATTGATGGAATGTATTATTTGGAACATTTTTTTGGAAGTGTACCCTTTAGATTGAGGATGAGGTCACATTGGTTAACCCTTGGAGCATCTAGATTTATCCAAATGAATCAATAGTGTACATTAGTTTCATTTCTTGAATGAAAGATCTTTTCTTTAGTTTTAGTCAATTTACTTATTCTTTGCTTGCTTTGAAATCGGTTTACGCTAAGAAGAAAACATTGCAGAGTCTGCACCTGCTCCACTACATACATCATCTTTGAAAAGTTTGTTGTGTAACAAAGTGTCCTTTGTATGTTTTTATTTGATGTAGCCGTAGTTGTAGTTCTAAACAATATTTTGATCTTTTTTTTGTGTTTATTCAAATATGTAAAGTTGTAATTAAAGTTATTATAAAGTTTTTTTTTTTTTTTCTTTAAGCGGGTTGAGCCCGGCCCGTGCAATAGTGCAACGCATGGGCGACTCTCGAAAGCTTGCTATCTTAGTGGGTTTTCTCTTTTAAAAAATAGAGTTAATATCGTGTGAGCCAATGGCCCACGTATCAGATATTAAACTGATAAGAACATATATGTAAAGATGAGTAGACGAAGTAAAGTATGGTAGGTATGAATCCGTGTTACAATTAAAATAAATACAAATTCCATATATAGTAACATATTTACTCAATACTTTTTTTTTCAGTACTGTTTACTCAATACTTTACGTCTTTACTCTAATGCAACTTACTGTATACTGGATTTTTTTCTTTTGCTTATTTAATTATTATCTCATCGTAAAAGGATGAACCAAACTGAATTTGTGACAACTACTGGTTTTTATAATTAAATAACTAATCAGCAAAATTTCCTTAAAAGTGGAAATAGCTAGAAATCGGTGCGATGCCTAATCTAAATCCAAACCAAACGTTACATTTTTCAATAATTAAATCACAAATACTATAAGATATAGCCACGTGTCATAATGTTCACGTTGGACTCGTCGAAGACCGACAAATGTCAGAAACTCTTCACTAAAATCGTACGGTTAAGACAAAACACAACAGAGAAAAAAATCACAAGCAAAATACACTTAAAAAATAAGATAAAAACAGAGGAAAATGTGAAAAGAAACTAAAAAGATGAGATTAAAATAAAAAATACAGAGGAAAATGTTAAAAGAAATTTCGAAAAGTGAACTTAAAATAAATATAAAGAAATTTCTGCATTGCTTCTCGTCGTTTACTTACAAAAGAGGCAAAGTTGAGTACTGCTCAGAGCAAGAACATACTCTTTTCTCTTTAGGATCTTTGCTTTATTTTAGAGTTTTCTTTTCTCTTATCTCTGCAATAAATTAGATCTTGGAAACAAAAATTGGGACAAGTAAGAGATCTTTCAGACAAATGATCTTTTTTTATATAAAATCTCATATAAATATTCTTTTTTTTCTGGAATTGATAGGTACTGTTTAGTCAGCTTCTAGATTTCCTTATCCAAGATTTAGAGTTTTTTTTTCCTCTCTTAATTAGATTCTAGCTACTTCTCCTCAACTACTACATTTAGTGATCTGGTGAGTGATTGTTGTTGAGATTTGTGGTTAATTAGTTGTGGAATCTTTCAAGAAAATGTTTGTTTTTGGAATTGGGAAAAAGTTTGATTACTAGAGGATATTTTCTTGATCTTATGGCTGGAGAGAGGAGAAAAGGGATGAAATTTAGTAAATTATATTCTTTCAAGTGTTTTAAACCATTCTCTAGAGAAGATCATTCTCAGATTGGTTCAAGAGGTTACTCAAGAGTTGTGTTCTGTAATGATCCTGATAATCCTGAGGCACTTCAGCTTAATTACAGAGGGAACTATGTATCAACCACTAAGTATACTGCTGCTAATTTCATCCCAAAGTCTTTGTTTGAGCAATTTAGAAGAGTTGCAAATATATATTTCCTCGTTGTTGCTTTCGTTTCGTTTAGTCCTTTGGCTCCTTATACCGCTCCTAGCGTTCTTGCACCGCTCTTGATTGTTATCGGTGCTACGATGGTTAAAGAAGGTGTTGAAGATTTGAGGAGAAGAAAACAAGTATGGCTTTTATAATATCTTGATGTTTTTGTGTGTTGTGATGGTTTTTAATGTGTTCTTGTTTTTAGGATGTTGAAGCTAATAATAGGAAAGTTGAAGTTCTTGGTAAAACCGGAACTTATGTCGAAACGAAGTGGAAAAATCTCCGAGTTGGTGATCTTGTGAAGGTTCATAAAGATGAGTATTTTCCAGCTGATCTTCTTCTGCTTTCATCTAGTTATGAAGATGGGATTTGTTATGTTGAAACAATGAATCTTGATGGGGAGACGAATTTGAAGTTAAAGCACGCGTTGGAGATCACATCCGATGAAGAGTCGATCAAGAACTTCAGGGCGGTGATCAAATGTGAGGATCCTAATGAGCATCTTTATTCCTTTGTGGGAACACTTTACTTTGAAGGAAAGCAATATCCTTTATCTCCTCAGCAGATACTATTGAGGGATTCCAAATTGAAAAATACGGATTATGTTCACGGCGTGGTTGTTTTTACGGGTCATGACACTAAAGTGATGCAGAATGCTACTGATCCTCCTTCTAAGAGGAGTAAGATTGAGAAAAAAATGGATCAGATTATTTACATTCTCTTCAGTATCTTGATTGTGATAGCATTTACGGGATCTGTGTTCTTCGGTATTGTAACGAGAAGAGATATGAGTGATGATGGGAAGTTAAGAAGATGGTATCTTAGACCTGATCAGACTACTGTTTTCTATGATCCGCGGAGAGCGGTTGCTGCTGCTTTCTTTCATTTCCTGACAGCTCTAATGCTATACGGTTACTTAATACCGATATCGTTGTACGTGTCAATTGAGGTTGTGAAGGTGTTACAGAGTATTTTCATTAACCAAGATCAAGAAATGTACCATGAAGAAACAGACAGGCCTGCTCGTGCAAGAACGTCTAATCTTAATGAAGAACTTGGTCAAGTTGATACCATTCTCTCGGATAAAACAGGTACTTTGACTTGCAACTCAATGGAGTTTGTGAAATGTTCGATTGCTGGAACCGCTTATGGTCGTGGTATGACGGAAGTAGAAATGGCCTTGAGGAAGAAAAAGGGAATGGTCCCTCAAGAAGAAGTTGGTGATGATTCTTTATCCATTAAGGAGCAAAAAGCGAATTCGACAAAGTCGGTTAAAGGTTTTAATTTCTGGGATGAGAGAATAGTCGACGGGCAATGGATTAATCAACCGAATGCGGAACTCATTCAGAAGTTCTTTCGGGTATTGGCTATTTGCCACACTGCTATTCCTGATGTGAATAATGATACAGGAGAGATCACATATGAAGCTGAGTCTCCGGATGAAGCGGCTTTTGTCATAGCTTCTCGAGAGCTTGGATTTGAATTCTTTTCAAGGTCTCAAACTAGTATTTCCTTGCATGAAATTGACCACATGACCGGTGAAAAAGTTGACAGGTAAATCGAAGCTCTTAATCTATCTAGCATGAGAATACAACATTTTTATGTGATTCAGTGTATAAGCTGATCAATGAATTTATCAAACAGAGTATATGAGCTTCTTCATGTCCTAGAGTTCAGCAGTTCACGGAAAAGAATGTCGGTGATTGTTCGAAATCCCGAAAACCGGTTGTTGTTACTTTCAAAAGGCGCCGACAGGTTATTAGTATCGTTCTTTTTGTTAAAACTTCCTGATTTGGAAACAGCTAAATTCTTGAAATGATCTCATATGAGTGACTGGAAATATACATTTATCTCCTTTTGTCCTGTGTTTCAGTGTAATGTTTGAAAGACTTGCAAAACATGGACGCCAAAATGAGAGAGAGACAAAGGAACACATCAAGAAGTATGCAGAGGCAGGTTTAAGAACTTTGGTGATTACATACCGAGAAATCGATGAAGACGAGTACAGAGTATGGGAAGAGGAGTTTCTGAATGCCAAAACTTTGGTTACTGAAGATAGAGATACTTTGATTGACGCAGCTGCTGATAAGATTGAGAAGGATTTGATTCTTCTTGGTTCTACTGCAGTGGAAGACAAACTCCAGAAAGGTGTAAGTATAACAAAAACCTGAATAGTTTACTTCTTCAGTTTTCTGTTATGTTAGCATTTCATTTGGTGTTTTATATTTTTCCTGTTATACAGGTTCCAGATTGTATTGAGAAGTTATCTCAGGCTGGAGTCAAGATATGGGTTTTAACCGGCGATAAGACAGAAACCGCGATAAATATCGGGTATTTTTCAGACTTCTCTTGATCATCTTCTTTTCTGTAAGAAATTTCAAAAAAATTAAGCTGTGTTGTTATTGACAGATATGCTTGTAGTCTCTTAAGAGAAGGCATGAAAAAGATTTTGATAACTCTTGATTCATCTGACATTGAAGCATTGGAGAAACAAGGAGACAAGGAGGCTGTTGCAAAGGTAGTTTGTTTTTCTTGTTTTTCCTATGGACATAACTACTAAAATGACTTGTTATGTTTGAAATGATGAGAGCTGTTTTGTTGTTTGTAGGCTTCTTTTCAAAGTATTAAAACACAGTTACGAGAAGGAATGACACAAACTGCTGCAGTAACCGATGATTCAGTTAAAGAAAATCCGGAAATGTTTGGTTTAGTGATTGATGGAAAGTCTTTAACTTTTGCATTGGACTCAAAGCTGGAGAAAGAGTTCTTGGAACTTGCGATTCGATGTAATTCTGTTATATGTTGCCGGTCTTCACCAAAACAAAAGGCTCTCGTAAGATTCGTGTCAACATTTCTCGTTCTGTTTTCACATTGGAGTAATCTGGTTGAGAGGCATTGAATATATGTTTTAGGTTACAAGATTGGTAAAGAACGGGACAGGTAGAACAACACTGGCTATTGGAGATGGCGCAAATGATGTTGGAATGCTTCAAGAAGCTGATATTGGAGTTGGTATAAGTGGTGCTGAAGGAATGCAGGTACTGATTTACTTAGCTCCCCTTCTATTTTCTTTGAAATGTTTATTAAAGCCCTGGAGTTTTCTGTTACAGGCGGTGATGGCTAGTGATTTTGCGATTGCTCAGTTTCGGTTTCTGGAACGTTTGTTACTTGTTCATGGTCATTGGTGTTATAGACGAATCGCATTGATGGTAACAAGCTTTAAAAACTCAACTTATTGCAAGATTTGTTCTTGTTTCTGATTGTTTCCTTGTGAAATTCAGATATGCTACTTCTTCTACAAGAACCTCACTTTCGGGTTCACTCTGTTTTGGTACGAAGCTTATGCTTCTTTCTCTGGAAAACCGGCTTATAATGATTGGTACATGTCGTGCTACAATGTCTTCTTCACTTCACTTCCTGTCATCGCCCTTGGAGTCTTCGATCAAGACGTCTCTGCTCGCCTTTGTCTCAAGGTAAAGATATTTTTCTCTGTTTCTTTCTCAAGATTAAAAATATATCACTGTGTTTCTTGAAATTTGTTTTCCACAGTATCCGTTACTGTACCAAGAAGGAGTACAAAACGTATTATTCAGCTGGGAACGGATCCTCGGATGGATGTTGAATGGAATCATAAGCTCAATGATCATTTTCTTCCTCACAATCAACACAATGGCAGCTCAAGCTTTTCGGAAGGATGGCCAAGTAGTTGATTACTCGGTTCTCGGAGTCACAATGTACTCTTCCGTGGTCTGGATGGTGAATTGCCAAATGGCGATTTCGATAAACTACTTCACTTGGATCCAACATTGCTTTATCTGGGGAAGCATCGGGGTTTGGTATTTGTTTCTTGTCGTCTACGGTTCCCTTCCTCCAACGTTTTCCACAACCGCATTTCAGGTCTTCGTCGAGACTTCAGCGCCGAGTCCAATCTGTTGGCTCATTCTTTTCCTTGTGGTGTTCTCCGCTCTCTTGCCGTATTTCGCTTACAGGGCATTTCAGATCAAGTTCAGACCAATGTACCACGATATCATTGTTGAACAGAGGAGAACAGAACGGATAGAGACTGCACCGAGTGCAGTTCTAGGCGAGCTTCCAGTGCAAGTTGAGTTTACTTTGCATCATCTTAGGGCAAATTTGTCTAGAAGAGATTCATGGAATTGATTCGTAGATAAAACAACTTAGTGTCCTTTTCTTTTTCTTCTGATTTTTGTAAATATATGAAGGTTCAAAAGGAGATGAGAATGAATAAAGATTATAGTGTGACTACTTATATTTAAATGTGTCGTTACTTTGTTGTAGTAGTGTTCAAGAAAGCGGGCTAGGCGCTAGTAGACCGCTTCGATTTATTAAAATCCGTGCTATTAGGCGGTAGGGTAAATTTGGCGTACTATGCTGTCATTAAGCGGACTAGACATCAATTAGGCGGGTTTGTACGGGCTAGGTGGATTCTTTTGATTTTTTAGCGTAGACAATGGTTAATAAATAAAAAAAAAATCGACATTGTAAATTTGTTTATGTAGATCAAGGAAAATCGAAGCCAAGAAATGTGTTGTATGATCTAAAACAAGCTCAAAGGCAATGCAATAAATGTTTTAATCAGTTTGTGCATTAAAGACAATGCAACTGGTTTATAAACCGAGAATTTTGTTTAAACTTTTTTAAGTCATGATATGAATCTCGTTTTCAATAATCATTTTCTTTTTTAAGCAACGGTCATAATCATGACCCATCTCTTCTTGTGAAGTGTTTGATTAATAGTCAAACAAATTCATGGGATATGGAATTAATTAGGATTCTTATTGATCCTAAGGACATTCCTATGGTATGTGCCCTACCTTTGGGCTTACAAAACAGTCCGGATGTCATGGGGTGGCACTTTACAAAAACCGGAAAATATACGGTTAAGTCTGGATATTACACAGAACAAATGATGAAACAAGGTGAAAATCAAACTCGTTATTTTGGACCGGATATACGGCCGTTACAGGCTAATTCATGGAAACTTCAATGTCCACCGAAGTTGAGACACTTCATTTGGCAAGTGCTTACTGGATGTGTGCCGGTAAATTCAAATTTAAGGAAAAGGGGTATCAATTGCGAAACGGGTTGTGGTAGATGTGGGGCACCCGAAGAAACAATTAACCATACAATTTTTGAATGCCCCCCCAGCCCTACAAACTTGGGCACTATCGCAAATACCAACGGCCCCTGGAATTTTCCCATCATCATCACTATATGTGAATATGGATCATTTATTTTGGAGGACACCAACGGATTCCCATAGTTCCAATTTCCCTTGGATTATGTGGTACATCTGGAAAGCACGGAATGACAAGATACATGAAAACATTGACAGAGATCTAAGAGATACTCTGAAATTAGCGGATAATGAAGCAAATGCTTGGACTTTAGCTCAACTGGAGATGGTAAAGGACGTACCGCCCCGTGAGTCAGCTGAGTTAGAGGTTATAAACACTACAGGGTATCGATGTTTCATTGACGGCTCTTGGAAAGACAGTGACAACTACTCGGGTTTAGGATGGTTCTGTACACTACAAGGTGAGGATGAACCAACCATGGGCGCTGCCAACCTCCGACGAAGTCTCACATGTCTACACACAGAAGTGGAAGCATTAGTTTGGGCCATGAGATGTATGATTGGCCAAGACAAACGCGAAGTAAGTTTCTATACAGACTGCTCAGACCTGGTGAAGATGGTGTCTTCCTCGACGGAGTGGCCAGCTTTTTCTACCTATCTAGAGGCTATTCAGAGCGACAAAGATGAGTTTGATTTTTTCTCTTTATCTTTGATTTCTCAACGTGCAAATTCAAAAGTGGATAATCTGGCACGAAATATTCGTACCCAACCGCATCTAATTACTTATGTAAATAATATCCCCAAAATTGGCTTGTATAAGCTAATCTAATAAAGTTGTTGACGACAAAAATAGACAACTCACAATTCTAGAGATATACTATTTCATCGGTCACCGTTTTCTTAATGGTATAATATTTTAATAACATTTGAGATTTACAACTACGAAAACAATATTTAATTAACAATATAGAATTATATATCACTGAATCCGGATAATGTGACGATGTGGTCTAATGGTGGAAGAAAATAATGTAAAAGAGATCGTTGATTTGATTTTGATAGCGATTACAAGTCTCTTTTGCTTGGCTCATAAGACTTCGTCAAGATTAGTGATAACGACTTCTAGAAGTATAACGAGTTACAACAACTTGATCTTATGCAAAATTATTGTTTTGGATGCTACAAATTTTGATGTTTTACCTTAGACAAATAATGTTTAGTATATAAAAAAACTAAAATTTACCTAGTTTGACCCAAATCTTGAAAAAAATAACTAGATTAACACCCAAATATTATGGTTTACTAGAATAACACAAATTTTGTGTTAAAAGACCAAATACCAATTTTATTTTCAATTCTATTAAAATAAATTAATTAACATATAATAATTTAATTAAATAAAAAATTGAAAAAATACAAAACGAAAAAATATATATAAAAATATAAAAAACAAAAAAAATTGAAAAAAGTATAAAACAAAAAAAAAACGAAAAAAAATTAAAAAATAATATATATAACTAAAAAATAGAAAATTAAAAATTAAAAATTGAAAAATATAAAATCAAATAAAAAATACAAAACGAAAAAATAGAAAATCGAAAAAATAAATATATATATCTGAAACGAAAAAAAAACTTAATCATATATTAACGAGAAGAGAATCATACATGAGTCATTTATTATAAATAAGTCTGTCGCAATAAGAATATGTATGTCATTATGCATATTAAAATTCTATCCTCTTAATAAAACTGTCATCAATGCAGACTTTTTATATTCTATCTGAAATCCGTCGTAATATAAAATAAATCTGTCATAACATAAAACATTTCGGTTGCGAGTATATGTCATTCTAGCAAGTTATATTTTTAAATAACAAATCTGCTATCACACTCCAGATTTTTGTTAAAACAAAAAAAACTGTCATAACATAAAATAAATCTGCTATAACTAATAAGTCAAACTATTAATTATTTTTTCATTAACAAATCTGTTCCGTATATGCTAATAGATGATCTGAAAAAGATCTCGTATTAGCGCAAAATGATGATTCGAAATCTTCGGAGGAGATTACAGAATTAACTCTTAAATTAAAGGAAGCATATCGGGATGAAGAACTTTATTGGTATCAGAAGAGCCGGAACTTATGGATGAATGTGGGAGATCATAATTCAAAATATTTTCATGCCCTAACTAAGCAGCGGCGCGCTAGAAACCGTATTTCGGGTCTTTATGATGACAATGGTATTTGGGTATCGGAGGAGAAAGATATTCAACAAGTAGCGGTCAATTATTTTGGGGAATTATTCACCACCTCTAACCCAAATAACGTGGAGGATACATTAAAGGAAGTGGAAACATGTATTTTCGATCAAGTCAATCAGGACTTAACGGCACCGGTTACGGAGAAAGAGGTTCGATCGGCATTATTTATGATGCATCCAGAGAAGGCCCCAGGTCCAGATGGTATGACGGCTTTATTTTTCCAAAAAGCTTGGCATACTATCAAAGCGGACCTTCTTTACTTGGTAAATTCATTTTTACAAAGTGGTTCTTTCGATAAACGGTTAAATTTGACTCATATTTGTTTGATACCAAAAATAGGGCGACCAACAAAAATGACGGAACTGAGACCAATAAGTCTCTGTAATGTTGGGTACAAAATCATATCTAAGGTTTTATGTCAAAGACTTAAAAAAGTATTGCCGACTCTTATCTCGGAAACACAATCGGCTTTCGTCCAAGGAAGATTCATTTCGGATAATATTCTTATTGCACAAGAAATGTTTCATGCTCTAAGGACTAACCCCTCTTGCAAAGGAAAATACATGGCTATTAAAACAGACATGAGTAAAGCTTATGACCGAGTAGAATGGTCTTTCATAGAAAGCTTACTTCAGAAGATGGGCTTCTGTGATAAATGGGTATCTTGGATAATGTGGAGTATTACATCAGTTCGGTACAGAGTTTTAATTAATGGTCAGCCTCGGGGATTGATAGTTCCTGAAAGAGGTTTAAGGCAAGGGGATCCGCTATCACCATATTTATTTATTTTATGTACACAGGTGTTAATTGCAAATATTCGGAAAGCAGAAAATGATAAGATTCTAACGGGGATGAAAGTTGCGCAAGCAAGCCCCTCGATATCTCATTTACTGTTCGCGGATGATAGCTTATTTTTTTGTAAAGCAACAAATGAACAATGTCACGTTGTTTTAGATATATTAAAGAGGTATGAGGAGGCTTCTGGCCAACGTATAAATTTCTCGAAATCATCAATCCAATTCGGTCATAAGGTAGACAATTCTATCAGAGATGAACTAATGGCAATCTACGGTATTACTAGTATAGGGGGCATGGGAAAATATTTGGGCTTACCAGAAAGCTTAGGAGGATCAAAGACAAAAATATTCTCATTTGTTAGAGAACGTTTGAATGATAGAATTAACGGTTGGTCTGCAAAATTTTTATCAAAGGGAGGTAAAGAGGTGATGATTAAATCGGTTGCTGCTGCACTGCCGACTTATGTAATGTCTTGTTTTAGATTACCTAAGTCGGTGACATCAAAACTCACTAGTGCAGTAGCAAAATTTTGGTGGAGCTCAAATGGACAAACGAGGGGTCTACATTGGAAGGCGTGGGATAAGCTTTGTCGTAGTAAATCGGATGGTGGAATTGGTTTCCGGAATGTAGATGACTTTAACACAGCTTTGTTAGCTAAGCAACTCTGGCGGTTGATTACGGTCCCTGATTCCTTATTCGCAAAGGTATTCAAAGGAAGATATTATCGGAATTCAAATCCCATGGACCCAATTATATCATACTCACCGTCTTATGGATGGCGAAGTATAGTATCTGCTCGACCTCTGGTTAACAAAGGGCTTATTAAAAGAGTAGGTTCAGGAGAGTCAATTTCAGTTTGGAATGATCTCTGGATACCTGCTCAATTCTCGAGGCCAGCTTTAAGCAACAGTCATAATCATGACCCATCTCTTCTTGTGAAGTGTTTGATTAATAATCAAACAAATTCATGGGATATAGAATTAATTAGGACTCTTTTTGATCCTAAGGACATTCCTATGGTATGTGCCCTGCCTTTGGGCTTACAAAACAGTCCGGATGTCATGGGGTGGCATTTCACAAAAACCGGAAAATATACGGTTAAGTCTGGATATTACACAGAACAAATGAGGAAACAAGATGAAAATCAAACTCGTTATTTTGGCCCGGATATCCGGCCGTTACAGGCAAATTCATGGAAACTTTAATGTCCACCGAAGTTTAGACACTTTATTTGGCAAGTTCTTAGTGGATGTGTGCCGGTAAATTCAAATTTAAGGAAAAGATGTATCAATTGCGAAACGGGTTGCGGTAGATGTGGGGCCTCCGAAGAAACAATTAATCATACAATGTTTGAATGCCCCCCAGCTCTACAAACTTGGGCACTATCACAAATACCAACGGTCCTTGGAATTTTCCCATCAACCTCACTATATGTGAATATGGATCATTTATTTTGGAGGACACCAACAAATTCCAACAGTTCAAGTTTCCCTTGGATTATGTGGTACATCTGGAAAGCACGGAATGACAAGATACATGAAAATATTGACAAAGATCCCAGAGATACTCTGAAATTAGCGGAAAGTGAAGCAAATGCTTGGACCTTAGCTCAACTGGAAATGGTAAAGGACGCACCGCCCCGTGGGTCAGCTGAGTCAGAGGTTATAAACACTACAGGGTATCAATGTTTCATTGACGGCTCTTGGAAAGAGAGTGACAACTACTCGGGTTTAGGATGGTTCTGTATACTAAAAGGTGAGGATGAACCAACCATGGGCGCTGCTAACCTTCGACGAAGTCTCACATGTCTACACACAGAAGTGGAAGCATTAGTTTGGGCCATGAGATGTATGATTGGCCAAGACAAACACGAAGTAAGTTTCTATACAGACTGCTCAGACCTGGTGAAGATGGTGTCTTCCCCGACGGAGTGGCCAGCTTTTTCTACCTATCTAGAGGCCATTCAGAGCGACAAGGATGAGTTTGATTTTTTCTCTTTATCTTTGATTTCTCGACGTGCAAATTCAAAAGCGGATAACTTGGCACGAAATGTTCGTACCCAACCGCATCTAATTACCTATGTAAACAATATCCCCCAGAATTGGCCTGTATAAGCTAATCTAATAAAATTGTTGAAAAAAAAAAAAAATCTGCTACATTATAACAGATTTTTATCAAAAATTTTAAGTCTGACGCCACTGAAATAATAAGTCTGCCACATATTTTAATAAATCTGTCAAAATTACAAAAGTCTGTGGTGTCATCATAAAATAAGTATGTCGTGGAGAAAAAATCTGTTACAAATTAAATATCTGTCGTAACCTATTTCAAGTTAGTCTGTGAGAGAAAAAAAATCTGTCGCAAAAAATCTGTCGAAACAAATAAGTCTGTTATGGAAATTAAATCTGTCATAACTTATCCAGCAGACTTTTCAAATAATATTTTTTTTCCTAATTTTTTTGCCTACGTTTTTATTATTTATTTAAAGATAATTTTGACTTTTTTTTTATTTCTAACAAAGAGAGAAAGGGTATTATTGTTACAAAAATAACTTATTTAACCCCTAAATTTTTTAAGACACTCTAGTAATTAAACTCATAATTTGGGTTAATCTAGTAACGCTATAAAAAAATGTGCGATATTGTAGAATTTGTTCATGTAGATCAAGCCAAATCGAAGCCAAGAACTTTGAAGGGTAATTATACTCACCTCAAGCACGAGTTTGTGCATAAAGGCAACGCAATTGTTTTATAAACTGATCGATAATATTTGGTAAACTTTTTAAGTCATGATATGAATCTCGTTCTCAATATACAAGTAATCATTTGGTTATTTGTTGCTTTTACTCACAATTCTAGAGATACTATTTCCTAGGTCAACGTTTCCTTAATGCGTGATATTTTAAAAAGCATTTGATATTTACAACTACTTAAAACAATATTTAATTAACATTATAGAAGTCTTTAACGTAACACTGATACCACCAGATAATGTGACGATTTGGTCTAATGGTGGAAGAAAATCGTTTGATTGATTTTGATAGCGATACAAGTCTCTTTTGCTTCGCTCATAAGACTTCGTCAAGAAAAAGTGATAACGACTTCTAGAAGTATTTTTATACGTATATACAGATGTACATATTAACATATACGTACGTGCCCATGTGAGAAATTTTCTTATGACACTATCGTATTTATTGCTTCAACTATATATTATCTTGCGTTAATTATAAAATAAAACATAAAGAAGCAATTTCGAACGTTCGTTTTCGAGAAGCTAAGATTACATTTTATAAAAAAAAGAAAATTTGATTCAACGCAGCAGCCATTATTCATGGTTTCTATTGCCTTTGTCAGCAATTACGTATGCAGTTTCCTTATATTGAGTAGATTTGGACTACAATTCAACTTTGCACACACACACATATACATCACAAGATAAAATCAATAATTAATTATATAAAACATGAAAATGTTACTTAATCATGGCTGTTGAACTAATTAGACGTAAGTGATAGCGATGATTTACCCTTTTATTATGAAAATGTAATATGGCATTAATATATATGTGTCCAAAAGGTTCTAAATGGTCGAAAATTTTATAAAAACTAAAAATATTTCTGCTTGTATTTAGTTTCTTAATCAAAAGAATTTATTTAAATATCTTGTTTTCATATACACATGCTATAATTAGAAATTACACATTTTATTAATTCTGCTAAAGCTACAAACTTTTTTTTTTTTTTTTTTAAAGGCTTTTCATTGATATTGAGCTTCCCAATTGGGTTTGGCCTTGAAAATATAGCAAGAAACATCAGGTACAAAAAAAACAAATCGAGAAACGTAATCGGAGCCGGAAAAGAAGCTCGTGACCTAGTGGTTACCGGGAAACGCAGAATCCGACGCAGTAACACCGGCAGAAGCAAGATCCACAGCTTTACGGCAGAATCGACGGATCTAGAGACGATGACGGAAGCTTCTGATTCCCGGCCTCGTTACTTTTCCGATGACCCACCATACCCGCCACAAATCTCCCGGTAAGGTCAACTCTTCGACAACCCGACCCGCCGTTGACAGCTCCCCTACCTAGCAAGCCTACAAGCATTTATTAATTAATTATATCAAAGACTCTCCCAATATTCATTAATACGTTGTTTTAACTAAAAAATACAGAGATTATTTTTTTTTAACATTAAAACATCAGTTAATACTTAACTAAATATATTTAAGCTCATAATAAAAAAAAATTAAAAATATGAATGATCACGAGACATCAAATATAGTTTAATTTTCGCATAAAAATTTGAAAATAAATAAATTCAAGTGAAACAATGGAAACTCTCGATAAATTTTGAAGAAGTTTGAATTATAGCTTTTTTTTTAGTATACCACTATTATTATAGACCTGACTAGTTTAATGCAGTGAGTATGGTTGCGGATGCGAAACTTTGTAGAAGTGGACAGTTATAGTTTCAACGCTTTAACGACTATTTTAGCGGCTAAAAAAGAATATTGGGAGATTAGGGTTAAAGAATTATTAATGTTTGAAAATTAACGTGAATATATAATAGCTTGATGAAAAAAAAATTATTTGTTATTTATATAATTTTTTTTACCCACTATTATTATAGACCTGACTGGTTTAAATGCAGTGAGTGTGGTTGCGGATGCGAAACTTTGTAGAAGTGGATAGTTGTAGTTTCAAAAGCTTTGAACGACTATTTTAGCTGCTAAAACGGATATTGGGAGATTAGGGTTAGAAAATGAGTAATGTTTGAGAATTAATGTGAATATATAATATATTGATGAAATGAAAAAAAAATTATTTGCTATTTATGTGATTTTTTTGAGTCACACGCAACCATAAACGCTTGCACAAAATAAATTTTATTTTTTTTAACAATTCCAAACAGCTCAAAATAGTAGAAAACAATTTATATGACTAGTATTAAACTCTAACAACCGCAAACATAGTGTTTTCAAGTAGTTGCAGACAGTGTTCTAAAATACGGTATGTACGGCCGTATATACCGCATATATACGTTGTACGGTGGAAAGCCGTATTGTATTATAGTTATACAGTTGTTTAATACGGTGAAAGCTATACGGTCCGCATATACGGCGTATATATGGTGAAATCCGCTTATACGGCGTTTTAAAAAAAAATACTCAAAACAAAAACTATGTCATTTTATTAATGTTTGGAAACATGATTTAACAAAATTATTAGTTTGGCTCTTAAAAATTAATCATAATAATTAACTATAAAATAACTTAATTATCATTCTTTTCCACTATTTTTATGCTTATTAGTTATTTAAAATTTTAAAAATATTTGTAAAGTTGAAAATTTGAATTTTTTTGTATTCATGTATAGTATCATCATATTACTATATTTATATTTTATTGTTATTATATATATTTATATTTATTTAATAAAAAATATCTACCGTATAGTCCCCGCATAAATGACCTTATAGCGTATAGCGTATTTTAGAACACTGGATGCAGAAGACCAATCAAGCCTTGTATTAATCTAATGTAAACTTTCAAATGATATTTTAAGGGGATCTTCTATGGTCCATGAAAGTTAAAAACTTTATTGAGAATTTGAGATATTATCATTGTCCAATTGATTTTAATACATTAATAAAATCTCAATCACCAAAACTTGTGGATCAAGTAGCATGATGATTCGCTTCTAGAAAATCCACGCGTTATGCTTCTTAAATCGTTGATGAGTCACATTAATAAGCTTTGCTACTTAATTACCAATATTGCCATTTCCATGTGCCCCAACCACTTCCTCCTATATATACGGCTATTTACACAACAAGACAAAAAACACTCCATTAAAGCACAACTCCAAAACCTCTCTCTCTCTTTCTCTCACGCTCTTTTCGTTCGTCAACTGTAAAAATCTGATCCAATGGAGAAAGACGATGAATCTAGTCCTTACACGGCGTCGTTTTCACCTAGCTTCAGTACTTATTCCGGTGATCGACTCGTAGAAATCGCCGAAAGAGTTTGTTACAAAGAGAAATCAGATGACGAATTCGAGTTTCCAATGACGACAGAGTCTTCTTCCGGCGACGATAGACTAGTTTTCCCTGTTTTTAACAAGAATCTAATCTCCGAAACTAAATCCTCCGCCGTGGAAGAGGCGGTTACAATTCCTTTGAAGGATCTATTCCTCCGTGAACGTAACGATCAACCACCGCAACAAACATATTCATCTTCTTCCGACGAAGACGAAGAAGACGACGAGTTTGATTCGATCCCAAGCGAGATCTATTGTCCATGGACACCAGCGAGATCTACGGCGGAGATGTCACCAAGTGGTGGTTGTAGAAAAAGTAAATCTACAGGATCATCTTCAACCTCATCATGGTCAACGAAACGATGGCGTTTGAGAGACTTTCTCAAGAGAAGTAAAAGTGATGGTAAACAATCACTTAAATTCTTGAATTCAAGAAACTCCATTAACAGAGATGATGAATCTTCTTCGAAGAAGAAGGAGAAAGTTTCAGTTTCTCCACATGAGAAGTTTTATTTGAGGAATAAAGCGATTAAAGAAGAAGACAAGAGAAAATCATATTTACCGTACAAGCAAGATCTTGTTGGACTTTTTTCCAATATTAATCGTTTTGGATCTATTCGGTGAAATTAGTGTTTTTTTTCTTCAAGAAATAATACGATTTTATATTCGTATTTAATAAATTATAAAAGATGTAGATGTGTATTTTTAATAATTACATCTTAAATTATGTTTTTAGTTTGTACACAATTTTGATCATTTTAATAATCATATATTGTTGTATATTTTTTTATAGTTGAAGATATTTTATTCAATTAAAAATTGACAAGTTGACTAGTTGAGTGTATTTTAGTGTGCATTTGATGTTTTTTCAGGGAGGTAATGGATATAGACATGTATGTAAATGAAGACAACAGGAAATTAAACTTTTATGGATGGACATCATTAATTTGTAAATTGACAAGTATACTTTATTTTGATTAGATTTTCTTTCGAATGGTCCATGTTTTCGTAAATGCGATCTCATCTACTTATAACTGTGAATGATAAATTCTTGGTTAAATAATTGTCTATTAGAGTAGGGTCATCTCTAGAGTATAGAGTAGACACTAGCTATCGAAGTACACATCCCTAACTGGGCTACACAGTTTTTATAGACGATTATTTTTTTTGTTATTTTTTTTTTTATTATTTTTTTTTTTTCATAAAGAAGAGAAGAGAAAAAAGAGATCAAAGGGAAAAAAATAAAATTAGAGGGGGCAAGAGAAAATACTTTAATATTTGTTAATATATATCTAAAGAGAAAAAGTTAAAAGTTTTTAACCCAATCGGAAAAATAAATAAATAAATAAATATATATATATATATATATATATAAGTGAAAATTATATTCAAATTTTTTTTATTATAATATCAAACTATTAGTCTAATTCTGTTGAAATAAATTTTATATATTTTCTAAAAAAGTAAAATTAAAGTTTCATATTCTGTCCAAAAGATAAAGGTTAATATATTCGGAATTTTTGAGAAATGCATTTTTTATAATATCTGTTTTCTAGCTGTCTAGTAAAGTATATAAGAAGAGATAGTACCGTTTTTGCATCTTCAAATCTTACAGCATATCCTACTGCAAGGCAGACTGGCCAAAACAAACTCACCTCTTAGAGATAGGCAGGGTGTGACAAGCTGCACACAAAACACAATTACACATTGCTGTATATAAGAAAATTGTTTAAAAGCTTTAAACAGAAATGTATGTGGATATACGTGGCTCCACTTAAGCCTTTGCTCCCGAGTTGCAACTGCATTTGGTTGCTTAGGAACATTTTTAAATGCAAAGATAAGTGACTAAATACTAACCATGTACTCCAATCTGGCAAGAGCAGTCGGCAAAGGTTACTAAGGATCACTTGTTAACTGAAAAAATGGTTGTAAAAATAGGAAATTATTCCAAAATCGAGAGAATATATACAAATGGAAGAAAACATTTAATAGGGCGTTAGCCTTCATAATAAACTGCTTAGTTATGATAATATATATTAGAAAGACTTATAAAATGTGTTAAAAATATCACTTAAGATGTGTTATCTATTTTCTTTGCCGTATATGATAATTGGTAGATAACTGAATTTCCAAACATGTATAAAATGGTGGAGTATGTATATGCTTCCTTATATATATATATATATATATATATTTTTTTTTTCATAATGAGTTTATTTAGCTTACTCGCTCTTATCATTTTGTGTCACGTAAACAAATAATAATTTTAAATAGAAAAAATCCCATAAAACCCTTTCAAGTTGATATATTTTCTCAGTTTTTTTCGTTCTCATATAAAATCTCCAAGTTTAAAGATTTCCCAACTAAAACCTTCAACTTTTTTTCTCCCATAGAAAATCTTTAACTAAATAACTTTGCCTAAAGATATCTTCATTTCATCAAATTTGAGCCCAGTAGTTGGCTAATGGTACTATTTCGTTCGGAACAGTAAACGATAATTTATGACACGTTTTTTCTATTTGCTAATTTTTATATTTCATACGTGTTAGATATGATTAAAAATTATAAAGAGTTCAACCATATATACACACACAACTTAGTTACAATGGGAAAGATAAAAATCTTAATCACAAACTCTATAGTACAATCTTTTCTAATTTCTAGGCGGAATTTTACCATTTATTAGTCAACTATTTCTCGGATTAAAATTTGATGACTTGAAGGTTAATAATTTAGGTGAAGTTAATTAGTTGGAGGTTTTATATGGAAACAAAAAGAAGTTAATTTAGGTGATTTTAATTGAACAATATTTCAACTTTGAGGTTTTATTTAGGTACAGAAAAAATTAGAGGTTTTAGGTGGGAAAATGTTGCAACTTGGAATTTTATACTAGGAAATTGTCTAAAAATGTATTTTACTTTTTAGCACTGGTTCAGAGAAATCAATCCAAATTTAAATAGACAAATCAAACTTGGGTAAAGATCTATATACAAACTCTTTTTTATTTCCTGGATACCACACAAAAAGAAAGAAAAAGAAAACTTAGATAATTCAAGTTTATCATACAATATAAAGCGATCACATACTTGTATATAGACTTGATAACAATTTTCATCTGGCAACTTGATTAACCGCAAAGGAACGCTCCTTTTGGATTTCGAAAGTGAGGCACATTATTTGATTCGAATCTTTAGAGTCGTCAAAAATGTCTATGCGAACCCTTATTTTCACCTGTAAAGATAGAAAACGAGAACAAAAAAAATCGTGAGAGCCAACCAAATGGTGTTAATAATGAATGAATAATTTTTACAATAAAAATGTCTAAATCTTTTTTCTTAGTTTGTTCTATTATGGTTCGATGGTCGAGCAACATGACTAATCTTAGGGTAGAACATGCTCTTTAATAGGAAGTTTCTCGCAAATTCACCATAATCATTAAACTACAAAATTGTGTAGTTCGAATGGATTATTTGCACCCAGATGGAATTCAAACCCCAATCTTGTAACATGCTTTCCAACTGCGCCGCCTCGGTCTAGGAACTCGCTCTTGAAAACTGTATTCAACTGAAGTGGAATAGAAAGCACAAGTGGTTGACCCCAAAACAAAAAGACACAAGTGATAGATACATTCGTCGATATTGTGTTTTTTCCTTGTCGAACACATCATTCCTAATTTTCTACTACGTTTTATTCATGACAGAGAGATCTCGAACCGAAACTCAAACTAATCTATAGACCCTGTGGAACATCGAATATTCTTGTCATTTTCTTTGGAAAGACTCAAACTCTAGTCCTCTCTAGCCTTATGATGAGTCTTTCAACCATTGGACCACCATGAAATAGTTTACAATCTTCTCTTTTTATTCATTATTAAAAAAATGTTCTCATCCTTTTATTTCCTTTGAAAATGATTTTGTCTGATGTATATTTATTATATATGCACAACCAAAATTTATGTATAGTACCTAATTTTTTATGGCGCAATTTTAAAAGTTAGGAGAAAGAAAAATGTAAGAAAACTTACCAGTGGATAAAAAGGAATGATATTGTCAAGGGGAAGCACGAAGGCACCAGGTGCAATAGGGCATGCCATATATGTACATAAGTCGTATTTATAATTAGACAAATGAGTCATGTCTATTATAACATCCACATAAAAAACTCCTCCAGTGATATTTTTACCTGGTCAGAAAAAAGATTTTAACCAAAAATAAGACCGGAAACTAAACTAAGATTGAAAATCTTGAAGAAAAATAAAGAAAATTAGCGAAGTATCTTAAGATTGAAGGGAGTCGATTTAGTACTTGTTGAACCGGATATCTTGAACAGGTGAACTTCGATCACCTAAACAAGCCGCAAAGTTTAAGGCCTTAAGACTTAAAAGTGAAAGAATACAAATTTCATTACAAGTAAACACACAACTAAAACCATTTTATATGATTATATAAAGGCAAAGATACATAAACATGAAAGATTGTGATAGCTCTAGAATTCAGTTTTTAGCTTTATTCCTAGAGTCAACCCTAGGGTAGCTAGGGATCGGTTCTAGAGTCTCTACACCGATCGAGATCACTTCAAGGGTTTACGCTTAAAATATTCCACCGCCATATTTGATCCCTAGAGGCCTAGCTAGGGATCGGTTCTAGAGAATCCAACTTACAATCCCAAAACCAACCAATTATTGTCCAACCCGATCCTAAAAATTTGATGCATCCACCGATGTTCTGTTTATATTGTTCCTAGTCCTCACTCACTAATTTACATAACCGATTTTTAACACTAGCAAAGTTACTATCCAAAAACCAAGTAAACAAAAAATGAGATTGTGGAAAAGTTGTATGAACCTTTCAACTCCTAATATTACTTTGATATCAAAAAGCGACTCAAGAACAAAGTAACAAGACGAAGAACAGAGTTAGTAGCAAACCGCAGTCAGAGTAATCGATGGCCCGCAAAGTAGGTAACAATAAGAGTGATAGGATGAGAAGAACAACAAGATGAACGTGAGAGATCGCCATGGATTAGTACTCAAAGATCTTCAAAATACGAATATATCTTATTGTTTGGTTTGAGAGACAAGTTCAAATCGTAGTTTTATCTTAAGGTTCTTAACTTGTCTGTCTCTTTCCCCAAATGTTTTGCATGATATTATAGAGTAATATAGTGGATTGTTTCAAACTACTGTCCTTATTTTTAATTCTTCCACGTTATTGTGAAAACTTTAAAATATGCCTAAATCTTAAAATATGCCTAAATTTTAAAATATCATCGACTAACGGACAAAATATGGAAATAATTTTTTATAAATTTGCCTCAAGTGTCTCTGGTTCATTGGCTAATCGAGAGAAGAGATTAATCTTTCCCAAAAAATGGATTTGACTTGTATATTATATAGTTATCACTCGTATCACATGTGCCAAAAAAAAAAAGATTAGAACTCTTGTATGAAATTTTGAAACTTATCTTTATTTGACTAGTAAAATAGATTAGTTTTAAATGAAATTAAATTACTTCTAAAACGTGATGATAATAATAAGCGTTTAAGTGTATATATAGATATACCATTTAAACCTAAAACACAATTAATATACTCAAAACTATTAATATAGATATATAGATGATACATTTATAAAATAGGTCGAAATATTATATTATACTCTCTATTAATAAACAAAACTAATTATATTTAGATTTTTTTAAAAAAAATTATAGCCCCGCGGTGTACCGCGGGTTCAAATTTAGTATATTATTAATGATGGATAAAAATTTTATTTAAATTATTTTTTACTAAAAGAAAAATGATTATTAAAGTTACATCAGTATTTATAAAGAAAAACAAATATTTCTGTTGACAGATTCAATTTATCCGTTAATTTTTGTGAGACCACAAATCCCCAAATACAAAGCCATTTTAAAAGTTAAAAGTAACAAAATTTTCACTTTAATGATGTTCCCTAATAAGTTTTATAGCTCTAAAGCCAAAAATTAGTGGAATCTTCTGTCTTTGTGTATTCCTTCACCTAATCTCTCTCATCCTTCTTTATCGGTCAACACTTTCTCAAACTCTCTAATCAGAAAAAATGGAAGCAGTAACGGCGATAAAGCCATTAATCAGAGTCGCTGCTCTCTCCGGTTCCCTCCGTAAAACCTCTTTCAACACTGGTCTCCTCCGTGCAGCGATTGATTTAACGAAAGAATCGGTTCCGGGAATTCAAATTGAGTATATTGATATATCTCCGTTACCGTTGATTAACGCGGATCTTGAAGTCAACGGTACTTATCCTCCGGTTGTTGAAGCTTTCCGGCAGAAGATTCTTGAAGCTGATAGTATCTTGTTTGCTTCTCCTGAGTACAATTTCTCTGTTTCAGGTAACTTCAATAAAGATTCTCTTTGAAGGTTTGGTCTTAGAGGTTTTCTTGATTTGTTTCAAGAAGATATGTTCTTTGTCTTGTTTGGTTTATTATTAATTGGATTTTATTAGATGTGTTACTGTAACTATGGTCCATCTTTGTCTTAGTCATATTCAAATTATCAAGAACCATTGATTTGGGTTATTAGTGTGACTCATGGGACCAACTTATGCTGAAGTTTGAAGATTATTGCTAGTTCTGTTTATGGGTTTTGTACTTTTTGACTGTTGTTGGCTTTTAAAGTTATGATTTTGTTGGGAAGTTGTGATCTTATGTTAAAAGTTTCAAAATTTTATCGATTTGATGTAAGCTTTGTTTTTGTGAACCTTATAGAGGAATGTGATACCACTCTTTGTTGGCTTGTGAAAATTTCGATTTTTTGGGAAGTTGTGACATTTCTTATGGTATAATTCCAAACTTGATGCAAGATCTGTTTCTGTGAACCTTGTCGACTTTGGCTTAGTGTTGTAAAACTAGTTCTTTGCTAATACCAATTTTCTACAATGAGAGTCAAACTCTTTCGATATGTTGACTCGATCGATTTCTGTTTTGTTTACCTTTCTTGTTACTGTACCAGCTCCACTTAAGAATGCTCTTGACTGGGCTTCAAGAGCACCTAATGTTTGGGCTGACAAACCCGCTGCTGTTATAAGCACCGGTGGAGGTTTTGGTGGAGGAAGATCACAATATCATCTTCGACAAATTGGAGTATTCCTTGATCTTCATTTCATCAACAAACCCGAGTTTACTCTCAATGCGTTTCAGCCGCCTCAGAAATTCGATGCAGAAGGAAACCTAGTCGATGAAGCAGCTAAGGAGAGGTTGAAACAAGTCCTTCTCTCGTTACAAGCATTTACCTTACGACTTCAAGGTAAGTAAGTTAAGTGGGTTAAATCTCTGAGCATTTGTGAGATCGGTCGTGTGATGAAAATAATGCCAATTGTTGTGATAATAAACAGTGTTTCTATTTCTCATTCATATTGTATACATGATACATGTATGTTTATTAATCGAGTGATGATATTTGTTTTGTCCAAGAAACGGTATTTTGAACCTAAAACTCATGGTGTTCGTTGAACCGTTAAACTACGGGAGTAGTCCATCCTGTAGCATTTCGATACGTTCCTACCGGGGCTGACCGGATCAGCCGATAGGATTTACAAAAAAAAAAAAAAAACTCGTAAATGTTTTACGAAAACTAAAAATGGTTTTAGATTTCTTATTTTAAAACTCAAGAAACAATTTGTCGTTTGCAATAATAGATAAAAAAATAATTTGTCATCGCAATAATAGATAATTGTTTGGTGAATTTTCCACATAATTTTTCAAGCAACAAAATGATCTTATTATATAAAGTATGGTTTTCAAAGTTAATAACTGATAAGATCTTGACACGTGGCAAATCTATTGATCTTAGATTTTGACACGTGTAAACAAAATTTTCCTTTTTAAAATATAAAAAAGATAATTGTAAGTAATTATAAATTTAAACAATTTTAAAAATGTAAAAGATAATTATAAGGATAGTTGTAAGTAATTAGTATTTCTATAAAAAATTTAAAAAATGTCAAAAGATAAAAATAAGGAAATTACACGTTTTTTATAACTAAAATATATATATTTCAATTAAAACAAGAAAAAAATTTGGCAAATTTATTAAGAAGGAAACATATCTTATTATATAACTAATATGATATATTTTCATTTCTCAAAGTTAGTAATTAATATTATCATGAACCGTTATCAGTCAAAGATTTTATCATGTGTCATGATTTAATTTAAAATTTGATATTATTTATATCAATTTCCTTTCCAATTAGAAACATGTGATGATTTAATTAAACTAATCCTCATATTATTTATTTGAGTTTATTTTTTCATTGAAAAATATGAGAGATCAATTTTTTTCCCTTTTTGTAATATTTTTTTTTACTTAACTGTGTTTTTTGGTTTGTCCTCAATTATGATTGTAGTATTGTTACATTGTTTATTTCAATTTCTTTTTTCATATTTAAATTATCAAAAATTCATATATCATCGTATTTCTATTTTTTTTAGTTTAATTATTATATCTTAAAATTATTTATTTTTGTTTCTACTTTCAGTTTGAATTATATAAGTTTTATCATATATCATAGTTCTATTGATTTTAGATAGCGACATGTGTCATGATTTAAATTACAAATTTAAATTATTTATATAAATTTTATTTTATAATTAGAAATATGTGATGATTTTAAATATAGTTTTATATTGTTTATTTGAAAATCTTGAATACGTAAGAACCATATATGCTTTTTCTTGGTTTTTGATATTTTAAATTTAATTATACTATTTTAAATTGTTTATTTAAATTTGTTTGTTCATATTTGAATTAAATAAGATTCATATATCATCGTACTTATAATTTTTTAACCTTATCAATTTGTATTGATTGATCATAAAGTCATTGCAATCAAGTATGTAGGAATTGAACCCGCAACGTTAGCTTGAAAGGCTAAAGGATTTAGTCGGTTTATCATCTTTATATTTTTAACGTGTCTAATTAAAAGCCACTTTGGTTTCATTCGCCAACTTTATGATGAATATTTTTAATTTTAGTTCTTCATATAAGTATACCATGAGTTATTGATATGTGATATATTTTTCATTCAAAATAATTTTTGAATCAATAATTTTGGTGGTTAAAGAAACAATGCAACATTGAAAGTAAATATTTGTTTTTAGAAGTAATTTCAATTAAATTATACCCCGCGGTACACCGCGGATCGATTTTTTTATAACTAAAAAATTATTTTGCAAAATTTTAAGTTGTATTTGTTTTGTTAATATTGTTTATTTTGTTTAGTGTTTCTGATTTTATAATTAAATTTTGATTTTTAATTCTAGGATTTCATCCATAGTATATTGTTTAATATTAATATTGATCTAAACCCGTTGCACCATATAACCCCGTCCCGTAAAATTAAACATCATTTGTTATTTTTTTTGAATAATATTTTTATCCACTACGAGTCGCAGGTTCATGCGGATAAGCCCGTAGAGAGTTGCGGGTTTGCGGGTCGACCCGCCAAAAGAAAAGCTATCTTTTGAAACCCTTTGTTTTGTTTAAAGGTTTTAAGAAAATATCCCTAAAAAATAATTTTCATTATATGAAAAAAAGAAGTAGAAGAAATTGTAGTATCCACATTCCCGATTTTTACATCACTCGTTACAATTAATTTTTTTTTTGCAGATAAAAATCAGAAGTTAACTAAGTCGAGATTTTTAAAAAGATTGTGTAGAGAGTTTTGGTAAATTGTTGAGAACATATTTGATTTCAAAATCTTTACTTAAATAGATAAGGAAAGATTTTGTAGAGATTTTTGCTAAATATATGAGAAATGAATTTCAATTAAAAATCTTTACTTAAATAAAACAAATCTAAATAATTAATGCTAATGGCATGTCATTGTAAATACTTCTCAACTTCAGGATTTATTTGCTAATTGTGATCCAAAAATGTATATATAGATATATTAAAATTCAAAAAAAAAACATTTTGGTTTTGAGTAAATGAAAGCTTGCATACATTTCATGCCTAGTATTATATATCAAACTGCTAGATCATAAAACAAGATACTTGGCATGAAATTTCTAAAGGATTGAATACACAAGAAGAGATTGAAATTTCTAAAGGATTGAATACACGAAGAAGAGATTGAATACACTGAAATTTTAATTTTTTTGTAATTTTAAAATATATTATTTATGATAAATAGAAAATTTTACTATGATTAATTTTCAATTAAAATAAAATTACTTATTAAAGCTACGTCATTATTTATAACGAAAAACAAATATTTTTCTTGATGAAATCATTTTTTTCTTGAATTTATGTGGATCTGCGAACACAAATGTCAATTTAAAGTTTGAAAGTTTTAAATAACAAAATTATTACTTTGATGGTTTATTGTGAAAGTAATCTTGAAGATTTTAAATGTAAGTGGTTGTCATTCTGAAAGTTTTTTTTATGGAATTTTACTAAACTTATTATATTCTCAAAAAGTCTAACTAATAATGATTAGTGACTAATGTGTAATGTCTTTTTTTTGTCGGACAAAAAAAAAAAATTAGTATTAATTTTTTTCAAATGACATCATTTGCAAGCATTATTAATTTTGTTTTATTTTAGAATTAAAACAAAATACTATAGGATTTGTGTTTTTGTAATAATTCATTCTAATTTGTTTTATACTTTTTTACATTAACAACATAAACTTTAGGTCACAAGTTATATAATTTTACTTTTCATAGAAATTTGAAATTTTTTTCAAAGCATTCTATATTGTGAAACAAAATAAAATAATTAAAATATCTTCTAATATGAAACAAATGGATGTTGGAATACAAACCAACGTCCCATATCGGAAGTTTAGAAAAAAATTGTCTAATATAGAAGTCAAGTCCAAATTAGTATGAAGCTTTTTAGAAAGGAGCCCAAAAACAAATACATGCGGAATTAACCACTTGGACCCAAAGCAGACAATATCATAATAATAGAGGAGTTGGAAAGGACTTGGAAAACTCAATTATTGGTATCAGAGCCTAAGTTGAAAAAGTGGACTTAGGAAAGTGGGTTGGACTCTATGATCGGTGTGGAAGAAACCCTCAATGTGACACGATAATAAGGTACTTCAAAAATCCCGCCAATAAGAAGGTGACAATGCTAGGGTGACAAGGTTTCGCTGAAGGGGAAACCCAATGTTCGTGGTCCTTGGTTTGAAAGGGAGATTGTTAGGATACAAACCAACGTCCCACATCAGAAGTTTAGAAAAGAATTAGTATGAAGTCTTTTGGAAAGGAGCCCAAAAACAAATATGTGTGGACTTAGCCACTTGGGGCCAAAGCGGACAATATCATACTAATAAGAGAGTTGTAAAGGGCTTGAAAAGCCCAATAATAGAGTAATTAACAAGAACAAAAACATATCTAATAAAAATAAAAATAAACATGTCCAAATCATAAATCCAAAAAAAATTCGAATAGAATTCTAGAGAATAATTAATTAGATTTTTTATGTAAAGAAATTCAACAAAATTCGATTTAATGGAACCAAAAAAAATTGAATAAAACATTAAACTCCATAGATGATAAACTATGATTAAAGTACGAAAAGAAACCAAATTCAAAATCTAACATAAAATAACTGGACCATGAATTTTTCTCGAGTTTTAAAATAAAATCGGATAGAATTACTACTGAAAATCGAAGATTTACCGACTTTGCTAACACCAAACAATGCAAATTAGTAATTACATCCATAATCCAAATTAAAACAACTTCTAATATATATTAAAATACACAATTAACAAAGTAACGTGTTACACTGCGTTTTGGAAGGTGGCTGATATTCAATTCTAGACAAAGAAGCCTAAAAGAATCCGACCAACAGTTGACTTTTAATTTATGGAAGTGTATGATGTGATCTGAATCAGACCAACGTTTGGATTTAGTTTTAGTCTGGTTTAAACGCAGCGATTGCGGTTGCGGTTGTGGAAGTTTGCGGAAATGACGTTTTGACCGACTGGTTTAGTGGTTGAAAACGGATGCGTTTGCAGAAGATTTACGACTGGTTGATCAGCGGGTACGATAGCGGTTAAACCAAAATTTACCAAAATAAATTTAATATATGATTATTAAAAAGTTTAAAAACACCAAAAACTATAATTATGAAAAAGTATAAATTTTTTAAACATGATTAATGATTAAAAACCATAAATAATTATTCAAATAAATTTTATATTGAAAACAAAAATAATATTTAATATTGGAAAATTAAAGTTAGATCTTTATTATTTTTTTAGAATTAACGTGAATATATATAAGACTTGATAATATATATTTTAATTTATTCATTTTCCTTTTTTTAGTTTCTTTCCTTTTTTAAACCAACCGCAACCACCCGCAACCGCAAACGCTTGCGGGAAGGAGTTTTTGAAATTCGGCGATTTCGAGCGGTTCGAAGCGGTTCTATAATTGGTACCAACCGCTAGCAACCGCAACCGACCGCTAACAACCGCTAGGCGGGTGCTAGCGTGAGAATCAATCAAGCCCTTAGTCAAAAATGATTAGACTGAAACTTAGTTTTCAGATTCCAGTCAATAGTGGAAGTATTTTACTATTTTTAGTGTCTATATAGTTAGCTAAATTTTTAGAATCTTATAATCATCTCTAAAGCCTAAAGTAATCACTGATCTTAAATTATATTCGGTTTTCCAAGCCCATTCTGACTCCTGTTTTAATATGATATGTCCGCTTTAAACCTAAGTGGCAAAACCCGCACAGATTTGTTTTTAGATTCCTTCCCGAAAGACCTCATACTAGTTAGAGTTGGACTTGGCTTATATATTAGAAACTTCTTTTTCTAAATTTCCGATGTGGAACGTTGATTTGTACCTTTTAAATTAGTTATTTTCATAACATCAAGTGTAATATTTTTAAATATAAGTGTTATTAAACAACGAGGATCTGGACATGAATTTGGTTTTACATTTGATTTGAAAGTGTTTTTTAAGTGAACATATTTCAATATATGTTTTCCATTGTGTTCAAATATTCTATTTTTTAATTTTGTGACAATACATTTTTCATGAGAAAATAAACGGCTATTGTATAAACGTATTGGATAATCAATCATGGACTCGTATTTTAGTTAATATGTGATTTGGAAAGAAAAATAGTTTAAAGATTAAATTTCATATAAGTTTATAAATTATCTTGAAAATTAATTTCTGAACATACTAACATAACTCTTTCGTCACTCTTTCATCAAGGGTCATGCAATTAGTTTATGTAAGATTCTGTACTAATTATTGGATTAAGTTAACTTTTGTTGATTAATATTTCAGTTCTTCAATTGGATAAATGGGAAGTGATTGGACTGGTTAAAGGGAGGGAGTCTAAAGTCAAAATCTCTAAGACTTTTGGAGGGTTTGCCGTTTGATTCAAATAACTTTAAATATCTCCATTAAGCTCTAACATCAAATCATTCTTTTTTTCACGAGCTCAATGATTTGATGTTAGAGCTAGGTGTGTATGTGTTCTGATATAGTGGATTGCTAGTACAAACTAGCTTAGACGTATGGTTTGATCACATAGATTAATTTGAACTTGTAATTCGTTTGTGTTTTTTTTAATTCTTATTTGCTTTTTTATTCGATTGTGTTCTTTAGTCAGTGGTTAAATTTTTGTTTAAAGTAAAGCGAGATTGTGAGATCAAGTTGGTGTTTTTGATTGGATTTTATAATAACTTTGTATTTCTACAATTGATAAAACCATGTTATTAGTCAAATAGCAGAAAAGCTATTTAGGTTAGAAACTCAACATATAGGAAAAGAAAAGATATGACATTCTTATAGAATAAAATATTACAACATTACGAACATTCGACCCAAGAATTAAGGAAAACTTTCATTACGATTACATAAAACCATCTCATGCTTCATCAAATTGTTACATCCAAACATTGAACAATTGTCGATGAATTTTCCAAAGTTAGCACAAGATTAGACCACAAAACCTTTCCCCAAATCTCTCTGTGTTCTCCTCGCCTTTCCAATGCAACTTGTATACACCAAATCTCTGTTCCTCCACTTTTATCAAGGTTGAGCAAAACTGTGAGATCTCCGCCATGATTCGCCATTCTAGATCCTTGAATTTCATGCATCTTTGGTATATTCTCAACACCTTTCACGAAACTCCACACCCTCACTCTTGGATCATAGACGTGTATTCGATAAACACTTTTTTGACAATCAAAACCAAATGTGTACAACATGTTATCAATAACGCACGAACCAACTTTCCAATCACTATTCAATAAGAAGTCCTTCTCCCATACACCTTTTTTAGGATCGTAAACAACGTTAGTTCTTCGATCCATTATGTAAATCTTCTCGTTCATCACAACACTCTTGAGCGTTATCTTGTATAAATCTTCATTACACAAACCTGAAAAAGACTCCCAAGTTTGCTTCTCGAGGTCAAAAACCTCAACCCAATTATCCAATGAATCTGCCTTATTATACCCTCCGATTACATAAATCTTCCCATCTACAATACCAAACGCCGCACAGCCACGTGACACACGCATACTAGGAAGAAATCGAAACGTGCTATGTAGGCAATCGATAACAAACACATTAGAGGTCAGCTCACCATTGATGCATCCACCGAGAACATAGATCTCATGACCTATTACAATAACAGAAGATCCCCAACAAGGCAAAGAAGGGCAAGAAGGAAATGGAACCAATTTATGGTTATAAGAGTTAAATTCATTTTTGTATGGTTTTTGATTGAGAGTATACCAAATAGGATCTTCTTCATGATTGAATCTCAAGGCAACAAAAAGAATGTTTTCGGTCCGTTGAAGGAGTGAACGAGCGATGTTAAGTTTGATCGAAGTGATTAAACGATAGAAATTCTTTAATGATGACTGATAACATGGGGTTTTCACCCATATTTGTTATTGTTTTTTTTTTTTTTATGTTTTAGGGAGAATGTGGAGTGATTTCAGAGCTAAGAAGGAGTTATTCAAGTATTTATGGAGCCAAGAAGGTTTTAAGAGTTTTTGAGCTTTTAAGACCAAAAGGCGATCAAAACCCGTTTCAAGGCAGTTTCTGTACGTCAGAAGTATGGCGTCCGTTCAAGGTCTTTTCGGTTACTAAATCAAGAGATCTCAGTGGATATGGAAATCTAGAAGAGTCAGGATTCGCCTCGAAGTGGAATCAGAGCTTTTGAGCCGTTCAGAAGTTATGACTAGAAGAGCGAAGACACGTCCAGACCGGCCATAAGCTATACAACCGATCCAGAGTTTCTTGGCCACACCGGTCACATGGGCCAAGCCCGGGCTGTCTCTCACTCTCCGCACCGGCCACTAAGACTTCTCCCTTTCAAGAAACTCGAGTTTACACTTTTACCTAATCACGGGAAAAGACGTTTTTATCCCTAGACCTAATCCTTGGTCTCCAAACCCTATAAATACATGTTGAAAGCCCTAACCCTAGGTGTGCACTCACCAAGAAGCCGACGAAGAACCCTAGAGGCGCAGCCGACGTCGTCTACCTTGTTCCACGCTTTGAAGTCCACCAAATCTCTCTCTTTTCTCTTGTTTACTCTAAGATCTATTAAGGTGAAGTCTTACCTCTTGTATTCTACATTTAAAGAAGTAATCTCTAAACCCTATTCAGTTCTTATTCTTATCTTTCTTATGAGTTTATCAAACCTTACTTTGATGATCTCTTTAACCATGTTAGAGTAGTTATCTAGTTAGGTTTAAAGAGTTAATCAAAGGGGGGGGGAATATGATCGATCAATTAAGTGGCGAAACTTAGGGTTTTGTTTGATCGTTTACATTGTATTCTTTCTAAGTAAATTGTTTCTTAATGCATGTAGTTAGATTCATGTCCTAACTCGTGATCCCAAGTGCTTAAATTGCTCACAAGGTTGTTTAATACGCTAGACCTAGCTTACGAATGTGTATCGTGTTATAACAAGGGCTTTATGGACTAGAATCAAACTTGATCTTATTCCTTTGATATATGCGTCATTGCCTGCGTTAGTTGAGTAACGGAGTATAAGGATTTTAGCCGACTTATCCTATAACCTAGTATAAGCAGAATCTTAGTGTTTTCTATGTCCGAGACTTGGAAGTAAACAAACCTAATTCTAGTGTTTCTTAGATAGCGATCATTGAACCCCCTGCGATACCCTTGATGCCCAACGTTTGTCTCTCATAGTTTTCTTGTGTTTATTTTCTTGCATTTATTTACTTGTTCTCTTATTTACTTTTACTTGCAAATCGTGACACCAAAACACACCCCTCTTTATTGTTTTGTTCTAGCTTTACTTGTTCTATTAGACTTGTCCGAACTACTTCTCTCTCTGTGGATTCGATACCCTAAGTACTATAATTGATTTGCTGTGCACTTGCAGCTTATTCGTTGTGTTCTTAAGGATTTTTAAAACCTGACACACCACATCAATGACAACATAAACTTTAGAGTAGCTAAGTAGAACTTGATCATAGGATAATAGGTTTTGATCCGAGAGGCCTCCTGTTACTGGAAATACTTTAGGTGAGCAAAGATTTCTAGATTCATACGAGAGGTGGTCTAGGAATATTTGTGAACATATCAAAATGTTTTTAATGCTAATCTAGATCTAGGAATTCGCATTCGAAATAGTGGAATTACCTGATATTAGATTAGTTAGTTAGCACATACGAGAGGGTGGTTAGCTATTCATTAGTGTTTTGAGTTCTAGAACGGTTCGTTAAATAATCCTAATTAATTTGCTAGATTTACTATTAGTTTATTTCCCCAGAATTTCCTTAAACCTGACGCTTTAATCTATTGATCTTTTCACCTGATAATATTGCCTGCTATTTTTTTATTTTAATTCTTATTATTTTATTTAGCCTAATTTCGAAACTGTTAACCTATTGTATGAACAAAAGAACTTTATGGAATTCGACCCTTAAGTGCTGCAATTGAAGCAATGGTATCTCCAATATTATTAGTTTTGGTTATATCTTTGGAGCGGAATATTTTTTTTGTTTTATCTTTTATACAATGTAGATGATTTTTAAGAAAATAAATAAAGAGTCATATTATTTTACAATAGATAGTACCCCAAAAAACATTTATGCAATTTGGTAGTACCTTCGCTTCTCTTTTTCTATATAAACCAAAAAATAGAAAATTGATCTTATGTCCTTCAAAGTTGTGAATTGATCACTAGTAAGGAGAATTCTGGCATCGCCTTTTCAGTGACTCCATCTTGCAAACTCTATGATGTAGCATATATTCAAATCAAGTCAGTTTCATTAGTAGGCTTTGTTTCTTTATGGGTTTATATTAATTTGGGCTTTGAATATATGTTTCTTGTTGTATCTTCTCTATTAGATTAGGGTTTTTACGTTTTAGTTTTAGTATTTAAGGAGTCGAGAGTTGTAAGAAAAGAGGACAACTTTTGATTATTGAATAAACGAGTTTGAAGAAAACTTTGTCTAAACCCTAGAGAGGAGGACTCTCAATCTTAAGAGCTTGTGTTCAAATCCTGCAAGGAGGACTTGCAAAACCGCGTCGATATCGCTACTTGGAAACTATCTCGACCTTATCTCTATTGCTTCTTCGTCAAGTTTCGACGTTCTAAGCAAGATCTGTTCGTGAGTCCTAGTTTTCTTGGAAATCTTGTGTTTTCGTCCGTTAATTAAGCTTCTGCTCTCTATCACTCTAGGAGATTTTAGACAATGAAAGAAATCACTGTGCGACGAAAACGAACACCATCTGGTCAAAATTAATAACATCTAGGATGAGTTTCTCATCTATCTTATCATTGTTTTGGGTTTTGTAGGATATATTTTGTTTGAATGTGATATAATTACACTACAAAAAAGATTATTTTAAATTATTTATTTTGTATATTTATATCACTTATAACTGATACAAAATAATTTTACATCACTAAGTAAAAGATTTTAAAATGAGGATGCAAATAGCTTTCGTTTTGTTAACAACTAATACAATTATATATAATATTATTTATTGATTTTTGTTTCCATATTTTATCTATATGTTTTCCTTGCTTCTGAACATATCTGTGTTATTCTGCGTTTCTTAATCTTATTAAAGTCTCGAATTTGATTATAAGAAATTTAAAAATACAGGATGTTTTTGTTTTAACATGGTTCCTAGGACCTAGCTACATATTCAAAAATACATAAGTTAAATCTACAATGTCTTTTTTTTTGTAGCTATTCACAACCTCAACATGATAAGGTTATTTTTTTTTATTTTTTTTTCCTTTTTACGTCCCACCAACCTCTAATGGTATTCACATTATAGAGAGTTAACGTTCATAGAGAGTTACTCTTGGTATATTAGCACATGAGATTTCTACGATCTCAGGTCCAAGATACTCATGGGTTTGTTTCCAGATCTTGATCCTATAAGAGCTGATTTCTTCAATGTTTGCTTTGGTCCAGGAAATCGTATTGTAGCCTCCACTTCACATGTATTACCAACAATTTTTGTCATCCGAGTCTTTGATATTTCTAGTGAGAATTGTCTTCAGGATTTTCTCATAGTTAAATTTGCATGTCTCCGGAAAGGTGTGCTTTAATTTAGTGTATTTTGACGTGTTTGGAGTTTTTTTGGGTATCATTTTAAGTTGATTTAATAGAAAATACATCAGAATCATTCAGAAAATGTGATGAAAGTCCATGTAACTGCATAAAAAAAAAAGAAATTTTTACAAAAAGGACAGAAATGATTTTTTGTCTCATCAATTGACAAAGTGGGGAAAGGCTTTCACCGTTTGACAATTAGCCATATTTCTGACGAAACTGCCCTCAATTAGAAGTGTAACTTGGTTCGGTTTTTTTTTTTCACAAGTGTATCGTTTTTTTTCAATTGGTTTGGTTTCTGAAAATTAGTTTTATTTAGTTTAAATTTTTTTTGAATTAAAAACAACATTGGAAAACGAAGAACATAGTCGACGAAAGTGAAGAGCTCGAGGAGGAAAACTCAGAGTAGAAACCGTTTCCATTCTTCAATCTAATCTCTCATTATTATTCATCTACTTGGAAACGACCAAAACCCCAAAAAATTCCGGCGAATTCCGTTTCGATTCCTCTTTAACTCTCTCATTATCTTTCGTTTTTGCCGAGACGAGCAAAAGCAAACAAATTTCATATTTCCGGCGACGAACAAAATACAACAAAGTTCTGGAAACTCAAACACTTTAGCTTTTCAAATTTAAAATATGCTAAATTTACAAGATTTATATGTAAAGAGAATTCAAAAAGTAAAAAAAAAAAACAAGATTCTGAGATAACTGCTAATGACGGCCGCAAAATTAGGGTTGCATAGGAGGATACTCAGGTTGAAGATGACTGGAAAATTACATTTGTACCCTTCATCGAATTTCTTCTGTGTACGTATATGCAATTTACGGTGTACGTACACAAAAATATTTAGTGGAACTTATGTATATAGTTCGATATTAAAGTGGTTGTAATAAATATCAAACCACCCTCTACTAAAAAACTAACAATTAATGATTTGACTCCAAATTTGAGCTATTTTGTTACTTATTCATATATATCTCAATAAAATTCATGCATATATAATAATTAAATAAAAATATAAGGTGAAAAAATATTGTTCCTCATACTTTTGAAAAAGTTATGTATGTATACGTGTAATAATGTACGTACATCTTTGTTGGTGTGTTAAATTTGTTAAGATAAATTTATTGATACAATAATAAACCAATATTGGCGATAGTGGGGGTGTATTCTACGACGCTCCTACTGGAGATGAAGCTATTGTTATTTGATTTTTTTTTTTTGTTTCTAAATACACTCCCAACAAACAATGGCTCTCTTGCCATACTAATTTATATTTTTGTCTCATCAACTCGGGTATTGACTAAATCATCAAAGACTATAACAAAATTCACACAATTACCATTCACTTTACAATTACCATGCCAATTTGTATATGTGTACGTCAAACATTTACCGTCATATGATTTCTCGTGTACATATTTAGTAATGTACGTACATTTTTCTAAAAATCATGTTTTATCTCATGGTTATGACTCACAAATGGTTGAATATCACCATTCTCTCCAAAATAATCGATGTTTTTTCAGTTACGTACACATTAATTAGTATACATACACGTTTCTAATAATCAACTGAATTTTCATGTTAGCCCCACAGTAAGTTGAGTGTCACCATCATTCCCGACATGTCATATCCCATATTTCTCAATAACAAAATCAGTCAACTTGTTGTAATGTAATCTTCGCCACTACCTTTATTACCGTTTATAGTTGTCATCTTCATTGTCCCCTTCCTCATCCTTTCTCTTTTTAGTCGTCCTCATACTCTTTTTTTTCATCCTCTTTATCACTCTGTACTTCTTCTGCTTCATCTACTTCCTCATTGTTTTCACCACCGACCCATGGTCAGTTTCATTAGAAAGGTCCTCCATCTTTCTGTGTAATTATTATTTTAAAATTTTTAATGAACGTTATGTTACATAATATTATTGGTGGATAATATATAAGATTCTAAACTAATATATAAGATTTGTAAACGTAGTGGGCTGAGTTGGGTCTTACATAAATCGTCGAAATTAAAACATCATCATTATTGAGCAACTCCACCTCACCACTTAGCAATATAGAAAAGCCATTATACACTTCGGAAGAATCATTCATTGTTAATAAATCGTACTTTGATTCAGGTAAAACCGATATTCCAATACTAAATTGCACACCATTACCATTCATTTCAAATCTACCATGCCCATCTGTATTCGTGTACGTAAAACATTCACCTTTACATACTTCATCGGGTACCTTGTTAGTAGTGTACGTACATTCTTCCAAAAATCATATCTTACCTCCCAGTTAGGACTCACAAATGGTTAAATGTCATAATTCTTTCCAAAATGATCGATGCTTTTTCCATCATGTACACGTTCATTAGTATAAGTACATGTTTCTATTAATAAACTGAATTTTCATGCTGGTCTCACAATCGGTTTAGTGTCACGAAACATCCCCGACATGTCCCATGTTGTAATGTAATCTTCGATAATACCTTTACTTCCGTTAATAGTCGGTTCTAGGATATTCTCCTACTTGACTAATCGTTTTCCATCGTCCTCTTCATCATCCTCTTTCTCTTTATCTTCTTTATTGTCATCTACTTCTTCTTCCTCTTCTACTTTCTCATTGTTTTCATCCACATTTAGAGCCTCCAATGTGGTTTTTGTTGCATTTTCACCCCCAAACCATGTTAGTTTCATCAGCCAAATCCTCCATCATGCACACACTTTTTACACCATCCCTAACGGATTGGACAAATGACACAAACATGTTCACTTGTCTATGATAGTTGTACTTATCTTCCTGCAAGTCCCCACACATGGGGCAATGACACCATTTCTCTGTCACGATTACTATCTCGTCTTTCACGTACACAGTACTACATGTTTACGTACATAATCACCAATGTATGTACTTGTGTATGTTAACTTCTCTAATAAGCATGTGTGTGCACCTATGTATGCTGGTATATTGTGTCAATACTGATATTTGTGTCGTCCCACAAAGTCAGCATAATAGTTCGTACTAGGCTAAACATTAAGATATTTGGTTTGGTTTCTAGTAAGATTCTTTTGGTACATGGTACTTTGGGTAGAATGATTTTATATCCATTTCTGGTATCTTAAAATTTTGGTCCGGTTCAGTTTGGTTTCAGATATTTTTGGTTCAGTTCCGGGTACCCAGAATATTGGTAAAAGTTAAAATTTATTAAATTTAAATAAAATTTGCTTAATTTTTTTTTTTGACAAATATAAGTAAAAAATTTGGATATGATCTGTCTTAAATAATGACACCTAAGTGTTTATAATTGTAATCTGGGTAATTGTGATATAAATGTCTAAATATAATTCATATGTTTGGTATATAACTATATTTCGGATACCCATTCGGTTCTCAGTTTGGTTCGGATTAGGTTTTGGTTCTTCAACTATGGTTATGGTTATTTAGGTATAAAAGTTTAATTTCATTCAGATATTTTGTCAGTTTCGGGTTCAGTTCATATTTTTCGAATAGGTTCGGTTTGATTCTTTAATTTTAGGTATCTTTTTTATGTATAGTTCGTACATGGTTTGAATATTTTGTTTTTTATGTTAAAAAAATATTTTAAACATAAATATACAAATTATTTAGATGTTTATATACATATACGCACACAAATTACTACTGTGTACGTACACATGAGTACGTGATATTGTTAGTTTTAAATTATCTTCAACAACACGATTAAAATTAAGAAATAAATTATTATTCAGAGTGTAAAAATATATATGAAAATGGATCTTAAAAGATAGAAAAAATTAAATTTTAATTGAAAGTACAAAAATAATAAATATTTATAAAAATGAAAAGAGACAAAAAATGTGAAAAACAAAAAAAGGTGAAAAATAATAATAATCTTATTTATTTATATTTTTCTATTTTTTAATTTTGTTTTTACACTGTAGCTAACGATATACAGTGTACGTAACCAACTCGCCTGACGATTTTGTTCGCTGTCACTGTACACCGGTTCGGCTAGAAGGACATTTTCGTCTGAAATTGACATAATTGTCAAATGGTGAAAGCCTTTCCCCACTTTGTCAAAATCTAAAAGAAAAACATAAAACATGGTCTGGCCCGTAATTAACCCAAAAAATTCGATCTATTAGTATGGTTGAATTTGTTCACTTTTGGATAGCTGATTAAAAAAAAAGAATTAACTTCCATTTGATCATGTTTCAAGTCAATCCAATCCAACATGGCACATGAGCTCGAGTGTTTCTTACATGATCACTCACTCCTGTACTTAGTGATAAACCGATCACCTAAACCCTAAAGACGACTATTTTCAAGTAACATCTAGTTAAAACTGGGTCGATCCTATCCATACTATTTAGCTATTTAAGCAATGTTTTGAAACTTTATCTTTGTGATATAACCATTTGTTCTCATATTTCAGAATGAAGATCTCGTCTATTGATTTTTTTTCCTAACAATATCTTTCGTCTCATCTCTATTTAATGCTTTGTCTATAAACATACATGAACTTCTTCTTTTATTTGGACATTCGTTAAGGTAGATTATGTTGAATTAGTACTAATTGAATGATAAGTTTAGGGTGTATCTTTTTCTTCATTCATTTAATATGCTATATATTGAAGGTAGATTTTGTTAATTAGTCATTCAATATCCACATTGATATATTGCGTTTATATCGGTTTTGAATATTTGTTTTCTTTCTTATATCATATTTTTTTATTGAGTCAAAATGTGGTTTTAGAATCTTTTAGTCATTATTGAGTCTCTACAGGTTCTAGGTTGCTTCGGAGGAAAACAATTTTTTTGGGATATAAACACACATTTGGAGATGTAAATTTTGAAGTATCATACGTTTGATCTCGAATGGAGGACTTTCAACCGTTAGATTTTTCCCATAATTTGACACAATCTGGAGAAGTATGTTAGCTTTCATTTCCAAATGATTGAAAATAAATCTGACTGTGCATCCACGAGTTATGCCTGATTTAGTGAAAACGTGTCATTTTGGCGAGCAATTAAAGCAGTTTCAGAGTTTGCGATTAGAGAGCGACAGACTGATCGGTCCCCTTCCCGTAACAGACAAGAATCACTTCCATATGCTGTTGGACCGAGCGGTCCACTCACCAAACCGATCGGTCACTTTCGAGACGCATTTTTGGTCTAGATTTGACCATATTCACTCCAGATCTAATCTGGCTCGTCTCCTATTGTTTTTAAACCCTAGACTCAACTTTTTACTCGCTATCATTCATATTTTTAAGTTCAAAACTTTGTTATTGGAGAAGAATCCATTCTCTTTGACAAATTGGAGAAAATTTCTAAACCCTTTTTCTTTATTTATCAATTCAATTTTGTTTTCTTTTATATCTCTTTGTGTTGTATCTTTTTCTATGCCTGAGTAGTTCTAAGTAGGAGATTCAATGGTTTGATGATTTGATTGTTGTTAGAAATTCTCTATCCTTCGGTTTCTTTGATTCAGATATGTTCTTAATGTTTGAATAGAATTGATCACCATGTTTTAGCTTATAGAGTTTTTCATGCATCAAAAGTGTTCGATAAAATAATGTCTGAACCAATGTGAATTGAGCAATGTATTTCTAGCCAAGGAAAGTTGATGTTAAAATGTATTGTGAACCGAATGGACTTGTTTGATAATGCGAAATTAACTACGAAGGTGCAAATAAAAGTTTAGCAAATGAGTAGTCAAGTTCAGTGACTAATTCCTTGAAAAAGGGTTAGTACGTCTACTTTTATCTTCATGTTCGAGAACAGTGTTTTATTGTTGAATTCATATTTCGTTGTTTCTATTAATCTCTAAAATATCCTATGGCTCAATGCTTTTATCATATAAGTTTAATCCTTTAATTTAATTTGCTTTTTTTTATTTGCAAGCATAATAACAAACAAAAAAATTTGTCGATTTAGTTAAAAACGAGTCTCGCAGATCTTTAGAGTATCATTGATTTTTGTGGATCGTCCTTGTATATACTACTTTGCGGTTAAAAGAATCAGGTAATTATTCGAGCAATCAAGTAGATTTAACCAATAAAAAATATGTGAAAATGTAAAACATCTTCATGAAATAGATGGCATTTTATGTTGGCTATAATACCACTCTCATCTTTATATTTTACTCTCGTTTTTTGAATAATAATGTATGTTTCATTTTGAATACAAAACTTTACAAAGAGATTTAGTTAGTTTTCAACTAAATGTTCTAATTAGTGAATTTTTTTTGTTAAAAGTTTGGTTTCGAAAATCCCGGTAAAGATACTTCTGTTTTGAAAACTAGATTCTGAAAAGAGAAAACGTGTGATTTAATTTCAATTCAATGATTGCTGGTATCTTTACTTTGTGTGTCCCTTCTGATTTTTTATTTACTACGTACCCAGTGCGGTTAATAATAAATAGACGTGTCGACCCGCACACATGTGGCCGCTAATTAACTACGACACAAGAATATGTGAAAAAATGTAAATAAATCGTAAAAAAAATACACGAACTATATATAAATGTTGAGTCATTAATGACCAATTTATATAGTTTGTTTTAAATGGAAACCTACGCTGAAGATATCAACACAACTTCGTTGTTATATGAAATGTGAGAGTACAAATTTATTACAGATAGGAATATTAATAATCGAATCCCATAATAATATCTATTTTTTTGTCTTCTTCTTTCTTTTTTGGTTAGAACACTTACTCAACAGTTCTTTTGGCGTCTCAACTAACTTTCCTGTTTTTACTTTAATTTTTATCACTAGGACTATAAAGAGACACGAGCTTATAAACACCACATGCATGATGCTCTTCGTGACAATAGTTTATATATATATATAAAGATTTTCCTTGGAAACTAATAAATCAGATTCAAAATATGTAACTTGAGTGCCATCTATATATGGTTTGTGAAATTAGTGTCCTCTCTTTGTCGAGAGCCGGAAGTTTAAATTGCTTCTCAATGTCACGAGTTAAAGTGAGCAATATTCAACGACAATTCCAATTCGTATCATTTATCAAATATGAAATCCGGATGGACTCATTGAAATCTCTTATTAGGGGAGAAACCTCACAGCTTAAACAGACATTTATCCATCGATTTAATGTCTTTCTATCTTATTTGTTTTGTCTTTTTGATGATTGAGTACACATGACTAGTTTGTTTTTTGTAGTACTTTTTATGAACCTTAAGTAATCTTATACTCCCTCTGTTTCACAAAGAGTGTTATTCTAGCATTTTTCATATGAATTAAGAAAAGTAAACAAATTTCATTTCTACCCCTTATTAATACACTAAATAATACCCTCTCTCTAATTAATAAGCTAAAATAGCGAGGTTAAAAAAGAGAATTAGTCTTTAAAACTGCATTGAAAACACAAAACGACACTTTTTGTGAAACGAGATTAAAACCTTAAAACGACACTCTTTGTGAAACAGAGAGAGTATGTATGTTTTAGTCCATGATCCAAAGAGACTGAAATATAAGCAGGAACTTCTCGATAATAACTATTTATATCATAACAAGCGATATTAGCAATAAGTGTGAAGTTACACTTTAAAATGAACTTTGCTTTCTTTGACAATCATTTATTCAAAGTTCAAAGTTCAAAGTAGAGGAAATTGTTTCCCATTATTATCTTTTGAATCTTATATATCTGAACTACTTTTTATTCGCATGAATTAAGAAAAGTTTTTTTTTCCTCAAAGATTTAAAAGATAAAAATCGTTTAAATTTTATCCACAAATATATTAAATGAGGATGACAAAAAATATATATATATGTATATAAATATATATATATATATATATATGAGGTAATTAGTAAAACTTATTCTGTATCCGCAGTAACTTATCTTTTACACTCGGTAAAATTTATTGCTCTTTAAAAATATAAAGAAGTACGTACTCGTAGATAGTATTAGTACTTTAGTAGTATTGATATCAATATCCGTATCCATAATTAATCGTTATTTTATCTCAAAATTAAGACAATTTCAAAACATGAACAATTAAACTAGAGGCAGTACTCAATATCACCAGAAGCAAAATTCATCATTACGAGTGAACTCAGCTCAAAATCGTCGTCATGAACCCATAAAGCGTTATTGCCATAATAGTGACTTGGATCATTAGTAGTTGCCATTAAGACATCGTTGTGAGCCAGTTCTTGTTTTGGTTTATCCTCGTACGAAGCTGATACGACGCCGTCAAAGCTCTTGGCTATATTCTCGTAGACATTTTCTTGTTGATGATGACGAGAAGAAGTTGTGGCGGCAGTGATGAACAATGACGGCAGAGAGTCGTCGTCTTCTCCGGTGGTTTTGACGGCGGAGGAGTAATCTCCGACGAGTTTTTTGCTGAGATGAGTGTTCCAGTAGTTCTTGACTTGGTTATCTGTTCTTCCCGGTACTCTTTTGGCTATTAAAGACCATCTGAATTTGTAGAAGAAATATTTAAAGATATTATAAAATAAATTCATATTTTATAACATAAATTATAACCTATATAAGTAGATGTTTATGATTCTTTTTTTCTTGGTGACATATGCATATGATTCATAAAATGTATGCATATAAATATATACACATAGAGAGAGGGTTTTACATTTTTTGAATTGTGGAAAACGTTTCCATCTCTATAATGAATTTTGAAAAGTGACTGCTTGCACGATACACTTATGAAAAAGTGTATATTTTTCATTAAATATTATCCACTTGAAAAGTTCGAACATATTTAAGTTCAAAAGATACTTTTAAAGATTTTTGTTTTTGTGGAGAAAACACCTTTTAACAATGAAATAATCCGATGTTAAAGTTGAGTTTAATCGAAGAGAAGACAAACTTTTAACTTGTGAAACTCTATAAATTTTTACATTTGCAAATAAGAAAATCCTTCAATTAGATTAAAAACATCTTAACCGGCCAAATCTTTGTTTAAAAAAACAATTCAAATATTTGATTTTAAAAAAAAACTATTTTTGTGTATTTTCTGCCCCATACATTAAACATTTAAACTAATTAACGATTAAATATAAAGACATGGTATATAGTATAGTAGTAACATAAATGTATGTACCTATTGCCAAGGAGCTTGTGGAGACGAATAATGAGGTCTTCTTCTTGTTCAGTGAAATTGCCTTTATTCACATTAGGGCTCAAATAATTCATCCATCTCAGTCTACAACTTTTCCCACATCTCTTTAGCCCTATCAACGAATCAAAATTTACACCAAATTAATCAAACTGAGATATTATTTATATTTGAACTAGCTAGAGATAAAAGTTAATATATGGTCACAAATTAAAAGAGAGAAAGAGTACCAGTTTTTCTGACGATGCGGTTCCATTGGCCAGTGCCATGATTAAGAACATAGTCCATAAGGATGTTGTCTTCTTCAACAGTCCATAAACCTTTCTTGTATTCTTGATTCTCTTTTTCCTCTCTTCTCCTTATTCTCATTCTTTTTTTAGTCTCTGCTTATTTCTGTGTGTTTTGTGTGTGAGAGAGAGAAAGAGAAAGAGATTGTGATAGTGAACTTATGATGGCTTTTCAAGACACGTGCTTATATATACACACACATCAATACGTATATTTTGTGTAATCATGGCTATAAGCATAATATGTACCTAATAATGTATACATAGCGTTATACTTTGTAACCCTACGTTACGTATTAAAATCTAAAATTTGGCAGTTGGTTAAATTATATCTATATGGCGAAAGAAAAAGAAACTTGTTTTATCCTTTCTGGAAATATATCAATACTTACTATATTTGTGAAATGAAATTTAGAAAAACAAATCTACTACATACGAAGCAGATTGTTGCGAAATGTTATATTGTATGATTTAACTGATTTGTGATTTATTTGACTTCAGGTCAGGGCCGGTCCGTTATGTTTAGCTGCCTAAAGCAAAACAAAAAATGAGCCCATTAACAAATGCATTTATTAAAAAAAATATCAATTGGGACTTTGGGTGTTTCGAACACACAACATTAAAATTCAAGGACACGTTTTCATGTCAACATAAACCACTACACTAACGACATTTACACAAAATGATGCCCCAAAAATATATATATCAATATGATGCCTAAAGCACCAGTTTCACCAGCTTTAGCTATGGGCCGGCCCTGTATATACGGATGATGGTTTACGGTGAGATCATTTTTTTTTTTGGTGAATGTGTGCTCTCGTTGAGAGATCATTATATTTACTCGAGCTAAGTTGTGACTTGGATGGTTGTGTTGCATGTGAAAGGTAGCTTTTTTTTTTTTTTTTTTGATAAACCCTATCGGTTATCCGGTCGGTTCCGGTGGGAACGCACCGGGGTGCTACATAGTGGACTGGTCCACCGTGTTAACGGTTAGGCCTTTACGGGCTATCATTCTGCCTATCCCGAGTTTGGAATGCCTTCCGACTAAGTGTCAGGGGGTAGTCAGACCGCCTGCATTTCTGGCTACCAGGTAAACCAATTGGGCCAAGGCCCAACTGACAGACTTCCCAAACAAATGTGTTTTTGTTTTCAGGAAGAATCAAACTCAGGTTTGAGAGTTTCGCCCTTTCCCAAAGCTTCCTCTGCCACTAGACCACAGATGCTTGGGAAAAGGTAGCTTTGCAAAAATAGAAGAAGTTTGAGGTTATGTTTGCAGGTTTCCCTTTAAACAAACTCATAACAATTTATGTATATATATATATTTGGTTGCAAATCTATAATTTATGTAGTTTTTGAACACTTTCATAACATCAAATATTACCCACGTGATAAGTGAAAACGAACCGAATCAGTGATGATCAGGGAGCATCTATCCCTACGTGGAATTTAATGTTGTCGTGCTTTTTAAGCAATACGAACAAGACACTGACATGGGTTGGTATTTATAAATTTGCAACGTAAATTATGTAATAAGATTCGATCTTCTATGGTTGAGACTGTATCTAAACCAAACCTGTTTAATAGGTATATATTTTTCTTGTCTTTTTCTTTGAATTTGTGGGGTCATAAAGCACAGGTTTCTTCATTTGGATACATATTCAAAGTAATATATATATAAACTACTTTTGAGCAGACGTTGGTAATGATTATGAGAACCTTCTCTGCTTTTGGAGTAAATTTCTAATTTAAGATATGTACGTGTATCTAGATATATACGACGACATGTCGTTACCCAAATGCTTCGTTAGAGGATAGCTTGTTGAGAACTTGACTATGCCAATCATATATGTTTGTTAATTTGGCTTTATCTAGCCCCAAATTAACAACTTAAAACTAAGAAAAAAAAGAAGAACACTGATAAAAACTGCAGTATTTATAATTATAAGTAAAAAGAAATTAAATAGTGATAATAGCTACTTTTATATAAATAATTTACATTTTCTTAGAAATAATTTTTCTCATAATTTCTCGATTTAGTATATAAGGGTTTTGAATTAAAAAAAGAAAAAAAGAGCATACATATTATTTTTTAATATCTTTGCGCAACTAAAGAGTATACATCTTAATAAGGGTATTATGTAATAGCTAGCTCGAAAACCAAAGTCGAAGAGAGTAGTAGGAAGGTGGTAACTCGTAAGTAGGGAGACAAGTGAAGAGCAGAGCTTCTATTCCTCTAATTATTTAGTGAGACATATTCCTTACCTATTCATCAGCATTCACTATTTTATTCTCTACCACTTAACTTGTTAGTTGAGACTAGGTTATAAACTATAAAACATATAAGAAAAAAAATATTCAGCTACACCAAGTATAACGGAATACATGGTTACACATGCCAAGTTTATAAATGTACAACCAACTACACGAACTAGATGTATTGCATGCCTACATATACCAACTATATGACAACATGTGATCAACATCACGAACATCTTATTCTGATATACTAATCATCGAAATCCGGCGTTGACCATTGTTGACCGACATTGACCAACAAATTTACAAAAATATTCAATTTTTTATTTATTTTAATATTAAAAACAAAAACAAAAAATTATTCTATTGAATCTTTTATGGTATTGTATAATTAAAGAGGAAAACACATTATATACTCAACTTAAATAAATTTTGTATATATATTGAATAAATTAATTGTTATAATTAGTTAGTTTTTTCAATTTCAAAACTAAAATAAAAGTGAAATAAAAATAATTAAGCGAATTACTTATTTTTACATTGTCAATAAAAACATTAACTTCTTATTTTATAAATATTTTTGCTAAAATCAATATCGTTAGATTTTCTATTTGCTATATATTAAAAAAAATCAAATTGCGATCTTTTTTTGTTGTTTAACCGTTATAACAAAAAAATTTTTAATAATTTTAATTACAAAATTAACAATATATTAAAGTTAGACTAAAGAGTATGTAAAATTTTCTATATATTCTTAACTATGTATTATGATTTTGATTTTAGCAAAAAAACTTAATATTTTTTTACCATGCAAACTTTAGATTAAAGAGTCATATACTCAATTTTTCTAAAAAAATTAATAAAATTTATTTCATTATAATTTTAGTTTAGTTTTGAAGTTAAAAAAATTAGCTAATTATTAAAATCATAAAAAATATTTTTTTTGTTAAATATAGAATGTGCTTTTTTATTATACAACACCATAAATGATTTCATAGAATAATTCTTTTAAAAAATTTTTTGAATATTTTTGTTGGTCAATACCGGTCAACAATGGTCAACGCCGAATTTCGTTGATTGGTGTACCAGAATAAATGTTCGTGATATTAACCACATGTCTTCATATAGTTGGTATATGTGGGCATGCAATACATTTAGTTCGTGTAGTTGGTTGTACAATTATAAACTTGACATGTGTAGCCATATATTCCGTTATACTTCGTATAGCTGAGTATCTTTTTTTCCAAACATATACTCTTACTTTGTACATAGACGTTTTTTTTTAGTATAACCTCTCATCAAAATATATGTCTTTTGTATATTCAATGTATGCAAATCTATATAATAAATATACAATGTATGCTTGTATATATTCAATGTTTATATAACTAAAAATGTTATAAATTTTAGGTCCATATTTTGAGAAACAAGAGATATGGGAGGGAGAACCATTTTTTATTGATCCATCAAAGTTTTTTCTCTTTTTTTCTACAGGAAACTGTTTTATGGTGAACTGTGGAACTAATTTTAAATAGGTTGTTCCCACTTTGTTGAATAAATAACTAAAAGATAGTAATATCTAATTCCAATGAAAAAAAGAGCATTATCAAATTTTAGTTGAATGTTACAATGGAATAAACAAACTGGTTAACGTGAATCAGGGCCGGCCCATAGCTAAAGCTAGTGAAACTGGTGCTTTAGGCATCATATTGATATATATATTTTTGGGGCATCATTTTGTGTAAAGGGAAAAAACCCGAAAAATACCTCATCTATTTTTTATTTGGACGTTTAATACCTAACTTTTTTTTGTTGGAAGAAAAATACCTTCGTTAATTATAATTGGTCGAAAAATACCTTATTTTTAAATTGTTGGTAGATTCAAACATCTGATTTAACGGTCGTTAACGGACATAACGATATCAGTAAACGACGTTAAATTATAACAGAAAAATAGCCGAAAAATACTCAATCTAATTATTTTTGGAATTTTAATACCCCAACTTTTTGGTTAGAAGAAAAATACCTCATGTAAAATATCTTTGTCTAAAAGTACTTCATTTTAAATTATTAGTGGATTCAAGTATGCGACTTAACAATCGTTAACAATATTACAGAAACATTTAACGACGTTAAATATTAACCCTGTCTATATAAATAGATATATACAATTTATTTTCAAAATTTTACAAATATATTGGTGTGATCAAAACTCAATATTACTTCGTTAATACGATCAAAACTCAATCTTTCTCGAACCATTTCTTCCATCTCTCCACTTTTACCTAAATTCTTCTCCACTTCCGCAACTATGCTACTCCACGACCACAAAAATGACAAATCTATCGTCGTCGTCATCTTTGTCACAATCTCTCATTTGTTAGTTGCAGAATCGTTACATTCCATCATCAAAATGATGTATTTAAATTTGCAGAATCTCTCATTTGTTAGTTGCAAAACCCTTCTAACTCCAACGATGCCTTTAGGAATGAAAAATGATGTATTTAAATTTGTAGGAGTGAAGCAAATGATGTATTTAAATTTGTATGTCATTCATTAAAGAAAATAGGAGATCAAAAGAAGTTCTATGAGGGTTAAAAATCATATGTGTTACCATTAGATCAAGTAATATATTTGTAAATGTTTGTATAAATATTGTATATACTAACAATTCAAAAATGAGGTATTTTTAGACAAAAATATATTTAAATGAGGTATTTTTCTTCCAACCAAAAAGTTTGGGTATTAAAAATCAAAAACTAAATAGATGAAGCATTTTTCGGCTATTTGTTTTGTTATAATATAACGTCGTTTACTGATACCGTAACGTCCGTTAACGACCGTTAAATCAGAGGTTTGAATTTACCAATAATATAAAGATAAAGTATTTTTCGACCAATTATAATTAAAGAAGGTATTTTTCTTCCAACAAAAAAAAGTTAGGTATTAAACGTCCAAATTAAAAATAGATGGAGTATTTTTCGGGTTTTTTCCCTTTGTGTAAATGTCGTTAGTGTAGTGGTTTATGTTGACATGAAAACGTGTCCTTGAATTTTAATGTTGTGTGTTCGAAACACCCAAAGTCCCAATTGATGTTTTTTTTTAATAAATGCATTTGTTAATGGGCTTCATTTTTTGTTTTGCTTTATAAGCAGCTAAACATAACGGACCGGCCCTGCGTATATAGATTATGAAACCCTATAGAAGTTATCAAAACTACGTCATTTTGGATAACAAAATGTGAAATAGAGACCGTAAAATGACTTAACAATTGAACAAATAAACTAAACCGTATAAGACTATAAAATAAAGATCGAACACATGAACTCAAGACATAACCATATACACGCCTCCTGTATTCCCTAGTCAGTTTTGCTTCAATTATATATACACAACGATTGTATAAATAACCTTAACTATCGCCACCGTTATTCTTAATGTCGCAATAAAACCATCGTCACATGTTGCTGCCACGACCACCGCTATCACAACCATCGTCACATGTTGCTGCGGAATTCACATAGCGGATGCAGGTTTCCAGGACCACGTCAGTTCCGCTTGGACACGATGCTAGTCGGACCACTTCGGTGGGACCGGAGTGGGTTATCAAAAAAAAAAAAAAAACCATCGCCAATATCTAATTTTGTTTTGGTCAATGGTATATCATGAAGAAGTATATCAAAACGATACTCTTGCGGCAATAAGTCAAAAATTAAACTTTAAAGTTTTGAAACTCAAATTTTGAACTATTGGTGGGGGCGATAAAGGTTTATTAATGATTAGAATTTTAACATAATGTTTCTATTAGTCGTGGTCGTGGTTGTGGCGATAAAGATTTTATTCTACAGTTTTCAGAGATTTTTTACATGCAATTTCCTTTCGGTGGTTCAAGACATTGCAATTTTGGCTAATTCCGGCTACCCTATGCAGGTATGCAATATAAACATATTTTTATGTACACAATTGGACGATCTATTTTCCGAACAATTGATATACAGAAATAACCCACCGGACTTTTTTTTCTACACGTTATATATTTACTTCTTTCAACGACGTTTCTAAGACTCGTCCGGCTTTGGTTCGAGAATTACAGAGATTTTCTCCTTGTGATCGCCTCTTAGAACCTCTACGGTCACCTAATCAACATCATCAAAATGTCACTCTCTCAGATGCAGAAACAAGTTGACGAAAATGCAGATTTTGGACTCGCTATTTTACCTCATCGCCGACTTTGCATTGATCGAGAATCCGGTACAGATCACTCCCGTTAGAGACTTTTGTACCGTTAACTGAGGTGATTATGTCTCCTAGTATTAGTCTCCCGTAACCGTCACGTTTCGTTGACTGAAGTCCCTGTTAAACAACAATCAACAACATCATTTTAATGTTAATACCGCAGAGTGGAACATAGAGAATATCTGTTATATCGAAACTTGGAAACAAGAAGAGCTTACTGCTTTCCCAGCTGGACCACTTGGAGGAGCATCCAAGACGAGCACGCCACTCACTCCCAATTGCTCAACAGATTGGTCCGGTGCGAATTTGATACCTAAGATTGGTCTTGTGACTTTACCAAATCTCACCAACTGATCAACGATACCACCCACCTGAGCATGAGAGAAACAGAGCTCGAAACAGCTTTACTCTCCCATTAGTGGATTCAAGGATAGAGAAAGACTCTCTCTCTGATTGTGTTTGCAATGGGAAAAAAAAAGAAGTCGAGAGAACTTACGGTGTCAACTGGGATCGAAAATCCCACTCCAGAAGATGCACCAGAAGGAGAATAAATGGCGGTGTTTATACCAATTAGCGTTCCTGAACTATCTAGAAGAGGTCCTCCGCTGTTACCGGGGTTAATAGCAGCATCTGTCTGTATCACATCTTGAATTGGACGACCAGTTGCAGCAGAACTAATTTCTCTTCGCAAACCACTGTACAAATCATAATACACAAACATGCTACAGTTTTCAGAACAGAAAAGGCCAGAAAATAAAAAGTAAATCCATTACGCCTGAAGAGGGGCAAGAGAAAATATATGTATCCTCATGTACCAACCATCTTTTTTTACCGTTTCGTTTGCGAGTTAACTAATTCCAGCATGATTATCGGAAGAACACATCCGATTTAAGGAGAATGCATCTTAAAAAAGAGAAGACAAAGACAATTTAACATACCTAATAACACCAGTTGTGAGAGTATGATCAAGTCCAAACTGCACAAAAAGGTTCTTGCTTTAGTGCGTGTGTCCAGAAAACATAAGTATCGACCCAGCTAGCAATAGAAACCACAAAAGCAGAGTTCTACTCTATAATCACTTTAAGGATATACACTCACAGGATTGCCAATGGCAAAGACTTTCTGGCCAACAAGAAGATCCGCAGAGACTCCAATCGGTATAGGTCTTAATTTGTTTTTCGGTGCATCAATACGTAGAACCGCAACATCCTTATCTTGATCAAATCCAACAACTTTTGCATCAAATGTTGTTTGATCAGCAAGAGTTACCCTATTATATAGATCACACAACCTCCTCATCATTCACAAACAACAAAAGGAACCATCCAAGCGAAACAATGTAGTCAAAGAATCCAAAATCAATCAGATTCATAAAGTGTCAACAAAATTGAACCTGAGATCAGAAGCACCACGAATAACATGATAATTGGTAACAATGTGACCTTGCTTATCCCACACAAAACCTGAACCAGAGCCTTGTGGTACCTCAAGAACATCCAATGTAAACGCGTCCTGCCTAATTCACACAACATTAGACCAATCCTCAAATCACAGATTACATACAAATCCATAATCAGATTCAAAGATCGGTAAAATTGATACCTGACGGCGAGATTAGTGATGTAAACAACGGAAGGAGTATTCTCTTGAAACAAACGAACAGTCGCGAGCTCATCAGTTTGAAGTTTCCTCGGAGTACTGACTACAAACGCCGAAGAAGGAGAAGCGGCGAATAGTGAGAACGATAACGCGACGGAGGTACAGAGGAGGAAGAAAGGTTTAACGGCGGAGAAAGGAGGAAGAAGAAGAGTATCATCATCGTTGTTGCTGTCGTTTAGTGGAAGCTTCGAGAGAATTCGGAAATAGCGTTTGGATCGGATTGGGTAGAGAGAAATTGGAGAGGATCGTGAAGAAGAGAGATTGAAGAAGGAGAGATGAGAAGAAGGAGGAGAGTGAAGGAAGAGAGTAGAAGAAAGGAGAAGCGAACAACTCGTCGTCGTCGCCATTAGTTTCTGGTCATGGACAATGGGATTGTGGTCTCTGTTTTATTTCTTTTTTTTTTTTTGTTATAAAAATATCAACTTTTGAAAATAATGGGGTTTTTTAGGCGACGCTATGGTTATGAATACGCAACCGAAAATAACCAAATTGAACCAAACAAAACCGGCTTTTGTGTGACCGAATCAAATCAGTATTTTTGAAAGTATCATCTTGTGTTAGATTGTATTAGATTCGTACCATCTTCATCAAGGCGAGCAAGGGATATATCAATCAATTTTGATGATCAAACTGAAACCATTATTGACAAGAACAATACTCTTTAGCTTCATGTTAAGGTGAGTGATATGATTCTTGTGCAAATAGCAATGAACGATATCTCTGTAAACAACATAAGAGAACAGAAAAAAAAAATCAATGCAATAAAAAACAACAACTTATTTGTAAATTAAGACAAGACAATTACCCCAACAATCCTTTTAAAATTAGTGTTCGATTGCCATCATAATTTCGCAATTGGTTGTTTTACAAGACACCCTCAAATTCTCACAACATAGTTATGCCTTGCAATGATCCTATTGAATTCTTTTTTCACGATTTCGCTAATTTGTTCAAGCTTACGTGCGCTTTCTGATCAATTAAGTGGGTGATTGGTTGGGGCTGAATTTGTAGTTTTAATGCTTTAGAATTTGGATTATAGACATGTTAGCCGTAGGTGTGATATTTTTGTAAAGCAAATCATGATTGGTAAATACTAATTTTATTATGTAGATTTTTTATACATATTAATTTTGTATTATTTTCTTAAACAATTAATAAAATATATAGTTAATATGAATATTAAATCTGGTTAAACAAAAAGAAAATAATATAAATTTGATATATAAATGTACGCAAATAATAATTAATAATACATGTATGTACATATGAATAACAAAGTTTTTATGCGTATATGAAATATAATATATGGTATTGGTTTTCTTAGTTTGGCATATAGTATTATTATTATTATTATTATTTCCATTTGATTTTATAATATTATCATGTATTTAGTATTTACTGTTCAATATATATATATATATATATATATATATATATATATATATACACGTAATTCTTTAAGAATTTACAAAATTAGATAAATTTCTTTATAAATTATTAATTATAAATTTATCGATAAATTAATATCTCTATAAATTAATAGATTTTCATTGTTCCAACATTATTAATTTATAAAGGTTTTACTGTATATATATAGTAGGATAAGAAAGTAAGATAAGTATAAATATACATGAAAAATTATGAATGAAAGATAGATAGAACGTTTAAAAAAAAAACAGATAAATAGAATAAAAATAAATAGTTGTTAATTTTTGCTACATCCTTCCTACAACCGAAATAATGAAGGTGTAGAAATTTGGTTCTTACCAACAAAACAAAAAACAAAAAAGGTAAAACATGATTGGTGGGTTAGGAAGTGCAAGGCGGTAAGGACATCCACATCGGTGGTCACTTATTTGGTATCTTAGAATTTAAATAATGTAAAATAATTGAAAAGTAAGAGAACTCGACGAAACGTATCTTTGTAAAAAAATGGTTTTCAACTTTTTAACATACTCCATTGATAGTTGTTTTATGCCCCGTTCTAAAAATCCTCGCCTAACCCGATTACTCTCCGCTTAATCGCTAGATCCACCCTCTCCACCTCGATTAATGACTAATTCCTTCAAAAAATCAGTCACCCGATTACTCTCCGCCTAATCCGATTAATTCTCGCGTAATCCGATTATTTTCCGCCTATTCTTACATATCCCGATTATTTTTTTATTGCAAGTATAAAACAACTCTTTTTTTTTGTTATTTAAACATTTGAATTGGAAGTTTGTGATGTTTTACAATAATTTATATTCAAATTTTTAACAAAAGTCATAATTTTTAATAAAAAATCTAAAAATTTACCTTAAAATATATTTTTATATGTTTATTACAATTTTGAAAATAATATTAGATTAATATATTTTTAAAATATTAAAATAACCCTAAAACTAATCTCCGATTAATCTCCCATTTTCCGATTAATCGCTAGACCCATACTGAACGCCCGACTAGCGCCTAGCGATTTTTCAAACAAGGGTTTTATGTAACTTGTTAATATATATTTTTATTAAATTTAAATTTTAAATAAATAACTAAAACTAATAAAATAATATATTTTAGATACCCAATGGGTTTTTGCCTAGGTTACTTTAAATTTTTGTATATAATTAAAAATATATAATCATAATTACTTTAATAATGTATTTGAAACAACTATAATTGTTTTTAACAGTATAATGTTAAACAAATCATCCTACCAAAAAAAAAAAAAACAAATCATAATTTGCTTCTTTTTTGGGTTATCTTTGTGCTAAAACCAAACCAAACGAACAAACCGAACTGAAGAGTGCAAAAACTAATCATGATTTCGCTTCTTTTAAGAACTTTAAAAATTCAAAAGCCCAAAACACCAAACTTAAAAATTATAAAAACCAGATAATTCGCTCCTAATTTGAACACAAAACACTTGTGCTCCACATGAGTAAAAATGGTTATTAGTAAATATATCTTCTTTCGTCGAACTTATTAAAAACTTGACTTGGTAGAGATCTAAATCAACTAGATAAAAGTGCAAAAAAATTAAAGGTTTAGTTTAGAGAATCTTCTGGGACGGTCTAAGTTCTTTAGGCAGTTCACTAAAATTCTCTGCGTCCACATCGGCTTGATACATTGGTCTCTTCCCCATTTTCCACACAATCCCTTCAGCCAAATGTTCTTTGTTCGGTGTTAGCATTACAAAGTTTGGATCAGCTCTTTGGTAACTGCAATGTCACAAAATAAAACAACGTGAAGATCATGAAGCTTAAGAGAGTTGATTTATTTTAAACTTGTCACAAATGGACTTACCTGGCTTCTCTTATGTTATCAACACGTAGACCAAACCCACATTCGACATATCCAGTCCGATGATTAGTTGTTGCTGCATAAAAAATGAACCCGACATGTTCAAATACCAACAACCTATGTTCATCTGGATTTTGCTGAACGCAGATCAAGAATCTCCAGATTATTTATCGAAGTATACCTGAAATATTGAATGCGAAAGACGGTTTCCACCACGACTTGAATGCTAATGACAATGTTGAGCTATGAGCTCCGACTTTACCCTGCAAAAATTGAAAATGTTATATACTGAGCAAATATTGAGATAGCTGTTCTCTTCGGGTAACTCGGAAAGGTATATGTTCTAATACCTTCAGCAAGAAGTTCTTATTGGCCTGCCAAGACGCAGCCATCTGCAATAAAGAATCTGGGGCATTGTGTGGTGTCGTGGAATCATCAACCCTTCAATATTAAAACGAAACTAAAGCTATGTTTCCGTATAGACAAACATTAGCTACAATGTTTTTTTTTTTTACTTAGAGATGTTCACTACCTCGATTGTAGCTCAAAACCTAAATCAATGTAGTTTGTGATTCCAACTACTTGGTTTTCTTCAAAAGGATTTTTCACCTGTTCCATTAAATCCATTTCATATTGAGCCAAAAGTTGTGCAAAACTTTATATATGGAAGACTAGTAATAGATGCAGAACAGAGAAATGACTGGTTTGAAAGAGTCATACCCGTCTTTGTACCACGATGTGTTGGTAGAACGTAGCGATAAACTGCATTTACAAGAAGGATAACATAATCAGCAAGAATAAGAATGCTACAAAAATGGATGAAACAGACAGCAAAAGAGCAATGTTTTCATCTATACGGATTTCAAAAGGATCACCTGAGAGCTTCTTGCTAGTTCAATGCCAATGTTAAACGAAGGACTCAAGGGGCTTTGTGACCCTACTCCATAGCCAGCAGCACAACTCCAGTTTCTTAGGTCTGTGTACTTTGCCAAATCTTCGCTTCCATCTAAAACAAAATCCAATAACAATTGTTGATGTTCACTTTTATTTCAATCACATAATGTATAGATAATAGCTTCCATGTGTGATGAGTAAAAGCTGTTCGACAGGAATAAAACAATGTATACACTGACTCACATAGCGGCTCATACTGCACTCCTACTGTAAACCTTCCCATCTTGCTTACAAGCCATGCATGCTTTGGCAATTCGTTATTCGCTAAATTGAAGAATCAAAGGGTCAGCATTGGGTCCAAAACAAAACAACGAGAATTTGCAGAGGAACTTGATGTGCTTACCAGTAAAAGGAGTGACAGTAGCTCCGACAGACAAATTCGTTGAGCCATATCTCAACCCCATGATTCTATATTCTTCAGATAAGTTTCCACTATAGAGAAAACATATATTCATCTTTACAATCTTACATTGTAGCAAAACATCTATCTATTCTAAGTAAAACGACAGCATATACACATGACTTACGTCTTTTTTGAAATCAAAGGGTAGACTGCAAATGCCCCGATCCCATATTTAGGGTAGTAAGCAGAAGACCTCATTTGAAGAACCCTTAATGATAACAAACAGAATAAACAATTTCAAAACATTAAACTTCTGTAATGAACAAAAGCTCCAAGAATATAACAAAAGTAGCACGGAGATTACGGATTCGATGTTGACACAGAAAGGTCCACAAAAGTATGAGGATCATCAACATCACTACACATTTAAGAAAAACAAACTGATCAGTATTCTAATTTTCCAACAACTACCTGTAATCTTTCAGATAAAAACTAAAATCTATACCTTTGCCAGCGAAACTCCGCGTTTCCAACAAAATCTCCATCCGCTCTACCATCTACTGCACCCCGAACCTTCGATTATTAAGGAAAATATCTCCAATTCATCGATAAAGACAAAACTTCTCGAATCAATCACTAAACAGAAACTAAAAACACAAAAGAGATTTCAAATTGGATACAGATGCAACCAAATCCACATGAGGATCATCAATAGGCTTCAACAAAAACTTGGCCGAGAAATTATTTGCTTCTTCAAAGTAATCCTCAAATAGACATTTCAATGCAAGCTTCCCAAACAACAAATTATATGATGATTCCAACATCCTGCATCATCTCAACAACAATTTCTCAAAATCGAACAAATACAATCTATGTTACCAGAATCGATCTATTGATTAGAAACAGCGATTAATCCAAAAATCGGAGAGATCGGAGAAGAAGAGGAGATATAGTAACCTAGTACGGGCGGAGAGAGGAGGGAAATCGAAGAGCGGAGGAACAAGAACCACCGGAGGCGGTGGTTCTTTTTTGACCAGAGCATTCCCCATTATTCTAGAACGGAGAAGAAGAGATTCTGCGACAACGAGAGAGATATAGAGAGGGAGAGAGCTTCTTCGATGAATCGATTGTTAGTGAGAGCGGCGATAGTGTCGCTTCTGCTTTTGCTTCACGTTTGAATATTTCAACATTCTTCTATATTAAGACTTTATATATCAAAAAACCCTACGCTTTGAATGAACCGACTCTAATGCTAATTAATCCAAATAAAAATCTCATAAACCTAACAATATTTTTTTAATGTGAAAATGTTTCTCAGCTACGCCAACAATACGTCATCGCATCGTCACACAAGCAGACAAAAACAATGTTGCGATAGCTACACTAACTATTGTAATCACATAACGACATGCACGAACTAACATGAATCATGATGTCGACACCATAAACATACATTCCGATACCGGTCCGGTGAAAAAAACGACAGAATCCGGCACCGGAGATGCCCACTTTCAAACCCAACCCATATTTAATTAAAACCCGACCCAGACACAATTTAAAACCCGACCCAAAAAAAAAATCAGAATAAAATCAAAGGGTGTCGATAAACCCGACCTAACTTCAAAAACCCATTTCTAATTGAAAACAAAAGAAAAAATGTCGATTCTATGTTATTAGTGTCGATTCAATGCGTTTCTCTGCCACCCTTGCACCTCTTCTTGATCGAACCACTTGAAATATTTGCAGTGCTCAGTTCCTCCATCCTTAACACATCGTAAACACTCTTAAGCTTCCAATCTTTTTTCATCTTAGTATTAACGAACACATATCAAACATATCTTGTACAATTGACACCCGAAAAACTTTCTACCCGGATTCTTCTCAGTCTTTGATGTGAATATCTTTGTCGGCAATCCACAATCACATTTCTTCATACCTCCAGAAGATCTACTCATACTAGATGAACCCATACTTATATCCATCTTACAAAAAATCAGACATATATCTTCATTTAGACATTTTATCAAACAACTTATATGCATCAATTTCTAAATCAATTACAACCTTAATAAACTACCAATTCTTTCCCATTACAACAAAATCACCACGTAAATCGTTCCACTACTTACACACATTAAGTAAATTTACTATTACAAATTTTAAAATAATCAACTTACAATGTTTCAAATCCGACAATTTGCTCAATACTTGCAGCGATAGAGAACTTCCTTTCCTCAATTCACCTAACCCACACTAATAACAGAGAATCGACATTTCTTCTTTTGTTTTCAATTAGAAATGGGTTTTTGAAGTTAGGTCGGGTTTATCGACACCCCTTGATTTTATTCCGAATTCTTTTTTTTTTGGGTCGGATTTTAAATTGCGTCTGGGTCGGGTTTTAATTGAATATGGGTCGGGTTAAAAATTGGGCATCTCCGGTGCCGGATTCCGTCGTCTCTTTCACCGGACCGGTATCGGAATGTATGTTTATGGTGTCGGCACCATAACTCATGTTAGTTCGTGCATGTCGTTATGTGATTGCAATAGTTGGTGTAGCTATCGCGACATTATTTTTGTCTGTATGTGTGACGATGTGATGACGCATTGTTAGCGTAGCTGAGAAACATTTTCCCTTTTGTAAAACTTTAATTATTAGAAAATGGTTGCATGGGTTTAATACTATATTATATTTTAGAAGATTTGACGAATAAGTTGATAAAAAAAAAGATTTGACGAATGTTTATGTTGTGTTTCATTTACAAATATACATTTTGATATTTTTTATTGAGAAAAACATTTCTTTTAAAAATTACATAGTCGACGATTTTAAAAAGTATAAGTTTGATTAAAACGTTTCTACATGAAAATATTCTTATTTTTGTTTTTTACAATACTTACGCTTCTAACACTTAAACAACATGATTTTAGTTTTTAGTGTACCATTTTTTGTTATTTTGAGATGTTAATTTTGTGATGTAAAGGAAACATCGTCTTATAAAAAAACTACTTTATTTTATTTTTGTTGTTTCTACCAATTTTGTGTTAAAATCATTTGATTCAATTGATAAAATCTCAAACTTATTATTCTTTTTGATCATGTTACATAGTTGTAGTTCCACTTGCGAATAGACTTTTCTTTGAGATATGCAACACAATTTCTTATAACGGTTTACATTTAACTTTTTTATATTTTGTTGTAGAACTCATTAATAATATGGCCATTGAGTTTTCTCTCTTTTTTTAGAAGATAAATTATAATATTTAAGACTTTAAGATCTTTTTTATATATAAATTCACAAAAATGTGACATTTACAATTTCTTCGTCTTTAAAATTTAAATTGATTTTAGTAATCTATTATTTTTCATAAGTGAAAATGTAATAATAAATAAAGCTCTTTGTAGTATATTGTTTTTAGAAACTAATGTTTGAACTTTAAATTTTATTTTCCTGTCAAAAATTTTATAAATAGAGTTATATAAAAATTTCTTTGACTATTTAATCTTAGTCGGGGTTGTATTATGTAATCTTACTTCTATTCTAAAACTCACTAACACATTGAAAATTTTGAAATATTATCACTTTTAGTTTTTTCTTCTTTTTTATGTTGAAAATTGAAATACTATTATTACTACAGTAGAACCTCTATAAATTTTGAAATACTATTTTCTTTTGTTTTAATGAAAAGAAAAGCCCTAATTTTTCTCTTTATATATAACAATGCATTCGCCTCACCTTTCATCTATATTACAAGTTGCGAAGATAATCTCAAACATAATCTCCTTCATTGGTAAGTGTGAATAATCATATATTATTTTTATATAGTGATTTTGATAAGATATTTAAAACTACACATTGTTTATTAGATAAATTTAGGAGCATATATAAGTTGTGTATCTGAAAAGATTTCGATTTTTGTCTCTAAATTGTATCAAAATATATAGCAGATCTGAAATTTTGTACTCGATCTAAAAGTTTTGGATATACAATGCATCAAAAATTTTAAAATAATTTGACTTTTATTTTTGTATAATTATATTTTTAAGAAATTCAAATTTATTGTGATTGCAAAATTTGATGTATTATGTAATTTGTTTGTCATTTTCTATGTTTTGCAGTTTTTTCAAGAGAAAGACAAATCAAAATGAATCCAAACCTATGCAGATTTTGCAGGTTGCAAAATAAACAAGTCAACGACTGCATATTTGCTTCACTGTTTCCTTCAAATGATTTACGCAAGTTTACTATCATGAACCTCGTCTTTGGACCCGAAACTTTGACATTCTTCCTCAAAGACCTTTCACACATGGACCGCAAATACACTACCCGGACACTCTACTTTGAGGGTAGTGTATCGCGGTCCATGGGTGAAAGGTCTTTGAGGAAGAATTCAAAGTTTCGGTCGTAAGACGAGTTCATGATAGTAGACTTGCGCAAATCATTTGAAAGAAACAATGGGTGAAACATGCCGTCGTTGACACATTGTTTTTTTTGAAACTTGCAAACTTCCCATGGATTTGGATTCATTTTGCTTCGCCTTGTTTTCCCGAAAAAACTGCAAAACATATTTAAAAATAAAAAATAAAAATAAAAAATAATAAAAACAAAAATAAATTACATAGACCAAATTCATAATCACAATACAATTTTAATTTCTTTAAAAATATTATAATACACAAATAAGAAGTAGAGATTATGTTTTTAGGAATTACGATGCTTTGTATATCCAAAAATTTCAGATCGAGTACAAAATTTCTGATATGCTATGTATTTTGATACAGTTTAGAAACAACAACAAACAAAAAACTAAATCCTTTCAGATACACAACTCATATACGCTCCTAAATATTTCTAATAAACAATGTGTATTTATATTTATTATCTAAATCATTGAATAAAACAAGGATATTATGAAGATATGTACACAGAGGAATCTGAAATTAACTGACACAAAAAGACAATGTCTGACAAACACTGTATATGTACAATTGACGATTGCACCCCTATATATCTGCCAAAGAGTAATTTTAGGATATAGCTGAATTGTGTGAGATGACATGAATAAGATCTTTTGGTTTGATTTTTTTAGGAAAATCCAATATAATTTAAATTTAAATTATTTTTTGTCTCAGAATTTCCAATGGCCACCTTCTTTGGCGGTTATATCAAAAACTCGAATTATTGTTGTTTGGAGAATCAGAGAGATTGAATTTTTTTGTTTAAAAGCAAGCTTATTGTTTCTGGAAAATCTAATCATCGCCTCTTTTGAAGTCTAAAACGGTGAAGGTAATTGTCTTAAATTTCAGACCTAGCGTTTTTCATTTTATATGTTCTCGATTGGTTCGGAGTTTAAACACTACTTGGTTTATGTGATTTTTTTTTAGATGTAATAGTTTATGGTTCTTGGAAGATTTTCTCTACTCGATAAGGCTAGTGTTAACTTGATCACGATTTATAATTTTTTTTCTCTGGTCGATAAGGCTAGTGTTAACTTGATCACGATTGAAAGATTTAAATGCGAAAAGGTCGGTGAGTTATAAAAAGCATTATAACAGACTTAGTGAGCAACGTTTTAGTAATCATGTTAATAGAATTTATACACGCTAACATTGAGACTTTAAATGTTATGTTTTTTTGTTACCATCTCTCTACTCACTATTATCATTATTAGCCTAGTATTATATCAACATTAAGTCATGCTATACTCCTGTTAATATAATTCATGTTTCGCTAGCGATATAACCCTGATACCATGTTATCTTCTAACTTTCCCATTACGTGTATTACTTGATTATTCAGCCGCAAGTCAAAGTTTGTTTTATCACGCTAAATATTTTTTTACCAGTTATTACTAATGTTATCGTCTTCACATATATAATCCAACCCTTGAAATCTAATCGTTGGTTCGATAACAAAATATGTTTATCTGGTTAATTATATTATTAACATGTTAAATAGGTGCTTACCTAAGTTTTTACATCAATTTATCAAACTACCCGCCATGTTTCACTAACAATATTACCCTGATAATACGTTATCTGCTAACTATCATGATGTATGTATTATTCTCTATATGATTATTCGGCCGCAAGTCAACGTTTGCTCATCACGCTAACATAATAAGTCAGTGTTGGTTTGATAACCCAAAATATGTTCATCACATTAAGTGTATTATTAATATGAAATCTTTACTCTAATCTTCGACTATCGTTTATTGTTAGCTCCACTTGCATTGTCGCTGCTAACATTGGTGTTACATAGTAACATTCTTGTTAACACGCTATATCATAAAACCTTTATTTCCGTGCTATTCCAGTAGTTATCTGAAATGACCGCCTAATTCATACTCCTAACATTGATATTGCATCCCAAAACAAATCCTCTGTAGTTAATAATTTATTTTTTCTCAGAATCTTTATCTTCCCACGTGCTACACCACTAACTATCTTCGTGTTTTGTAGGGGCAGTTTCGTCTTAATTATTGTAGGAGAGGAGAGGGAACAAAATATCTAATGAAGAATGCTACATACTTAATTTTTCGTTCTTCTGTGTATTTATATTTAATTCACCCATAAAACAAAAATATATGATTAATCGCACTTACCAATGTAGGAGATTATGTTTGAGAGTTTTCTTCGGAACTTGTAATATGGTGGATGAAAGATGAGGTGATACATTGATATATATAGAGAAAAATTAGGGTTTTTCTTTTCATTACATTTTTCCACAATTAAGCTAATATAAAAACATCTTGGACCACTCTAGTCAATGTAAAAAAGTTTTTTTTTTTTTTTTTTTGTTAAAACAGTCAATTTAATAAAGTTTAAGATAGAATTTCATTAACTTTGACATTGTTTTATTTATTAATAAGTAAAATAATGTATCTATATATAACACAAGAATAGTAAAAAAACAATTTATGTTGACCATAAAAAAGGGAAAAATTTAGTAATTAAACAAAAAGGTATGAAATCTAATAATTAGATACCTAGTCTAATATGAAAAAGATTTGGACAACTCTAGTCAATGCTAATCTATATTATTAATTGGGAATCACTACATATTAAACAACCTTATAAAGGGTAAAATATTACAAAAGATGCCATTGATTTTTAGTGTTTTTAAATAATTTCATTAAGGGTACAATAGTAATCACAAAATTAATATATTTAAATACAAAATAGTTAAATTCTTTAAAATAATTATTAATTTCCAAAAAAATAAACTAATTTTCTCTCTCTTATTAATTATGGACGAAAATTTGAAATTAATTTCTAAAAAATTTTTAACCAATGAGAATTGAAAAACTAAGATTTGATATCCAACTAAAATTTTATATAAACCAATCCTAATAGACTATTCTATATCAAAAAAAAGAAATTAGTATCATTTTAATTCAAAATACTATGCCTTAAAAGATTTATCAATGGAGGATTTTAATATTGAATTTGAAATTTCATAAGAAAATCAAATACAAATTTAAAGATTTAGTTTTGTTATAATATTTTCATAAATTTTGAAATATAAAACAAAATTTTATTTCACAATTTCTGAAAAACGATATTAGATATTAACAAATATTTATATTTACTATGAAATAAACTCAAATAATAATAAATTTAAAATAAGTATCATCATGGCCTTCGTTTAGAGCAAGTTTCGGAAATATCTAAACAATACATTGTACATATTAATTTCCAAATTATTTTGCGTTTTTTTTTCAACCGAATCTTCCTTAAATAAATCCCTAAAATATTGCACGAAATAATGTAAACTAAATATATATTTTGTATTCAAAACAAATTATGCAGCAATAGCATATCCCTTTTAGAGATGTATCTCAAATTTTTATTTTTAGTCCAAAAATCAAATTAATTATGATTAAACAATGAAAAGAATAATATGCATAATTTAGCTAAGGAAAGAAACATTAATAAAAATTTTAAAATATATTTGTTATTTTAACAACATATATATTAATCTGCAAAACTCACAGTATGTATTGTATGGTATTTAAAGGTAAGCAAACAAGAATTTGGTTTATGAATTTAATGGAATGAAATGAAAATAGGAATTACGAGACGGGACGAGATGAGAACATAAATTAAAAATCAAACTAAATATCCAACTGGTATGTGTTCGGCTTATGAGCACTATATAAAATAAATTTTTTTACACACATAATTCTGTACGTACGTTTTCATTTACACATATTCTATTTATGCCGGATACGGGACCGTCATATATTTATTTCACGTATACGAAACGGGTTATGGAACGAAGAATTTATGACAGATACAGGACGGGATAGGTTTCCCGTTCCAATATAGTTATGCCTAGCTAATATATATGAAATAACCAAACTAAAACCGAATCCATATCCTATATAACACATGTAATCAAACTGTTAGAAATGTTTTGATTAGTTTAGAAAATAAAAACTGTAACATCATTTAACTTTTGCAACTAAATTATATCTTAATTATTTCTTAAATATAATTTCACACGTACGTGTAGGTCCGAATCTTAAAATATAACTATGCACTAACGCAACTGAATTTCGTTCATTACTCTAACTATATAATATTTATACTATTATGAAGTTCACTAACACAACAAAATATTTTATATTTTTAAAATCTATATAAAAATTTATATATATAAAGATATCTCTGCACATACGTGTGAATTCAGATCTAATACACTAAAATATATATCATAGAAACAACAAATAATCTATATTGAATTAAAATTTGTTAGAAAATTTTTTAAAATATGAAACTCCGCACATATGTGCGGGTCAGGATCTAGTAAATTTTAAGATAGAAGTTCATGAACTGTCACATTTTATTTATTTATTATAATTACAATAATGTAAGCATATTTAACATATGAATAGTAAAACAAAAAACAAAATTCTATTGACCACAAAATAAAAGGTAAAGGGAATAGTAAGTAAGATACAAATTTCATAATCACAATACAATTTTAATTTCCTTAAGAATATAAGAAGTAGTAGATTATTATCATAATTTTAATTTCATAATCACAATACACATATAAGAAGTAGAGATTATTTGTTTTTTTTAGGAATTTCGATTCTTTGTATATCCAAAAGTTTTAGATCGAGTACAAAATTTCAGATACGCTATAGATTTTGACACAGTTTAGAGACAAAAATCTATATCTTTTCATATACACAAATCATATATGCTCCTAAATTTATCTAATAAACAATGTGTATTTATATTTATCTTATCTAAATCACTGAATAAAACAAAAATATATGATTAATCGCACTTATCAGTGAAGGAGATTATAGTGGAGATTTTTCTTCGGAACTTCTAATATGGTGGATGAAATATGAGGTGATGCATTGATATATATATATATATAGAAAAAGTTTAGTTTTTCTTTTCATTATATGAAAAATCACGACTATATATACATATCGATCCTCTTATGTAGACTTTTTTTTTCTTTCAAAATATGAAAACAAAAACGAAGTCGTTTTCAATATACAAGCATAAACGAAGTCGTTTTGTTTTAATGAAAAGAAAAAGCCCTAGTTTTTCTCTCTATATATAAAAATGCATTCACCTCATCTTTCATCTATATTACAAGTTGTGAAGATAATCTCAATAATAATCTCTTTCATTCGTAAGTGCAAATAATCATATGTTTTTTTAATACAGTGATTTAGATAAGATATATATAACTACAGATTGTTTATTAGATAAATTTAGGAGCATATATGAGTTGTGTTTCTAAAAAGATTTTAATTTTTGTCTCCAAATTTTATCAAAATATATAGCATATCTAAAATTTTGTACTTGATCTAAAATTTTTGGATATACAAAGCATCGAAACTAGTTAAATAATTTTTTCGACTTCTAATTTGTGTATAATTAAATTTTTAAGAAATTCAATTTTAATGTGATTGCAAAATTTGATGTCTTATGTAATTTGTTTGTCATTTTCTATGTTTTGCAGTTTTTTTCAAGAAAACGAGGCAAATCAAGATGAATCCAATCCCCTGCAGATTTTGCAGATTACAAAATAAACAATGCGTCAATGACTGTATGTTTTCTCCACTGTTTCCTTCAAATAATTTACGCAAGTTTACTATCATGAACTTCGTCTTTGGACACAAAACTTTGACATTCTTCCTCAAAGACCTTTCACCTATGGACCGCAAATACACTACCCGCACACTCTACTTTGAGGCAAAATCATGGTTTTTCGGCCCATCCAAGGACCCCTCAGATTTCCTCAATGCGGTTATAAATTATGCCAACCAAACACTTGCAGAGTTGTCCAAAACTAAGAAATTGCTCGCATCTTACTCGAGACCAACAGTAGTATTGGCTCTTCCTGCACCAAGATTTCTTCGGTCGAAGACTAAATCATCTGATGGTCATCGTTGAAGACTTTTTTTTTCTAAAAGTGAATCGTTTGAACCAAATATGTTTTTAATGTAATTTCAAAAAATAAAATATGCTTTTAATTCTATGTATTTTGCTTTCTTTTTCTTAATGAATTATCTTTCTTCTGAATTATTTATGGATTTTATCATTGCTTTAAGACATATTGCATTAATGCAAAAGTTCATAAAGTTATTACATCCTGTTTAATTTCATTAAAAAAATACTATCTACATATTATTAAAATACATTTTATATATTATCTATTATATATACTTAATTTAGTGTAATTGTCAAATTTTATATGGGTTTATGAATATTTTTTAAAACACATCCACATGTTTACACATACATAAATTTAGCATAATTAAGAATCTATTGTGAAGGTTTATGAATATACACATTACTTAATTTCATGAAAAAGAAACTTATCTATATCCACGTTTTGAATATACTTAATTTCAGAGAAGAAAAAAAAACTTACTATGGTCAACAGAAAATTAAAAAAATTACTATTCATGTGTTCAATACTTCCATTAGTGTAATTATAAATAAAATAGGAAAGTTCATGAACTTCTATCTTAAACTTTATTAGCATTGACTAGAGTGGTCAAAAGTATACTATTCAATTTTTTTCCTTTCTTAATGGTCAACAGTAAATTAAAAAGTATACGATTCAAATATATTTACATAAGTGTAATTATAAATAAAATGTGAAAGTTCATGAAATTCTATCTTCAACTTTATTAGCATTGACTAGAGTGGCCAAAAACTTTTATATATTAGATTAGGTATCCAATTATTATTAGATTGCATACCCTTTTCTGTTTAATTACTAGATTCTTAAGTTAGCATAATTAAGGAAAATGTTATGAAGATTCATGGATTCACACAATTTTTTAATTTTATAAAAAACACTTGCTCTATATCCATGTTTTGTATATACTTATATTAGCTTAACTGTGGAAAACTGTAAAATGATTATCTTATTTAATTTCAGATTTTTTCACTATTCTTTAATTAAACATCAAATTATTCCTTTTTCTGGTCAACAGAAGAAAAACGAAACTTACTATTTATGTGTTACATATTCTTAAATAAGTGTAATATAAATAAATAAATGTGAAAGTTCATGAACTTTTATCTAAAAATTTATTAGCATTGACTAGAGTGGTCCAAGACTTTTATATATTAGATATCTAATTACTAGATTGCATATCTTTAATTTTAACTTTAATTACTAAATATTTTTAAGCACATGAATTAAAATTGTTTTAAATACTTTTTTCTTAAGCAATGTTTTTAGAGCCAATTCAGACTCGCTGGCGAACCATTAAATTAAGTGATCCGGTCACTAATCCGGTTTAGATCTATTGCTGACGTGTGTTAATTATAAATCTAGAAAACCTGATAAAAACCAAACTAACCTTGCAAATTTACTTGTTGAACTAGTTATGTTTGAAAATATGAATTAAATTTTCTTCACTTTCTTCTAATTTTACATTATATATTGAATAAATTATGTTATTTGTAATTGTTTAGATTTTGATGAAGATTTCACTATATTGCTCCAAGAAAATAAGTAAAATGGTAATAAAAATAACCATTATTGATTATTGTGATGCATTATTAATTTATTTTTTCTATGTCGATTTTATCTTTTAGTGTTTATTTTTCATGACTGTCCATGCTACCTGGGTCAGCTTTTAGTTGAGTCCAACTAAGATAAAGTTTTGCTTTAGTGATTGGACCATAGAAGAATATGACTGAAGCCCATAATCAACACATAATAATAGGGCCAACCGTATTAGTGTAAGGTTGTATTTTCGTAAGAGACATTATTTTTTTTTGTTTTTTTTAAAATGTAAAATTTATTCAATCAATATATGCATCCTTAAACCCATAATTGTTTCAAAAGATAGTCTAAGATAATTGTTTGGAAGAGGTTAACCCTTGAGCCGACCCAAATCTGTAACCGTCTTCGAATTTGCGTGGGTTTAGGTGCTTGATCGATGAGAGTTTGCTTCGTATTAACCGATCCAAAAACTTAATTATTTGTTCTCGTGTACTCGAGAGTTCACCATGTCTACGTCTGTTGCGTTCGAACCAAATGGAATGCACAGTCGCTTGGAAAGCAAGTCTGAGGATGTAGCATGTTGTACCTTTGAAACTTGAGTCGGTTAATAGTAATAGAATCTCTGAGAAGCTATTGGTATAACGTGTCTGAAAAAGTGTACGAGAGAGTGCCTCCCAAACCTATGAAGAAAAACTGCAAGCAAAGAATAGATGTTCGCAAGTCTCCATTGGATCTTGACAAAAAACACATGATGAATTGACCTCCTGTTCCAAGTAGACATCCGATCACCAGTCGTAAGCCTATTCCTCGCAGCGAGCCAAAGTAGAAATTAAATTGCACCAGTTTTCCCAACAAACCGAATCTGTTGCCAAGTTGCAGAGGTTATGAAGCAAGACTTAAAAATGCCATCTTGTCTCCTCCACAATGCTATATCCGAGTCTATACATTGCCCTCGATATCTGATTTTAGCTATCTCCAATTCGACTGCATTTAGAAAAGCAGAACGGTGATGTCGACTTCGATGAGTTGCAAGAACAGCGGCAACAACAGCTGTTGAGGAAATCTCTAGGTCAATGAAACCCCTCTCACCAATAGCGTCATGTAAGTAGCCAAGAGAGCACCATTTGTCATGCCACAAAGACTTCGCACCAGAAACTATCCACCAAATTAGCTTGAAACAGCTCACTTTATTTACCTCGACAAGCGATATCAAACCCAGTCCGCCTTCCTTTTGACAATATTTGCTTCTTTTTTCTCTAGCATTCTAAAAACTTAGAAAGATTAATTTTCATAAATTGTTTTACTTTAATAATTATTTTAATAACAAAGGCCACATAAATTTAATTATGCTTTAGGCCACTTACAATCAAGGACCGGCCAAGCTAAGTTGTTTTTCTTAGGGTCAAGCTCTGGACATATGATCTACACAATTAACAAATATAACCTACTAGATTTTCTAAAATATTTAGTGACGTAGGCCAGTGTTTCTTTTTTTATAACGTAGGCACGGCTCCGGCTCTGGTCCCGACCACAGAAAAGCAGCACAAATCTTCTATAACTCACGACCACAGAGCATCATTTTAACGGCTTTAAAAAGTTTCCAACAATGTCATTATGTATTTATGTCCTTTGAAATTAGTTTACGTAGGTTTTTAATTCGTTGGTTAGTATACATGAATTTAAAAGAAAACATCGTGCAAGTATTTTCACGTTTGGTTTCATACCCAATTTAACCTTTTTACCATCATTGTAAGCATATTTGTTAATTAGTTTCGACATAACGTTGACATTGAGCTAGTTAGTTGTTTGATCCACAAAATCATAAAAGGGTAAATTGCATGTTATGGCAGTTGACCAAGTTTTAATTTCATGTTTTGGCAAAGTGAGAATGGGCTTTCAAGTTTTGATAATTTAACCAAAATCTGACCATTTTACCCCTGCCAGCGTACCGATGTACTGTTCACTGTACGGTTCAGTTATGCGGTTCAGTTATGTACACTGTTCCGGTTTAGTTATGCAGTTCAGTTATGCGATGTACTGTTCACTGTACGGTTCAGTTACGTACACTGTACACGGTTCAGTTATGCGGTTCAGTTATGCGATTGACTGTTCACAATTTTCTTATAATCTTTTGTTTTTTTACATTTAATTTATTTATTGATTTTGTAAATCTAGTTTATATTAGCGTATTTTGAAGTCGAAAAACTAAAATACAAACTCTATAAATATTACGTACACCGTCTCCACAATAGTACATGATATAACTGAAAAGTACATATCCATTTTATAATCAATACTGTGTATACCGTAAACTACATACACGTAAATAGAAAAAACTCAAATAAGGACATATTTCTACCAAAAATATCTTACCAATTTCATACAAGTTTTCTACGAACTCAATTAAAAAAATATTAATAATTTGTTTTCAGTAAATAATTGAAATCAACTATGATCAACACACAAATTGACTCTAATGAGACTCACAAAACTCCAGCTCTGTTACGCAATTTACATAATCATATGTCAAATACGAGAAGCAGTAGAAACAAACCTCACAACTAAAGAAAAACATTGAGGAATAGTATGTTTTAACGTGACACAGAGCCGTGTGTGGTTTGAAAATCTTAAACACTTGTCAGTAGATGATTCGCTTTTCCATTTTATAAATATTTATTGTTTTTATATTTTTAGTTAAAATTCTTTTTTTTTTCTATCAGACCCATTTTCATATTTTTATTTCTATTTTAAATAATATTTTATTTATTATTATCGAAGACTATTCACGATTAGCAATATCATATACATATGTGCGTAACGGTAATAATATATACGTACACGGTAATAATGTGTACGTACACGGTAGTAATGTGTGTGTATATATGTACGTAAATATCTAAATAATTTGTATATTTACGTTTCAAATATTTTTTGACTATAAAAACAAAACATTCAAATCATGTATGAACAACATATGAAAAAAATACAGTCATACAAATAACTGACATAATAACTTAATTTTGATGTCAAAAAATTAAATTAATATTGTACCATGTACGCTCCAATAAATATTTTTGTGTACGTACATAGTATAAGACTTATGTGATTTAGGCATTTTTAGGATGTAACTGTTTGGAGAGGTCGTATGATGCGGACATCAAACATGTTGATGGACTAGCTGAGCTATTTGCTGAAGGAGTTGTAAGAGATAAACATAATCCATCAAACAAACAAATTATTCTGAATGAATGTGATGCTGGAGAAGTTTTGATCTTCTTGATTTACAAAGTTTGGAGCCAAGACAAGCATTGATCTTGTAAGTAATGAAATTGGTTAAGAAGTTTTTTGTTATAACACACTGGGGTCTTGATTGTGTTCGAAATCAACATTGTTTTTATATAAAAACCCAGAATATTTTTATTTCCAATTTTTTTAGTTGAAAATGCTGAATGAGGATAGATTTATGTATATAAGTGTGTAGTTGGGAATTCTTTTTGTTTTTTGTAGATATAATCATGCTTTCATTTGCATTTAATGGGGTTCTGCTGAATTTATGATGCAAGTAGGTAATGGATATTCCCGTATTTACTATGGTGGGTGAGTGGAGATGCAAAGAAGAAAAATGAAAATTTGAACCATGGGAAGGCTGGTTTGGTCGTTGTGTACGTGTTAAGGAAAACATGACGTACACGGAATTTGTACGTACATTATGCGAGGTTTTCAGTTTGAAGTCCACCGATGTACACGGAATTTGGAATGCGAAGCACACAATGAACAGGCGTTGGAATTCCAAACCTTCTTTCGGAGTCTAGGTCAGCGCAATGTTGTTGTCGCACTCGTCTTCTGGCGTTTAACCGATAGAGCTAATCCGAAGGTTGTGAGTCATGGTCCTGTGTCAAAGGTCTTTGCCGATCCGGAGACACCGGAAGTGGAAGAGATCAAGAAGGTCGTTTTTTAATTAGGGGGATTTGTTTTTCCCCCGTCTTCTTATTATTTAAGACCAGATTTATATTAAGTATTGTTTATTAAAGGGTAAACGACCTGTATCCCCCTAGGAAGTTTCATATAGTATCACAACTACAGAGAATTCGGACCTCGACTGCAGTCCACACAGATCAGAAGTTAAACTCTAGTTTCCCCACAAATCAAAAGTTCGAGACCTTGGTCCCCAAAATTTTGAATTTCGTGGTTTATCTGTGGTTTATAGTACCGAACCGATGCCATATTCGTGGTTTACTGAACCGATGCCAAACCAAAACCCAGTAGAATAAACCGAATTGAAATCCTTAAACTTAATTAAACATAATCGAGCAATGAATTTTGTAATATAATTTCAAAATTTCATTAATTTTCCGAACGGAGACGACGGTTATGTTCAGTAAACCACAGATATGGCATCGGTTCGGTACAGTAAACCACAGATAAACCACGAAATTCAAAATTTTGGGGACCAAGGTCTCGAACTTTTGATTTGGGGGAAAACTGGAGTTTAACTTCTGATCTGTGTGGACTGCGGTCGAGGTCCGAATTATGTGTAGTTGTGATACTATATGAAACTTCCTAGGGAGACACAGGTCGTTTACCCTTTATTAAACTACATAAAGTTGTTGTCGTTTTCAAATTTCTTGACTTTGAATAATATACTATTGGGTAACTGTACGTACATTTTATACGGAAACCGTGTACAATTACAATTAATTTGCCAGTTTACGTTTTACTTGCTTTTTGGTTATTCAAACACCAAAGTGTACGAAACCCGTGTACGTAGACCAAAACATACATATATCATAATTGTTGTCCTCAAAAAATAAAAACTTCATTCATTCATAATTAAGTGCCCGAAGAAGGACATACAATGCAGAAAGACAAACAACTTATATTAGATGCGGAAGCAGTAAACTTAAAAGTAGAGCCTGAAGCATACACATGAGCCAGAAAATTGTATGCCTCATCCGTCATATCAAAGTCATATCTAATAGAAGATACACATCTCCCTCGCGTACCAGTAAAAGAAACATCCTCTGCAGCCGGATGGTGCGACGGAGTTGAGTAGTGTTAGGCCATGGGCGACGGTTAGGAAGTTGCTGGGCTGCCGGAGACCTTCAAGGTATATCGCCTTTTTTGGGTTTATTGCTATGTGTCTTCACGGACGAATGGAGAGTCCAACGTTTTGGCTTGGTATCGTCGGATTCGTGATCATAGCTTATTTTTTGGTGAAGAACGTGAAAGGAGCGATGATCTACGGGATCGTCTTCGTAACGGCCGTTTCGTGGTTCCGTAACACAGAGGTAATGGCGTTTCCGAACACATCGGCCGGTGACGCAGCTCATGATTATTTTAAAAAGATTGTTGATGTACACGTCATCAAACACACCGTCGGAGCTTTAAGCTTCTCCGGGATAAACAAAGGATATTTCTGGGAAGCTCTGGTGACATTCCTCTACGTTGGTATTTGGATACGACAGGAACGCTTTACTCAATGGCTAGATTCGCCGGATTCGTCGACGAGAAAGGAGATTTCGCCGGACAGTATTTCGCGTTTATGTCTGACGCGTCTACGATTGTGATCGGATCGTTTCTTGGTACATCTCCGGTGACGGTTTTCATCGAATCGTCAACGGGGATACGTGAAGGAGGAAGGACGGGGCTCACGGCGATTACGGTGGCGGTTTATTTCTTCTTAGCGATGTTTTTCACGCCATTGCTAGCTTCGATTCCAGCTTGGGCGGTTGGTCCGCTGTTGATATTAGTCGGAGTGATGATGATGAAATCGGTAACGGAGATCAATTGGGAAGATATGAGGGAAGTGATTCCGGCATTCGTGACAATGATTCTAATGCCGTTGACTTACTCCGTCGCGTATGGATTGATCGGAGGGATTGGGAGCTACGTGGTGTTGCATCTATGGGATTGGGGAGAAGAAGGATTGGTGAAATTAGGGTTTTTGAAAAGGAAAGTTGAAGAAGAAGAAGAGGAAGAAGAGGAAGAAGAGGAAGAAGAGAAAGTTGGTGGTGAGTTTGATATCTGAAAAGGGTTTTGGGTTTGAGAGGAATTAGGGATTTGAATTCATCTTTCGTGATTTTCTGAGAAGAAGAGAGGAGAGTCGTCTTTTTGACGATTTGTTTCGACAGTTTTTTTTTTTTTTTTTTTCAAAACAAAAAGAAACTAAACCAAAATCAAAAGAAACTAAACTGCATAGTAACTGTACCGTTTGGTTTAATTTCTTAGGAGCATTTTCGTCATAAAATGGCTTAAATGTCAAAACATGAGATTGAAATCTCACTTTGCCAAACTGTGAGACTAAATCTTTTTTTAAACATAAACGTGAAAATTTCTTATCATAAAATATGACTGCAAATAGTCAAGCAAAGCTTCCCACGTGATTACATGAACAACTTGCTATACAAACTGTGACAGATCTATTTATTTTATATTCTACTTGCTAATGATATAATTTCTTATACACTTGTACCTTAATATAATCCATTAGAAAAGCTTAACATGTCATATACATCGTGAAGCGACGACTTCATCAATAAATACCAGTCTAGTTTCTAATTGTCAAGCTCTTCTCATCTACTTACTCGACATGGCTATCTCTAAAATAACCCTTGGAATCATCGTTTTACTTCTCGGGCTCATTGATAAGTTATCTGCCGTATCGAGTAGTTGTAATTTTCCGGCAGTTTTTAACTTTGGAGATTCAAATTCTGATACCGGAGCTATCTCTGCAGCCATCGGAGAAGTTCCTCCACCAAATGGAGTTGCCTTTTTTGGAAGATCCGCCGGACGACATTCCGATGGCCGCCTCATTATAGATTTCATAAGTAAGTACAATCTTAATTTTCAATTTTACTGTTACTAACTATGTCCATCATTAACTAGTTCCACATTGATTTTGTATATTAACTTTGGGAAAGGAAAATAATAGAAATTGTTGCCAATTTGTTTTTTTTTTTGACGTCTAGATTTATTATTTATTGTAAATTATGAGAACTGTTACATAGACGATTCTACAACGAACAATTCCTTCCGACCCTTATTAGATCCACGACAGACGACACTTCCTTCTTCATGCTCTTGACGGACACCTTCAATGATCCACGACCTGACGACACTTCTCTCTCTGCGTAGAATCCTGGCGAACGGTTATATGTGTACTTCGCTGGAGATCTCCTGCACACTTGCCTCATTTAATCTGCAAATTTATTAATAAATCGTAATATCTGGGACTCGAACCTCAGACCTCTTGGTGTAGAAGCATTAATTAACCATTGGTCTTCAAATTGTTGCCAATTTGTTAACATTTAGTTTAGTATAGTTCAAAAAAACATTTTCTTCTGGTCATTGAATCAATTTTTACGATATATTTGTTATGATTTTCGGCAGCTGAAAATCTCACTTTGCCGTATTTAACACCGTACTTGGATTCGGTTGGAGCTAATTACCGGCATGGTGCTAATTTTGCGACTGGCGGTTCTTGCATCCGCCCCACACTTTCTTGTTTTAGCCAATTCCATCTTGGGACTCAAGTGTCCCAATTCATTCACTTTAAGACTCGTACCTTGTCTCTCTACAACCAAACCAACGGTAAGTTCAACCGGTTGTTAAGTCATAGAAATTACCAAACCGGAATTCAAAAGTAAAACCTATCTTATACATGTTATTTTCTACATGAAAACTTTGTTGATATTCGTTTTTGGCCTTAGGAAAAACTCCATTTTGCAAAGGAGTCCTTGCACGGCCCAAAGATTTCTCAAAAGCTCTTTATACATTGGATATTGGCCAGAACGATCTCGCGATTGGGTTCCAAAACATGACAGAGGAACAACTCAAAGCAACTATACCCGCAATAATCGAAAACTTCACCATTGCCTTAAAAGTAAGCATCTAAGTTATTGTTATGTTTATCTGAGGGTTCGATAGAAATTAACCTCTAATCATTATTTACAAATTACAACATACGTTGTTTATATCATTAGTTGTTGTACAAAGAAGGAGCAAGATTCTTCTCAATTCATAACACCGGACCGACAGGCTGTCTACCGTATCTTTTGAAAGCTTTTCCCGCTACACCGCGAGATCCCTACGGTTGTTTGAAGCCTCTGAACAATGTGGCAATTGAGTTCAACAAACAACTCAAGAACAAAATCAATGAACTAAAGAAAGAGTTACCTTCTTCTTTCTTTACTTATGTTGATGTCTACTCGGCCAAATACAACTTGATCACCAAAGCAAAGACTCTCGGTATGAACTAAACCAATTAAACTGTCATAATTTTTCGATTTTCTTGGTTCCGGTTAGACTTAAGGCGTCTCATTGACTATCGGTTTTATCAAATCTAATACAGGTTTTGTTGATCCTTTTGACTATTGTTGCGTTGGGGCGATCGGACGTGGAATGGGATGTGGGAAGACAATATTTCCAAATGGGACAGAACTCTATAGTTCTTCCTGCGAAAACCGTAAAAATTTCATAAGTTGGGATGGCATACATTACACCGAAACCGCGAATATGCTAGTCGCAAACCGCATCCTCGATGGGTCGATATCCGATCCACCTCTCCCAACCCAAAAAGGTTGCAAACTGACGAAAAAATGAGTTGCCAAGCTATGAATTAATAAATGTAACTAGCATATTTCTGGTCCTTTCCAATAATTAACCAAAATTCTATTCACATCTCATCTTATTAAATAAAAGACCCAATCAAATATTCAGTAACTTGTTTGGTAACAAATTTAAAACCGGATAGTTCATATTATCGTTCGCTTAGTGACAACATTTCTTTTGTTGCTTTGCTAAGTGACAACTTCTTGATTCGGTGGGTCGTTCTTTATGTTCTCATGTTACATGTGGATAGGTATGTGTATATTCGGTGGCTGTTTTGTTTGGCATTCATGAACATAATCAAAACTTGTTGACACTTTGTCCATATCAAATTTAGATCTCATATCTCAAAAGAATTTTAAGTAACCAAACAAGTGGGAACGACCTGTGTCCCCCCACGAAGTTTCATATAGTACCATAACAACACAGATTTCGGGTCTCGTCTCCAGTCCACACAAAACGAAAGTTAAACTCCAGTTTCCCCCTAAATTGAAAGTTCGAGACTTCAGTCTCCATAAATTCAAATTTCGTGGTTTATCATTGGTTTACTATGCCAAACCCGATGCCAAACCAAAACCCAGAATAATAAACCGATTTGAAACCCAATTTCACGATCGGTTTACTCCAATTTCATTGGTGGTTGAATGAGAGATCGACGGTGGCGTTTTCCGGGATTTCATCGGCGAAACCTGACGGAATCTCGCCGGAGATTCTGTTGTTCGAAGCGTTGAAATAGCGTAAACGATTCCCTCTGAAACGTGACGGCAACGAGCCTTTGATGAGATTTGACGACAGATCAAGATACTCCGTCGACTTGAAACCTCCCGAAATCTGGCCGGAGAAATAATTGTTCTTCAGTTGTGAATTTAAATAATTATGTAGATACAGTAATCAGTTGTTCAATAAAATATTTATACTTTTTATCATCTCCAATGAGGACGCCACCCACGTTCTCTGTTCGTTAGCCATCACACTGTCAAATGGCAGCTTATGCCAATCTTCTTCCTTGCTTTCAGTTCATGAACTTCATCTCCAATGGAAGCCCATTTCTTTCTCCTCTTTCTCTCTCTCATTCTCCTGTTTTTGCCCAAACCCGGATCCGGATTTGGATCCTCTGGCCCAATCGCGGCGGCGTTCGGTGGCTCTGCTTTCTTCTGCGCCATTGATGCTAGTGGTCGTCAAGATGTTATCTGCTGGGGTAAAAACTATTCATCTCCATCTTCTCCGTCTTCTTCTTCTTCTTCCTCGTCTCTTGCTTCTTCTACTTCTGCAAGCTACAACATTCCGTCCATGGCGGTTCTTTCAGGTGGAGACGGGTTTCTCTGCGGCATTTTGTCGAACACTTCTCAGGCGTTTTGTTTTAGTTCACTTGGGTCTTCTTCAGGTATGGATCTTGTCCCTCTCGCTTACAGGACTACTGCTTACTCTCAGAGCAACCATAACCCTTCATGTATTTCTTGACGGCTCTTACTTTTGGCGAATCAAAGACATCACTTTCGTCTCTCAACTCCGCCTCTTACTCGTGAAATTGGAGTAAACCAGTGAAATTGGGTTTCAAATTGGTTTATTATTCTGGGTTTTGGTTTGGCATCGGGTTTGGCACAGTAAACCAATGATAAACCACGAAATTTGAATTTATGGAGACTGAGGTCTCGAACTTTCAATTTAGGGAGAAACTGGAGTTTAACTTTCGTTTTGTGTGGACTGGAGACGAGACCCGAAATCTGTGTTGTTATGGTACTATATGAAACTTCGTGGGGGGACACAGGTCGTTCACCCAACCAAACAACTAAAACTCCCAAAATTCGATGAAGACCATAGTACAAAAACACCAAGTCAATTGCGTTTACTCTTTACACTTTATTTTATAAAGAAAAATTAAAATTGCCAAGAGATACAAAACAAATGCAACAAGAATGTTTTTCAGTATTTTTTAAAATCAGAAAACATAAAGCCTCTTCATGTTTTTTCCCTTCTCTCTCGACCGTGTAAAGTACCGTAGTTGAATTCGTATATCGTATATATATACATTTTAACCGGACCATAATCCGGTTCATCAATAAACCGGTCTCTGTCCATTTGCAATTTCAGGGTTTTTGTCCAAAAGAGTAAGAAGTGCTCTGTTTCTTTTACTCCTTCCTCTTCCAGCTTCTTTCAACAACGCAGCTAGCCTCTGCTTCTCGTCCTCAACCTCGGGATTCGCCGTCCCGAGCTTCTCTTCTCTTGTCCCAACAACATACTCCAATATCTCTATAGCATCATCTAACCTGTAAAGCAAGTAAACACATTGCTTGTACCGCAGGAAATCCCAAAAAACATAACCTAGCAAGAAAATGTGTTTTAAAGTTTTTAATTTACCTTCCCATTGCGTCGTATGTTCCAGCGAGGTTACTGTAAACTGCTAATGTATCGGGATGGTACGGTCCATACTCTTTCTCGAGAATGGTTTTTGCTTCTTCAAACAAATCTGCAGCTTCATTGATCGCATAACGCTGAACGCAAGCTAGTCCCATCTGATTCAGAGCAATCCCGAAAAGAGCGGTTTTTTTCTCTCCGCTGTTGCGGAACTTTGATATCGCGCTCTTGAATATGTTGTAGGACTCGGGGTAATTACCCATCATGTAAGAAATCACACCCATTTGAGCTTCAATACCTGCAATCGTGTTCTGTTGACCTGGAGCGTTTGCATATATCTTCAATGCCCGCTTCAACAACTTAAGAGATTGATCAAGTTCGTTCAGCGACTGATATATCGCAGAAATCTCTATAAAACCCGTGGCAACCTCTTCCATAGGAGTTCCCGGAGTCGGTTTTAGGTAAATCTTAAGAGCGTTTTCGCAGTACGATTTGGAATCGCGTATTTTCCCAATTTTGTTGTACAAGTCAGCAAGCCTGACGTAAACCGAAGCAACAGAGGAATGAGTCTCACCTTTTGCTTGCTTAAACACAGCCAAAGCCTTCTGATATGCGAATATCGCTTCATCAAACCGAGCTAGCGACATGTAAGCATCACCAATACTGCAATCTACAGAGGCAACATCTTCTCTGTGGTTCTGAGATGACATAGCCATGCTCGCCAAAACATAATGCTCAAGCGCAACCTCGTAATCTCCCTTCGCATCGCAGATAAGCCCCATGAGTTTTCTATCCGCAGCTTCTTCAATCGAAGCCGTAGTGGCAGCCCCGTTTTCTTTGTGAATGTCCAACGCCATTTGACAAAGCCTCGAGGCTTCTTCGAACTGCATTGCTTGAACATGGGCTTCCGCTAAGTACCTACAAGTTTCCCCGACTCGTGCATCCGATTCTCCAAGAACTTGTCTTTGGATCTCCAAACCCGCTGTGTATAGCAAAATCGAATTTTCCACCTGACCCATTAAACCATACATGTCACCAAGCTGCATACACCCTGCAAATTTCGCCAACGCGTGATCTTCCCCATCTTCAATCATCGGTATCTCAATAGAACGCTCAAGAACAGGCACCGCGTCATTGTATCTCGCTAACCCCGCATATATCGCTGCCAAGATATGCAAAGACATCACCAAATTCAACCCAAATTGTTTCTCTCCTTCCCCACATTTCCCAAACACTTTCACCGCTCTCAACGCCAAATCAAGAGCCTTATTCAGATTCTCACCAGAAGAAACCAACTCTCTGGCTTGCTTCAACAACAACACCCCAAGCTCAGGACTCTCCTCATCCACAGAAACCTTCCCCAAATCCGGCGATTTCCTCGAAGAGGTCCTCGAACCAAGAATCTTCGTTTTCGCAACCTTCTTACCATTCGAAAGAGATTCAACAGGTTTCTTCTGGCTCAAGCTACCTCCTCCAATACTCTCTTCCTTCTTCTCCAAGATAATCTCTTTCTTCCTCTCTCCTTCTCCTCCCACATCTCCAACCAAATGCCTCAACTCCAAATCAATCCTAGATTCAGCTCCATACGAAATAAAACTCGCCCTCGACGGAGACTGATCATCAGAACTCTCCATTTCACAAACGTTATGATACAACTGCTCAATAGAAGCATTCATAGCTCCATCAATTGCAAGATCTATAGAGCTCAGAGGACTCCTCGGTGAAGCTAAAAGGGCAGAATCGTCTTTTCCCCTCTCATTGCTCTCTCCTACGTCCATGGCCGTTCCTCACAATTCAACTATAAATCTGAATCAATGGAGAACTATAATTATCTAAAAGATTCAAATCGGTTAAAACAAGAAGATAACATCAAAAGACTCGAAATTTTCTCTCTAACTACAATTATCTAAAGCTGACATAGATTCAGTTACTAACAGAGAACAAAGCCCAGAATCATATTCAACGAAATTCACAAGAAAAACGAAAACTTTGACGAAATTAAGAGATAAAAATCGAACCTTTATGTTTGTCTCTCTTTGACTCTGAAGAAATCTGCAAGAAGGCAAAAAACAGAACAGATTCTGTTTTTTGGTAACTTAGTGTGGTTTGTGTAAGAGAAAAAAATGAAGGATTTGGTGTCTTGTACTTTTCACTTTTAGGTGTTCGTTTGTATATCTTCACTTTCATAATCTCATAGCTAATATATATTCTCTATAATGAGAAAGATGAAGCAACAAACATTTATGAACAAACCCTTTCACTGTCCTTATATGTTTTTGAAACTTTTTTTTGGGTCTACATGGCATAGTTTAATTTAAAGTTTTATCTACCTTTTAAATTGAATTATTGATTGATTATATTAAGATAATGAAGATGATAATTGACTCTTTTTCATTGTGATTAATGATTATTATTTCAAGAAAGAGATACATAACCAAAAAAAAAGAAAAAGAATTGAAGATCATTAGGTTTTGAAGATGATTGACTCTTGAAGCAATAAAAAGAAGATGACTTCTCCCCTACTCGCACTCTCTCTTTAAATAATTTATCTTTTTTTTCCTCAATTTTATAACTAAAGTTATCTCTTTGAAAAAATAATAATGGAAAAAATGTCATAATCTTGGACTACGATGAAGACATTTATATCATAAAGTTTTTGTTGGAGCTACAATTAGTTAGCGTTGGTGGTTGACCCGAGTTTTCACAACGAGACTCGTTGTAGGAGAGAAGTCATAACCTTTCTCTCTCCTCGGTGTGATCACGTTTGACTCATTC
>NW_003302551.1:4225487-4238070 GCF_000004255.2 Arabidopsis lyrata subsp. lyrata
GATGTCTTTGGTTGTCTTAGAAAATACAACTGTCTATGTTGTCTCGTCAACGAAACTTCGCTAATTAATTGTAAAGTCAACAAAAACTTTATGATTTAAATGTTTTCATCGTAGTCCAAGATTAAATCGTCCCAAATTTGAAAGTTCATAATTTTTTTTTGACATTTTTCCCAAATAATAATGAATGTCTCATCCATTTCAAGATTACTTTTTTTTTATTAAAAGACATATTGTTCCTTCAAATGCAATTTTTTTGGAAAAAGTTAAAGTTTTGAGTTTTGCCTGTTAAAAAGTAATTTTTTTTATCCTAAAAGAAATATTGATTCCTTGAATGTGCAATTTTTTTTGGGATTTAATGGGTTAAGTTAAAAAAAAAAAAGTGTTGAGTTTTGCAGGTTAATTAGCCAGCTAATTAAATGCTGGGGAAAGATCACAAGTCTACGTCAAGCCCTACAAATTCACAGCTGTATAATAGTACCGTTGAGATTCCGCCACGTGTCATACTTAATCATCCATTATCTCTAATCATCATCCCATTTTCTCTAATCTTTTACGTAATAAAAAATTAAAAATGTGAACAGTTATAAAACTAAGCCTTTTGATATAATGATGATGCAGTGTCTTTAACTCTTTATGGACCACTAGATATAAAGGATTTAATCACTAATTTAGTAAGAATTTTCTCTTAATGACGAAATGATATGACACGTGGACTACAGCTGCATACCAGTTAGACAGCCTGGTTTTATGGTCCAGATGTGGTCCACCTTCAAGCCCATTACGGCTTTATGGGCCCTTATAGTCATCAGTGTAGGGCCTACCCGTAATGTAATTTTTTATTGTAATAACAATTATAAAAACAAAACGATAGCAAAAGTACGTTGAAGAGGTTTTATAGAGCCACTATTTCTATCCAAAAGTAGAGGAACAAATATTATTTTTTGTCAGCTTAAAAGAAAATATTTCAACATTTCGTTGTGCATAGCTGTATAATGGAGTTTAATGCACTCTTGCAAATTTTTCACTAGCAAACCAACAAAATAGTCATTTTCAAATGACTATTTCTATGGTTCTATCAGCCCATAATTATTTATGTATTTTTGGTCAAGAGCCCATAACTATATAACATCATTATTTCTTACTCATTTCACCGTTCCAGATTTTAAGAAAAAAGATAAAAATTGAAATAGCTAATTAACTACTAAATTTTATAGATCATATATAATACTATCATTCAATTAATACTGACATGAATTTAGAGATATGTTGATAAGATTAAATCTCTTACAAAAAGTATGTAAAATACAAGAATCCATCCAAATTTGTATTGATTCTTTTGTCAACATCCAATTCATATTTAAAAAAAAAAAAAAAAAAAACTGAATTAAACTTTCCTTTGAATAATTTTATATAATTTGGTTGGTCGGTCGAATTAAACTTTCCTTTGAATAATTTTATATAATTTGGTTGGTCGGTCATATATATGCAAATTATGTATGACTTGGTTTCTTACAACAGACAGAGACAACCCACACGTTTGTTCATTGATTCTAAGACCTAACAACTTCTCTGATTTGTATTGCATAAAGACAATATAACCTCACATATCCTATATTTTTTTCTAGTCACAAAGTTCATAACAAATTTGTTAATTAATTTATGAACCGAAAACAAATTGTAATCATTGTCGACTGTTGGGCGGTGCTGTTTTGCTTTAAAACTCTATCGCCGCTCGAATCTCTATCAAATCTTTATCTGTTGACAAATTATTTGGTTTTTGTAAAAATACCTTCGATTATTTATTATATATACCAACACGTTTTTGTTTTCTTTATCCGTTATTTGAAAGTTTTAGGTCGGAACTCGGAACTATGTATAAAACTTTGACAAATTTGTCATTTTTTTTTGTCAAATACAAATTTGTCATAGTCCTCACAAAGTTAATCAAAAGTCTCCACAGAATCAGAGTCATTCATAAATAGTGTTTAAATGCACAGGTTCGTGCATGTTTTGTTTTATTTCGGTTAAACATAGGTTATCTATGATTTTTAATGGAAGAGAGTCTATTACTTGCGAAACAAGTAAAATAAACCTTATTTATCCAAATGAAAAAAAACTGAAGTTTAAAGTATGACCTGAGCTATGATGAGTTTAGTTAACGTATTTGTCCGGCTCCTTTTTGCCCTACATAGTTCAAAAATCCAATTCACTTGTCGACATCAGAGCCTTCTTCCAACTTCTTCTGATTCTTCCCAAGGTCCTTTGAAGTGCTGAGAAGCTCCAGCAATTCCTCGACGAAACGTTTTCTTGTAGCTTCTTTTTTAAAATTCATTTTCGCCATCTTTAACTATCTTCTTCAATGCAATGCAACAAGACCTTTTTTGAGTTCTTCTTGCGGACAATCACCATCCAAGGAATTCTAGAATCCTTGACGCGGTTGAAATGCTTCTCCTGTCTTTTGGTTGCAATGAATCCCAATTTTTAATTACAGAACCAAAACATGTCATCAAAAGCATAAACACTTACTATTACTCACCCTGATCGCTGGAACTTGTTGTGGTGATTGATCCAACCTTAAGAAAGATGTTCTTGTTCATCATTAAAAAACTGATTTGAGTGAAACAGTTCTGTCATGATCTTCACAACTTCGAAAGCCGGTCCTGTTCTTTCAGTCTGACCAGCAATATCGAAATCGCATTGATAAAATTCTCTGTACCTTCCTTTAGATGGATTATCCCTTCTGTATACTTTCTCTATTTGGCATCTTTTGAATGATTAATTTAACTTATTCATAGCGTGCAAATGGAACAGTTAATTCATATCGTAAAGAACAGAGCTCTCCACACTCTGTAACACAAATAAATAAACTGGACAAGTATGCATGTCCCTTTAGGCCTTTACTCAAAACCCTTTTTTTCTCCTTATTCTTCTTTTTATCTGTTATAGGCTCCTCCACTAAGCAATGTTGGTCTCAAAAGATCACTCTTACGATTTCTGCGAATTGGAAACTGTTTCCATCAACGACGAAGAAATTATGATACAGAGACAAGTAGACAATCGTATTTATCAGCTAAAGTGCTCAACCCCTCACGTATTATTGGGCCTTATTGACATGGGCCAGGCTTGATGCTTAATTAATCTATAACTTTTTTTTAATAAGGACTAAAAATGGTAAAATTCAACGGTTTAGAATGATTTGTTTTTGAAAATTATGATGGAATGGATGGTGCAGATTGATTAGGGAGATGAAGACTCAAGTTTACTCTTTTTCATTTAGCAAAATTGCATCTACCGGATCAGTCACATCTTCTCATTCGTTTAAAAGCAGCGGGTGGGGTTGCGACTGCGAGAGTTTTCGGAAACAAGTGGTTACGATTTTAAGCATTTTTAAGCATTTTGATCGACTAGTTTAGTGGTTGAAAATTAATACGTTTGCGGGAGTTTTATGGATGGTTAATTAGCGGGTGCGGCAGCAGTTAAATCGGAAATGACAAAAGTAAATGTAATCTATAATTATAAAACTATAAAACACCAAATATTTATATGATTATGATAAATATATAAAATCTATAATTAATAATAAAAACCATATATAAAGTGCTACATGATTATTCAAAAACAAATAAATTTCATAGTTAAGTGTTTATTACTTCATGCATTTGTTTCATCACAAAAAACTGCATCAAGTAATATAATATGACAAACTACGAAAAAATTTGTTTTGAATTTGTATATCTTTCGGATTAATAATATTATTACAATACTTACGTTCGTATCTTGTCATTCTACTGTTTGGATTGATGCCATGGTTTTAATAGAGAAAAAACAATTAGGGTTTTGAGAAATACCGTTAATATATATGGGTTTTGATAATATTTCTAAAAATTATTTGTTGTTTATGTATTTTTTTTGCCAACCGCTACCACCCGCAACTGCAAACGCTTTTGGAAATGAGCTTTTGAAATTCTCCAATTTCGAGCGGTCTAGAATGGTTTAAAACAATTTCTATGATTGGTTTTAAATGCTAGCAACCGTAATCTCAACGTTGTGACTGGTAGCGAGAGAAGCAATCAAGCCCCTTAACTCACGAGATGACTGAGAGGGGCGTATCAAGATCCTAAACCGACACCAACCATCGTTGTCCCACAAACCTAGACCTGCCAACCAAGTACATGTTTTGGGTGTTAAAGTTTCAGGTGATTTTACAAGATGGATGGGAGCTACTTAAATGTAGAGTAACCAATGTTTTAATTTTAACTCTCAACTAACTTTTCAGTAGTAACCAATCTTTTAGAGAAAATTTCAGTTTAGATGCAAGACAGAACATGAAGCAACCAAAACCAAACCAAACAACAATAACCCCACAAAGACAGATACATCGAGAGATTCTATTGATTTGACCCCAATCAAAACCAAACTGTTAACACAACAACAGGCCTTGACATACTTCAGTGACTCCTATTAGTAATCGCATAATGGCGGAATGGCGTTTTCTAATGCAATTATGCAAAAAATTTGTCAATCAAGGAAATCTTTATAATCGCATTAACAACGCAAAAACGCAAGATTTGCGTTTTCGCCTAAAAAGTAGAAGTAAAAATTCATTATAGAAATAAATGGGTATATAGTTGCTTATTAACATAATGAGTTTTTATTATTTTACCCATACAAAATATTTGCAATAAGAAAACAATTTTTTTATACTATATTTGGATAATATTAAAAAAAAATTCACAACGTTTTAACAATTTTTAATATTTATATATTTTATTATCAAATATTACTTAAAATTTTATTGGTGTATTCAAAATATTCATATTATATGGCTAATAAAATATTCTAATATTAAATGAAATGAGAAAATTATAAAAATATTTCTAAATGCATAATAATAAATATAAGTGAAAATAAATTATAAGTTTAAAACATAATATTGTTTCACATACATATACGTAAAACTGTAAAAGTAAAGTTCATGACTCCATACTTAATACGAAAAAGCTTATTGATTTTTTTTACTAAAAAAAAGAGCTTATTATAATTTTCTTGGTAAAGTAAGCATCTTTCAATCTTGTTCAAAGGTTCTCTGAAAACTTCATCTTTTACTTTATCTTTTCAAAACATATTTCTTTTTATCCTTTTACAAGCAAAAAAAAACAAAAGACAAAGAAGAATTATATTTGCTTTACTAGTTGTTGCGGAGAAAGTTTGACTGTCCCATAATAGCTTCTTGTTTTCTTCCCATGACCAATCCATTCTTCAATCGTATATCGTTCTGTATTTAGATCTATATATCTTAGTTTTCTATAATGTAAACAGTCTTAGAACAATGAGAAATAAATTTATAGCTTAACTGATATAAAACAAAATCTGAAAAATCCAATCACATACACGGTTAATTCAACGGGTAAGAAGATAAATTTTCTAGTTATTTGGGATTCGAGTTCTATTATAATTTTTTACCGGGGGAGGGGGGAGATAATCTACACATTTTAGATACACCATGAGATTGAGAAATATGGAAGACTAATTAGTACTTATTTTAAAAGTCCAAAACTTTCTTAATGGATAAAAAACAAGGGAATCTACAATCTATGACCATAGACGACTCGTTATTTAGTTCTCTCTCCACACCACTTTTTGACATTTACTGTATATGTCATAATGACAATCTAATCCCTAATGTATCTCTCTTTCTCTTTCATTTCTCTCTTCGGTTTCTACTGCAATCTAAACCCACAAAAATTCAATAAAAAAATTAAAATGGTTTCAGAAACAAAATTGCAGAGAGCCAAAGCTGGCCGGATAAGCAAATTCGTGAGTTGTGTGGTTGACTTGTGACAATGGTAGTTTTAATTCGGCGAAAACAAAAATCAAGGGAGAAGAATAGATTTTGTCGGTGGAAAACGATCAATGTCACATTCGTCATGGTTCAAGCTGTGTTTAAAAATGATAATGGTCGATTTGATTTTGTGACAGAGAGAACCGGTCGATTTTGGTTGTCCCGACTTCGATTCCATGAAGGTTGAAACCAAGACACAATGGTAGTTTCAAATCTCGGTGGTAATTTCGAAACCCAGCAGAATTGTGGAATGAATAATTTGTTAGCTGGGTTTTGATGAGGTTTATTGAGCAAAAGAGGGAAACTGGTATCATTGGCAGCAACGACCATTGTCTCATTTTTCTGGGTTCGATTTTGTTATATGGGTAACAATTTAATTAGCAACACATACAAAAATGCTAACGTATAAGTTAAACGTGATAACTAAATTATCATTATAAATAAGTATGCTAATATATAAGTTAACGGTTATAATTAATTATTAGAGTAAATAAACAGGTTTTTATATAAATTAGTTGATACCAATCAAATAGTCAACGATTTAATATGATAAATTTGAGCATACGTTGTATAAGTTAGGCATGGGCGTTTGGGTACCCGTTCGGTTCTGGTTCGGTTCCGGTTCGGTTCCGGTTCTTTCGGTTCTAGAGTTTAAGATCCATATAGGAACCAAACAATTTCGGTTCGGTTCCGGTTCCGGTTCTGGTTCTTTCGGTTCTGAAGTTTAGGATCTATTCGGATATTTTTTCGGATATTTTTAGGTATTTTGGATATTTTTGGGTATTTTCGGATATTTTTGAGTATTTTTGGTTATTTTAAGTATTTTTAATGTATTTTCCAAATATTTGTTGGTATTTCGGGTATTTTTGGTTATTCGATCTAAAACTAACTAATATTTTTAGATATAAACTCATATTTCGGGTATTTTTGGGTACCCGAAATATTTCGGTTCGAATCGGTTCCGGTTCCAGTTCTTTCGGTTCTAAAATTTAGGATCCATTTAAGTATTTTAAAATTTCTGTTCGGTTCCGGTTCGGTTCTTTTTGCTTCGGTTCCGGTTCGGTTCTTGTGGTTCGGTTATTTTGGCCAGCTCTAAGTTACATGTTAATATAAATATTATCCATATATCGAATATTTTATCATGTTCATACAAATATTATTCAGATATGTAATATGTTAGCACATTATTATTTTATATTAACATATAATTTATAGCTTATCGCGATACTAAATTATTTAGCATGTGTTATCTGCATATTATCGTGTCGAAATGAACAGTGTCACCCACATATTAACCTTATTTTAATCAGTGGCATTTTAGTAATTAATCCAAAAAAGAATGATATTTTTGGTTTATATTTTCTTTCTCTTTCCTACTTATCTAATTTTCAAATTACCATGGATTTAAATTTAATTATTTGGTCAATTGAGGATTTAAATTAATATAGCCCAAAAAAGAAACATGTAACCTAAGTAAGTGGTAATGCGCTAATGGCTTTCATTGGTATACAAGTTGCCATGTTCGTCTAGGTTAGAGATAAACTCTCATGAATTTATTTAACCATTTCCATTTAACTAGTCAAAATGATGTATGACTTTAGATCCATTAAAAAATTCGACGAGTTAATTATTCGAAAGCTATATATACTTTAAAAAATTAATCGGATAGTAAAAGTTTGGATCACTCCCTAATGATAAAAAAAACGGTAACCTAGATTTTGTGGTACTGTAAACTAGCGATACTATGTTACTAAAACTTGGAATATATTTTTGAAATTATGTGTTACAGAAGAATAAGAGATGATGGTTGGTTCTTCATCTTTTATTTCATAAATAAAAATATTGGAACGATATGATTTGTTGCTCGTGTTAAGCAACTATTTGGTCATACAAGAAGTTTAGAAGAATGTACAAAATTTAAATGTTTATGAGGGATATACTTTTGAGATTTCTATAAAAGTATACAGACAAGTAACTTAGGCACTACACTTGTTTAAGGATTTAATTTCTTCTAATGTGTTGAACCATATTCAAATCATAACTATACAATATAATACCTATATTTAAAATGTTTTGATTTTATATTTTATTTGGTATAAGTAGTATAAAATTTATTTGGATTTATTTTTTATATAAATTGAATTTGGTGAAAAAATATTGGTTGTTGTTGAAATTTGGATTTACTTTGTATTATATAAGCATCATTTGCAAAAGATGTTTTAACAGTCTGATGTATTCTTCAAACTTCATACATGACAACACTACAAGAAAACATGGATTTAGCGACTACAAGAAACGTAACTAAAGAGTCGCTAAACACATAATAACCACTAATTAGCGACTAATAAACGTTGTCGCCGAACACTGCGTCGCTAAAATAAATTGTAGCCTAATAGTCACTAAAATAAATAGCGACTATTCTGCGACAACTATTTGAAGTCGCATGTGCGTCGCGTATGAGTCGCTAAAGTGGCGACGGTTCTGCTACTAATATGTCACTATTTGGCGACTGGTTTGGCGACTAATAGGTGACTGTGGAATCGCCAAAAAGACACTACAAGGCGACTGTTTTATGAATGTTTTAGTGACTGAATGACTATCGTTTTACGACTTATTGGAGGTTTATTTTTGGATTTTGCCTGCTTATTTTGATTCCAATTACGTTTGCATTTACTAATTAAAACCAAACATACAAGTTCACAAGACCAAAACATACAAGTTCTTAATAAACATTAAAACATACAAGTTCACAAGACCAAAAGTACAAGTCCAAAATATCAAGTTCACAAGACATAAATACAAACATACTTGTACCATAAGTACAAGACCAAAAGATCAAGTTCAAGTTTTTGAGTTAAGAGGAGAGAAAGCTAAGTAGCATGAGTAGTACCATCAGCATTAGTAGCAGGAGTTGGATTTGGTTGGACCTCTGAATGATCATCCGCAGCAGGAGTTGATTGGGAATTGAGGAAGGCCAGGAAATTAGGGTCAGTTTCACTCAGGTACTTCTTCACCATCGACAAATGCTTGATCTCAGCTGCTTGTGATGCTGCGACCCGCAATGCCTCTGCTTCACGTGCTGCTTGTAGAGCTGCTTGTTCCTCTATCTTGCGGTTAGCATCCTCAAGCTGTGACTGCAGGGTTGTGAAAGAAGAACTGCTTCCTGCGTACTTGCGCTTCCCGTTGATGTAAACCCCTAAGCTGCCAATTCCAAAGTAATCCCCTCTATCATTTGTGACAGTAGACTGCAAAACAAAGTAAAAACATTAGTGCTTAACAGATAAAAGTAGACTACAGAGCAAAAGACAAGACTACTACCTGAAGAAATATCTCATCATCCTCCTCCTGAGACAGCTCAGACTGACGCGAATTACCATCATCCTGTTCATCATTCTCTTGCAGGGCAGCCAACTTAGCTGCCTTGTTCTTGAGATATGCCTCATGGATTTCCTGCGCCTTCCTATCAACAAATGTCCCATCCTTCTTGGTATGAGTTCTGATGAACACTTCTCCAATAGTAGGAGGTCTTCCCAATTCAACTTCCTGAAATATAGTAACAGAGATGTCAGCAAGTAATAAACAAAACAAGTATTTAAAACAGACATGTAACTTACCATCTCTTGCTCCACTTGTAAAAAGGACTTTGGACCAGAAACATGCTTGTGAGGACCAAGACCATTACGGTCAGACATCCTAGCTGCTGATTGTGGATGTCGGATTCACACACTCAAGTATTTTTGTTAAGTGGGAAAGATTATCCTTGAGGGACAAAAATGAATATATAAAAACTTGTAAATTGATACGAAAATTGCTATATTATTTCTCTCGAGAGAGGAAGATCCCCTTTACATGGCCATCGGCCTCTATATTTATACACCGATAAACGACATTAAAATGAGTAATTAAGCACAATTATTTCTTCTTAAATGTGTCCGTTTTGATTCTTCGGCTTTAATGCTCAACGTTTGAATTTGAGTTGACTCTGATCTTCATGGGCCTCGCCTCTTTCGGCCCAAGTGTCCGCGAACCGACTTACCCGCGTCTTCTACTCCGAACTCGTGTCACAGTGTAGTCACTTCGGATTCTCGAAATGGCGACAACCACTTCGACCGTCCCTTCGGCTCACGGGTCCAATGGGCTTCATCCTTTATGGGCCATTATTTTGATCACGTGGCAATCTTTGGTTGGTCTCGTACTTCTGGTGCGGGATCCGACACCAACAATTAGCCCCCCAAGTTCTTCGAAGTGCTATTCCAGTTCGGAGGACTTTAAATGCTCAAGTGGCCAAAGATTGCGCTCGAGAATCTTTCTGATTTCCCGCCGAAAATCCCATCACTCCTTTAATTTTGGCACTATCCATTTTTAACCGAGTGACATCTGTCATCATTATGACCGTATATTGATTAATTACTATTAAAACGGGAGAAACCTTCCCACTTCCCACACGACTTCCGAGGCGGTTTCATCATTAGCTTGAGGTAACTTCTTTTCACCATTACTCTCTTCTTTTACTTTTGTACTTTAATCAAAACCTCTCTCTTCGTTCCTTCACCAAAACCTTCTTCGCCGGATCCTGAATTTTTCTTTCTTCCCAATGACTTCTGATTCTGATAGACCCGAGTCTCCGTCTTTTGACGAGAGGCGTTCTAGTAACGACGAGTGCACCCGCCCTGGTGACATTGCCGGTCCGCACTATAGGTCCACTTGTACTCTTCAATCCCTCGAGCGATTGAGAGAGCTTTGCCGGATTCCGCCGGAAATTATGGCGGAAGCACAAATAGCTTCTCCCACAGAATCTCCAGAGTACCATCGCGATGGTTACTTCTGTGTGTATGAGATTTATTTCAAGGGTTGCGGGCTGACCTTTCCTCTTCCCGAAGCCCTAATTCTATACCTAGCGGCTCTCGAAATCGCTCTTCCTCAATTAACCCCCAATCTTCTTCGTACTATTCTCGGCATTATAACAATCGCGGCGGAGGCCGGTTACGTTATCGGAGTTGCCGAATTAAATGAGCTTCTAAGCGTGAGAAGCTCGTCGAAGAAAACGGGGTATTTCTCAGCATATCCTAACGCCAACAGGAACATCATTTCGCATCTTCCAAACAAGGATGAAAATTGGCATCATCCTTGGTTCTTGATTAAGAAAACTCCCGCTTCGATTGGAAATCTTGTAGATTTCCTCCCTTCGAAGTGGTCGGCGAAACCTGGTAGAGATTAGGTCGCCCGTATCTTTCCCGGTTGTTTCTTTATCTTTATTAACTAACATCGTTGTTTCATTTCGCAGCTTTCATCGCTTCTAATCTCCCATCTGAAGAGTTCATCGAATTCTTCAAAATAATTCTTGAAGGGGAAATCCTTTGGAATTCCTTCACTCTCGAACGATTCATAGAGGCTAACCACAGACTCAGGATGAGTCCGCCTGGTCATCTTCACCAAATTCCTCCCCCTCCCTCAACTCAGGGAATGTCATCTCGGGCCCTTGCGGCCAAGCGTAAGTTGCTTTCCAAGCCGATGGCTGAGGCTTGCGAGGAGAAGAAAAAGTTTCTCGCGACTTCTATAGACAAGAAGGACTATAGTAGGACCTTGCTGGTCGATGATGGCAGTACCGAGGGAGCCCGATCTGTTGCTTCCTTCAGACTAACTCCCCGTCGCGATCGCCGCGACTCACGTTCTCCTCGGAGGGATCAATCTCCTCGCCGTGATTCACCTCGTCCTCCCCGAGATGATTTTAGCAACGAGCCAATTAAGAACTTGGTTCGCCGGAAGAGATACAAGTCCTCTCGCAGAGATCCTTCCCCGCAGAGGGAAAAGTCAAGGGCCCGGACTGACCGCTCACCTCGGTCATCCCCTCCTTCTGAACCAATGGGTCCTCCACGACCGGTTGACATGTCCTCCTCTTCCCAGCCGGATAGTGGAATGACTGCCCGGAGCGCGTCTCCGAAAAAGGGGGATTCTGAATCTCGAGATGCTCCCTCGAGGCTGAAGCCTGCTCTTGTCCCTCAAGTTAAATCGCTTTCAGGTTTGGTGATTTACACGTACTTTAAACTTTTTGTCTTTATTAAAATTCCAATTTTTTACAACTCTTCCTTCTCCACAGCTATGGAGAAAGAGGGCAGCGTCTTCCGATGCTTCAAGACCCGGTCGGGCTCGATCTTGCCAGACTTCGACAAATGGCGCCCTGCGATTCGTGAACGTTATTTGCTTCACGCGCATCACTCATCTCGGGTTAGTTCCGTTTTCTTTTATTATTATTTTTTTTATTGTATTGCCATTCTGCGAACTGACTCGTCATCCCGGGTTCATGTATGACGCCAGGCTCATAGCGAATTTAACGACATGATCGAACATTACGAAGGGCTGGTCCTTGGACGGGAGAAGGAGATTGACATGTGGAAAAAGAAACTCTCTGCTCTTGAGGCCGAAGTCAGCTCTTCTGCCGGCTCCAAGCACGAGTTGGAGGACAAAGTTGACAATTTAACATCCGAGCTTGCGCAGGTAAAGGGGGAGCTGCAGGGTCAGTACGACCAGAATTTCAAGCTCCAGGAAGAGTTTTCTGGTATTCAAGGTAGGCTTCAAGAGTCCGAATCAAACGCTGATTCCCTGAACAACCAACTCATCGAGCTCAACGCAAAGTACAAGGCGATCGCCAAATTGCGTGATTCCGAGTTGGCGAGGTCGGCATCAAAAGCCAGAAAAGAGGTCAAGGGACGCGGGATGGAGTTGATCCAAGGGGCCATCCGA
>NW_003302551.1:4238604-4386306 GCF_000004255.2 Arabidopsis lyrata subsp. lyrata
GGGTTTGCAAAGTCCGCTTTTAACGTTTTGTGGCTTTGTGGCAATGCTTCCGAGATTTTATAGTGTGATCAGACGTTTCTCTTTAGAATGCGAGAGCTGAGCTCGGCTTAACGCGAGTTCCCCACTTCGGGTTTAGTCAACTCGGTAAACTTGTTAGGCTTGGGCCTTAGAAATTTTTGCAGTTAATGCGACGGTTGCTCTTTCCCTTCTTAAAGAAAACGGCTCGTCTTTTAATGCAATAATTGCCTTTTCTCGATTTTCCAAAAATGGTTTAACCCACTGGGAAACGCTACCATTAATGAATTTATGGTTCCAAGACAAACCCTAAATCATTATAAATAAAGGCTTACCTACCTCTAGGCTTTATTAAACATGACTCTAGAGTCTCACTTGAGAAATATTTTAAGAATGGAAAGCGAAACAGTAGCCCCCGTTGATCCCGGCAGTCCACTCTTCTTATCCGGCGACGGCTTTGAACCGGCCGGCGTTCTCTTTCCTCACGCCGTCTTTCACTTTCCTCCGAAGGAGAAGAAAGAGGCCTGCGATTTCATTGACAAGGTAAATGTTAAAGTTTTTGATTTAAAACTTCTTGTTTCGTCTCATTCACTTATTTTTATGCTAGGTCGCCGACAAGCACCGTCGCTTGTGTGAAGAGAGGCAGCGGCTGGGACTCAAAAGGCAGACGCTCGAGGCTCGCGTCGCTCGGGTGGAAAGGAAGATAAGGGCCTTGGAGAGTGATCCCTTTCAATGGGAGTGGCGGAACTTCGACTCCGTTGCTGAGATCCCGAAGATGCTTCGGATGTATCTCCGCGCTAGAGGAGTCCCGGGTCCCGTGAACGCCCCCGTCTTCGCCGTTCCATCCGACGATGAAGAGGAAGAGGACTTGGAGGAGGAGGCCAGCGACTGCCGGAAACGCCTTCGGGATCGTTCCGAAGTGGATGCCAAAAACAAGGCGTCCACTTCGAGGACTAAACCGGCGATGAAGGAGCCTGTTCCTGAGCCTCTCCCATAAATGTTCTCCAATTTCTTCACTTCTCCTTTTTTTTTAAAACAAAAACTCGTAATGGGCTTCGGCCCTTTTATTTATGGAAATATTTGCTACTTTCCTTCTTTTCCAAATATTCTTCGAGATGCGTCTTTTAATGCAGGATTCGTTCGAGGGCATAAATCTCTCCGCGAATCATTCCATTCCTTGGATAGAATCCGTAGCTTGCTAGGGATATGGGGTTCCTATAAATTATAGGTTTAACTCCCCTTTACTCCTCACCATTTTTTATTTTAGCAGGCATGGAGTTCAATCTACGCTGTTCAGAATCTATGCCCGACTTCTCCAGCATCGGAATGATAAATGAAGATGTTCCAAGTGAGCCCAACAGGCAGCCTCCTCCACTTCGCGGCTTCTTGAGATCTCAGATCCGAGCCCCATGTGCTTTGATCAGGGATCTACCTATCAGAGACCAAGGAACAGCGACGGCATTCATAGAGGCACTTGAACTTCAACACCGGAAGCTTACGTCGGAAAAGAGGAGGCTCCGGAAGAGGATTAACCGGATGCAACGCAGGCTTACTATGGTGTCAAGAAATCTTCACATCCTTGAATCTCACCCCGGAGAGTGGATTGAGCTTGGAATCTCTGACTTTGCTCGAATTCCGGACTGCATGATGCCAATCCTCGATCTTGCTGGTCAAGGAATTGAAGTGTTCTGCTCGTCAACGAGGATTTCGTAGTTCAAAGTGTACGATGAGGGACACTTCGCCCCCCTTTTTTTTTGAATAAACGCTTTATTTCCAATCTCTTGTATGTTCGCATAGCCGAACCTTCTTCCTTTAATAAAGAAATAAAACAAAAATTTTATTAACAGCTGAACTCGTTTTCGAGCTGCCTACGTACCCATTCCGGGATCAAGCCAAATCGTAGTTCATGTACATAAACAATGCATGTAGCTTCTAAACATAAAACTTCCTTAAGTTGATCACATTCCAAGGTCGCTTGACTGGATTGTCCTCTAGGTCTTTTAACCTATAAACGCCGTTTCGAACCACCTCGGTAATAATGTAAGGTCCCTCCCAATTAATACCAAGTTTTCCAGCACCTTCTTCTTTTTTATTGTCAAAGACGCGTCTTAATACGTAATCTCCCACGAAGAACGGCCTACTTTTAACTTTAGAATTGTAATACCGGGCTGCTGCCTGTTGGTAATTCTGGATCCGAATTAGAGCTTGATCACGCCTTTCATTTATGGTATCCAGTGAATCGTTAAGCATTTCTGAATTTTCTTCCTCATTTAACGGTGCTTTTGTTCGACGAAGTCCGGGCACATTGAGTTCAGCTGGTACTACCGCTTCCATGCCATAAACCAAAGAGAATGGAGTTTCTCCTGTAGGTCGCCTAGGGGTTGTACGATAAGCCCACAGGACGGGTTGGAGTTCTTCATACCATCCTCCCTTTAGATGACTTAAGCGTTTCTTGAGATTGCTTAATATCGTCTTGTTCGCGGCTTCGGCTTGTCCGTTCCCTTGCGGATATCGTGGAGTAGAATAACTAACTTTGATTCCCCAGTCCGCACAAAAGGCATCAAACTCGTGTGAAATGAATTGTGGCCCGTTATCAGTGACTATTTCGTATGGAACTCCATGTCGACATACAATGTTTTTCCAAATAAAGGTCTTCACCGCTGAATCCTTGATACCAACGTACGCCTCAGCTTCAATCCATTTTGAAAAGTAGTCCGTAAGGACTAAAAGGTACTGTACGCCTCGAGTTGATTTGTGCAATGGCCCAATGATGTCCATTGACCATCTCATAAACGGGTATGGGGCGGAAATGGAAGAGAATAATTCCGACGGTTGATGGATCAATGGTGCATGGAGTTGGCAGCGCTTGCATCTTTGGGCGAACTTAACACAATCTGTGATCATAGTGGGCCAAAAATACCTCATTCTTTTAACTTTAAAAGCCATAGCTCTTCCTGATGAATGACTCCCACATAATCCTTCATGCACTTCGCTCATGACGATCTCGACTTCGGGCCCAAAAATGCACAATAGGTAAGGGTCACTGACACCTCGTCTATATAACGTATCCCTTGACAGACAAAATTTCGCGCTAACGACTTTCATTTTCCTGGCCTGCCATTTATTCTTTGGGAGCTCGCCTGTCGTGATGTAGTGCTTTATTGGCTCCCTCCAGTCAGCCCCCCAGTCTTTAGCCGGAATTTGGTCAACTTTGTGAAATATTCGTGGGTCTGGTTCGGGATGTTCGTTTGGTTCAAGAATATCCTCCTCGATTAATGGTTCGGTTTCCAATATTGTTTCTGGAATCACATCCTCAGCTAAGACAACGGGTTCTTTGTTAGATATGTTTGATCCCTTTGACTTTCTTCGTTTGTTGGGTGGCGGTTCGGTCTCTGGTTCGTCACGGTCGCGCGCCGCTGCTCGAGACCTTGTAACAACGAGGGTTTCCTTGCTGTCCTGAATGCTTCGCTCCGAGATACATTCTACTGGGATAACTCTCTTCAACTCAGGGTCTGATGTTGATGCCAATGCAGCAAGTGCATCTGCAGTTGTATTCTCTCCCCGAGGTATACGGATTAATTCAAATTTCGAGAAATTTTTAGATAGATCCTTCACCACTTCGAGGTATGCTTCCATTCTTGAATCTTTGGCCTCATAGTCTCCATTAAATTGGTTAACTACTAATTGCGAATCACAATAAGCCAATATTTCCTTAGCTCCAACTCCTTGTGCTAGTCGAAGTCCGGCAATAAGGGCTTCGTATTCTGCCTCGTTGTTGGAGGCATTGAATAACAGTCGGAATGATTGTTCTAGAATTTCTGATGTCGGAGATTCCAACCTAATTCCCACTCCGGATCCTTGCTTTGTTGAAGACCCATCTACGTGTAACTTCCAAGTTTGGTTCTCCGGTTGACCCATCGTTCCAGGTATTGGAAGTTCGGTCAGGAAATCTGCTAAGACCTGAGCCTTCATACTGCTCCGGCTTTTGAACTCTATGTCGTACTCGCTTAATTCCACCGCCCATTTCGCCAAACGTCCGGATTGACTTGGACTATGAAGTATTGTTCTGAGTGGTTGGTTAGTTAATACTTCAACTGGATGAGATTGAAAATATGGACGCAACTTCCGGGCCGAAGTTACCACCGCGAGTGCAAGTTTTTCCATCATTGTGTATCTGGTTTCCGGATCCGTCATTGACTTGCTCACGTAGTAAATTGGTCTCTGCTCCCCACGGTCTTCCCGAACCAAGACTCCACTAACCGCGTGGTTTGAAACTGATACGTACAAGTAAAGTTTTTCATCTACTTCCGGTTTGGACAGTACAGGTGGAGTGGTTAAGTATGCCTTAAGCTGCCCAAAAGCTTCTTCACACTTCTCATCCCAAAGGAATCCTTTGTTCCCTTTTAGAATTTGGTAGAAAGGCAACGACTTATCTGTTGACCTCGAGATAAAACGGTTCAAAGCCGCAATCCGCCCAGTCAACCGTTGTACTTCTTTGAAGTTTCTTGGAGATGGCATGTTCAGAAAGGCGTTAATTTGATTTGGATTGGCTTCAATCCCTCTTTCTGTCACGATATAGCCAAGAAATTCTCCGGATGGGACTCCAAATGTGCACTTCGCCGGGTTCAGCTTCATTTGATATTCATTGAGAATATCAAAACATTCCTCCAAATGTTTAACATGATCTTCTTTCTTCAATGATTTAACCAACATATCATCTATGTAGACTTCCATAGTCTTCCCGAGGTGATTGTGAAACATTTTGTTCACCAATCGTTGGTAAGTTGCTCCTGCATTTTTCAAACCAAAAGGCATTACCTTGTAACAGTAGATACCTCTATCTGTGATAAATGACGTCTTTTCTTGATCTTCGGGTTTCATCATTATCTGATTATAACCCGAGAAGGCGTCCATGAATGTTAACAGCTCATTTCTAGCGGTGGACTCTACAAGTCGATCTATATGCGGGAGCGGGAAACTATCTTTAGGGCATGCTTTATTCAGGTCTGTAAAATCGATGCAAACCCTATCTTTCCCGTTCTTTTTCTTGACAACGACAGTGTTTGCTACCCACTCCGGATATTGCACTTCTCTTATGGACCCTATCTTCAAAAGTTTATCCACTTCATCGTTTACTATTTTTGCCCGCTCCACTCCAAGCTTTCTTCTTTTTTGTTTCACCGGTTTGAAGCTTGGATCTACGTTTAGTTCATGACAAATTATACTCGGATTTATACCCGGCATGTCCGCTGCTGACCATGCAAACGACGCTTTGTTTTTCTTTAAGAGTTCAATCAAAGCTTCTTTTATTTGGCCAGTCAAAGTTGCTCCAATTCTAATTTTCCGGTCCGGCTTGTCTTCTTCCAGTGCCACTTCGACTACTACATCCTCTTTCTTCTGCCCACTAGGAAATTTTGTTTTTAGTCCTTCTTTCGCGGGCTTCGTTAACTGCTATTGAATCTTCATACGGTGGCTAGCTAAGTAGCATGTTCGCGAAGCTTCTTGATCTCCCCGAATTGTCTCCACCCCATTTGATGTTGGAAATTTGATACATTGATGGTATGTAGAGGGAACTGCTTTCATTCGATAAATCCAGGGAGTCCCAAGGATGATGTTGTAAGCTGCGGGCTTATCGAAGACGACGAAGTCCACAATTTTCGATACTTTTTTGGCAAGGACCGGTAGCTTGATTGTCCCGAGAGACATGGCTGATTCGCTAGTGAACGCAACTAATGGAGACGGAGGTCCTACTATGTCTCCTCGGCTGATTCCCATTTTTTCTAGAGTACTTAAAAAGATCAAGTCGACCGAACTGCCTGTATCTATAAGGATCCTTGATACTTCGAAGTTTGCGACATCAAGAGTAATGACTAGAGCATCGTCATGCGGTCTTTCGAGATGCCGCGTTTCTTCTTCATCGAATGATATTGATGCACCTTGAAAATCGACTTCTTCGCTTAAGCTTGCTTTGAGTAAGACATTTCGTCGATGCTTTTTGATTGAACTTATTGAATCTCCGCAAAATCTGGATCCTCCTAGAATCACATTGATCTTCCCCTTCAAACTTCTTGGTTCTTCCTCGTTGGATAACCTTGGTCTTTTGGAATCTTGATCTTTGGAGTTTTCCTTTGCTTCGTGGTATTCCTTCACAAAATCTTTTATATCGAATTTAGAAAGATCACCACTAGCCCAAAGCTCTGCGAGGTGCTTTTTAAGAACGCTGCAATCCTTGGTTAAATGTCCGGTTACTTTATGAATGTCGCAATATAGACTTTCATCACGGACCCAAGTGTTTGATCTTCCTTTTCCTTGGAATTGCTTCCCGACGGAATTGTTGAAGGGTTGCGACCCAAACTTCCTTGGTCCTTTGCTCTCTTTAGGCTCGAACTTCTTGGTAGGGATGGTGATTGCCGGCTTTTCTTGTTTATTTCGTTTGGCAAAACTTTCTTTTTCGTCTTCTACCTCCATCCAATTATTTGCGCGGAAGAGTGCATCCTGAATTGTGTCTGGTTTATGAAGTATTAAGTCTTCTTTAAACCTTGAATCATGTCGCAATCCTTTTCGTAGGGCGGATAAAGCCGATTGCTGGGAGATTCTTGGGAGTTTTGACAGCACTCCTTTGAATTTGGTGATGAAAACTCGAAGTGACTCATTAGATCCTTGCGTTAAGTTCCAAAGATCGGCATCCGAGACGCTTTTATCCATAAGGATAGAGTATTGCTTTAAGAATACGGCTGATAGTTCGTCGAAATTGCTGATCGAACCCGGCTCTAATTGGGTGAACCACATTAGAGCTTGGCCACATAGATTTTCCGAAAACAGCTTGCAATAGCCTGCGTCCTCATCAGCTTCATCCAACTCGACTCTTCCTGCAGCGATCAGAAAGGCTGCAAGATAGCTTTTTGGATCCTCCAATCCGCTGTAAGGGTCCAACTTGAGCTTCCGGGAATCTTTGATCCTCAAACTTGCAATTCGCGGGGTAAAAGGGGTTCGCCTAGCTTCTTCAATGACTCGATTGATGTCTGGCTCCGAACTTGTAGCCTGATGAAATTTTGATTTCATTTCTTTTAATTCCTGGCTAACTTTCCTCATGGTCTCGAACTGGTCGAGGTTCTCCTGCTCGTACTGAGCTGCAAGTTGTTCCTCATCCCCGAGCTGCGTCTCTTCTTCCGACGTCTGAGCTACATTATTAGTAGCACCGGGAGTTGTTTGTCCGCTGGTTTCATTTCGTGCAGCGGAACTTGGCGAGTTGAATATCCCTCTTCGGGTTCCCACCGGGTTTCCTGCACTTAAAGAGCGAACACGAGTTTGTATATTATTGACATTTTGACTAAGAGATACCTGGGATGTTTGCAACGTATCAACGGCCTTCTCCACATCCGAGAACTTTTGTGATATGTCCGACATGGTTTGCTGCATAGCTTTGAGGGTTTCGGCCAATGATGTTTCAACGGCGTCTCCTCCGGACATTGTCGCTTATCTCGGAAATGTAGAAAAGAAGAAATCTGACCACTCAAGAATCTTGATAGTCCCCACAGACGGCGCCAAAATGTGGATGTCGGATTCACACACTCAAGTATTTTTGTTAAGTGGGAAAGATTATCCTTGAGGGACAAAAATGAATATATAAAAACTTGTAAATTGATACGAAAATTGCTATATTATTTCTCTCTCGAGAGGAAGATCCCCTTTACATGGCCATCGGCCTCTATATTTATACACCGATAAACGACATTAAAATGAGTAATTAAGCACAATTATTTCTTCTTAAATGTGTCCGTTTTGATTCTTCGGCTTTAATGCTCAACGTTTGAATTTGAGTTGACTCTGATCTTCATGGGCCTCGCCTCTTTCGGCCCAAGTGTCCGCGAACCGACTTACCCGCGTCTTCTACTCCGAACTCGTGTCACAGTGTAGTCACTTCGGATTTTCGAAATGGCGACAACCACTTCGACCGTCCCTTCGGCTCACGGGTCCAATGGGCTTCATCCTTTATGGGCCATTATCTTGATCATGTGGCAATCTTTGGTTGGTCTCGTACTTCTGGTGCGGGATCCGACACCAACACTGATGTGGTTGAACTCTTGGCTTGGGCTTCTTCAGTATCCCAATACTTACACATCTCTCTCCACAGAGTTTTCTCAATCCAATACGGCCTCACTCTTGGGCTTTTTGACCCTGCCTTACTAACCATGTCTTTCATACGCAGTGCAATGATCTTGTAGAACTTGGCTTCAACCACACCTGTAACTAAGGGATGCCATGTGTGTGTTTTCTACCAAAACAAGAGGACAGTGAAGCAGATGTTAGTTATCAAAATACAATATGAAAATACAGTAGTAGAAGAGGGATAGAAGCTTACAGCGAATTCAAGAAAGTATCTTTCTCTTCTTCCAGTTGGCACACAACTCCAATTGTAGTATGGTCCATCAAACTTGTTAGTAAAACACTTGGTGACCTTCCGGGTTAGCTTACCCTTATCCTTACCAAACCTACAATCAAATAAACAAACTTACAATCTATACACAAGAATACAAACAGAAGAATACAACACAAGAATACAAACTATACCTAAACAAACTTACAATCTATACACAAGAATACAAACAGACCTAAACCTCTTCACAAACTATACCTAAACAGAACCATACCTAAACCCTAAACAAGAACCAGAACCATACCTAAACCCTAAACAAGAACCAGAACCTATACACAAACAGACCTAAACCATACCTAAACCTATACACAAACCATACCTTAACACAAACAGACCTAAACCATACCTAATCCTATACACAATTCTAGACAATCCTATACACAATTCTATACAAACAATCCTATAAACATTCAGAATCCTTACCATGTCGTCCCAGGCTCTAAAGTCGGAGAGATGAGAGTAGTATAGAGCTCACGGCCTGGGATGACAAGCGTATCATGTAAAGTCGCGAGGACATCTTCTAGGAGTGTTGAATCCCTCAAACCTTCATCCTCCGATGTAGTTTCATCATCAGCTTCTTCATTCGATGCAACTTCTTCTTCTTCAACGTTCTGAGCTTGAGAACTGTGACCAGACAGAGAGGCTCTTGGTGGTCGTTGTTGATTAACCACTGGAGAAGGAACCGGCGCTGGAGGCTGAACTGGAGCTGGAGACTGAGAGGCACGGGGAGATCCGGATGCTAAACGATGAACAGAGGAGACAGATGCTCGAAACGGAGTCGTTCTAGAGCCCCGAGGAGATCCACCAGCTGCATGCTGAGATCCTTCGCCCGACTGGAAAAGCTGCAGCGGAGGTGGATAGTCTCTTAGACTCAGTTGCGGTGAAGGCTGACGATTCGGCGGATGCTCAGTCCCATGATTTGGATCTTCAGGGTTCGCCGGCGTGAACTCATACTGCGACGGAAGGCTCCTTGGTCTTCGACTCGATACACCGGAAGATGTGGGTCGAGTAGGGACGACAGTGGGTCGCTTCACCGGAGACTTCGGTCCCCTCTTCCCTCTTTCGCTTCCTCTTCCACCGCGAACACGAGGAGCCATCGATTAGACCTAAAAGAAGTAGATTTGTAGAGAATTGGAGAGAAATTGCAGGGTTAGGGTTAGGGTTCGTCGAGATAGAGAGAATTAGGGATCTAGGGTTAGAGAAATGCGGAATTAGGGTTTCCTCGGTTAGAAATAGGGAATTTATACTATGGGCCAACGCAGTAAATCTAATGGACCGAGACCAATTAAAAGGCCCAATTAGAAATTATAGTTGCTATAAAGTGGCTAATTAGTAGCCCAGTTTATAGACTAAATATTTAGAAGCTACTTAGTCGCCTAATTTGGCGACTATACAACGACTATTGTTATCCGTCGCCAAATGCAGACGGATTAGCGACTAATGTTGTTTAGGCAACATTCAGTCGCCTAAATGTCGCAATTCAGTCCTCAAATTCAACGACTAATTTATCAGTCGCTGAATAACGTCGCTAATGACGTGTTTTATTGTAGTGTATAAATATAGAAACTCAAATATAAATTATGGAAGTAATGATAAATTGTTACTACGTAGGAATTATATAAATATATGAGAACAATGATATAATGTTTTTTTAGATGCTAGGCAAAGAAAAAAAAAAAAAATTATTTGGACCGGATCATATTCAAATATAAGCAGATTTTACGGACTAGGGGACGTGTCGGTCGTGATATATCAAACCTGATTGATATGCCTACATAACTACTGTATGTAGTTGAACAATAATTTATTTTCTTACAAAAATTTATATTAATTTTTTATTTACTGTATTATAAAAAGTTAATTTTTGTAACAAAGCGAACAATGTTTTCAATTTTGTTAACATATCTTTAATCGAAGATATAACATACAAGTACAGTAATAAATTTAGGTAAAATTGATTTAGAGGTTTGTTTATTTTATTTGGAAATCCAAAAAAACTCAGTGTATATATAAATAGATGCAGTCATGAAATATGACAAAAGAGCATCCGAACAATGGGGAATATACATGTGTGTGGACCTACCAACCATGCCACCTCTCAATTCACCCACATTTCTTCTATCTACGCATGTAAGGATTATTTGTCAAAAGTATTTTCTTAACCCAAAAATAAGAGGATACTTGATGGCTTGCATCTACATTTACAATCAAATATAATTACCTTATAAAACATCATTTATTGATTGTAACCAAATAGACAATATAATCTAATGGTTTATGCCTTGTGGTAATGGTTCATTGTGTTTTCATTTGAATTTAAACTCAGATAATACATATTATTAATAAAAGAAAGATTATAAGCAAAAAAAATAAAATCATTCTGTTTTTTTTTTATTTAAATTTGTTAATGTAAATTGACACGTATATTATGGTTTCAATTTAAAAATGCATAATTTTAACATACATGCATGTGTAAAAGCAGAGGCAAATTAAATGAGGAAAAAGACAATGAATTTTGAAGAAACGACATAGATTATTTTTTTTATTTTTTTTTATCAAACCAGGAAATTATTATAGATTAAATATGTGGAAGGAATATTTTCAAAGGAAAAAAAAAGTATAAATTGGATTTTTTTAGTCTATAAAAGAGATAGGTGTATATGCATGGTCTGATACCAAAGGACCATTTTCGCTTTTATTCATGAATGATACTTTTTCTTAATAAGAATTTGGAATCCTTTTGGATCGAACACTATAAATTAGAATCTTGGACTTGGCCCATTGCTCGGTCAAAAGGAGGTTTTCTAAGTATGTTCCAATTTCCAAATACTTCAAACCTCGAGAATGCCACCATCAAGAGAAATAGTAATTTTAAAATAGAGAAATTTATATTATTTTTGTGTTGCATCCTTTTTTTAATACTCTCTTTATTTTAAAATATAAGACATTTTGAAAAAAAAAAAATTCATAATATAAATCGTTTTCAAGTTTCTATGTAAATTATATATTATTTTAATATTTTATGATTAATTCTATTATGCAGTCTCTTTTATAATTTGCTGAACTTTTAAAAAGTAGATCTTCTTAATCGGTGTGTTTTTAGCTAAAAAGCCTTATATTTTGAAACGGACGGAGTAGTTCATAAATTACGTTTCATTACTAAAAATTTATTTTCGAAAATGTTTTGTAGCAAATTTTGTTTTCATTATTATTTTGATCAAGCAAATGATCTTTTTTCATTAGTGTTTGCTAATTCCTTTCCAGTCACTGAAAATATTGAAGTGCCTACATAAAAACAATTACGGAAATTAAGAAACACGTTAAATTGACGAAAAGATAGAAACATTGACTAGAGAAGTGAAAATCTGCTGGCACACGAATACGAATATTGTCTTCAAATTTATATGACAATTCTCTAAAATATATACTATCTTTTTCTCGAAATCAGTACCATTAGATTACAAACTTTTTTTTTTTTGGTTATATAAACAATTGTAATTGCTTGCTTTTGGTATTTTTAAGTCTTTGTAATTTTTTTATTTTTGTAAGCCTTTTTCCTCCATGCCACTACATGGTGCTAACTTACCTGATGAGGTTTTATTGTTTACAAACTCGATCGACATCAAATATTCACACACACGTGCACACATACGTTAATGGCATCTTTGTTATCGTTCAGAACAAAGGAGAACTAAAAATTGTGATTCTTTTTACCATGAGAAGCGACCCCACCCAATTAAGTCAATTTGTGTTTGTTTTTTCTTGTAATCTTTGGTCATATATGAGAATGACCAGCTTTGCTTTTCTTGTCTTTCTTCTACATATTCATCTATAAATACCTTCTCTCACCTTCTCCTTTATTCACACACTCACCTGTAGAAAAAAAAAACTCATCGAAACGGTTATCTAAAAACTCTTTTAACTCTTAAGTTTTTGCTTCCAGTTTTACGTACCATGGATTACAGATCATCAATGGAGTCTTCGGAAACCCTAAGGTAACTATTTTCATGGCATACGCCTACTATACCTAGCCTTTTCATGAACAATCCCCAAGAGAAGACTCATGGAGTTGCATGCAATATTATATGAAAATAAATGTAAATTTTATACTAACATGAATGTATATATTATATGTACACGTGCAGGAACAAGTGTGCCGCTTGTTATAGGCAATTCAACAAAATGGAACATTTAGTCGAGCACATGAAGATCTCTTATCATTCGGGTCATGAACCTACTTGTGGCGTTTGCAAGAAACATTGCCGATCTTTTGAGTCCCTCCGGGAACATCTCATAGGTAAATAATAACGTCTATACACTTTTCATATCTATAGATGTATACCATTTCATATACACACTTTGTATATGCAAACATTTCTAAATTGTTATATCTATAGGGCCGTTGCCAAAACAAGAATGCAAGAACATTTTCAGCCTTCGCGGATGCAGATTTTGCATGACGATCCTCGAAAGCCCGAATGCTCGTAGGATCCATCAAGAGAGATGCCAATTTTCGAGCGTGAACTCTGTAATCCTCTTTTCTCATATTTATGTAATTAAACTTGTAACCTATGAATCGACCACAAGAATATATACTTATATAAATCATATGTTTTTCTCATTTTTAGGGACTGACGACTCGCATGGCGGCTTTAGGTCTAAGAGATAAGGCCATGATCGACTACACGTCCTCGCGGTCTCCACGAGTGGTTGCACTCTCTTGCAAGATGGTAGGAGGAGGAAGCGACGGGTCGTTGGATCTGTGTGCGAGGGTTTGCATAACGGATGAGAGTGACAACGTTGTGTTCCACACGTATGTGAAACCTTCGATGGCCGTAACAAGCTATAGGTACGAGACAACGGGGATACGTCCGGAGAATCTAAGGGACGCAATGCCGTTGAAACAAGTACAAAGAAAGATTCAAGAGTTTCTTTGCAATGGAGAACCCATGTGGAAGATTCGTCCAAGAGGTGGAAAAGCGAGGATTCTCGTGGGACATGGCCTCGATCACGATCTTGACTGCCTTCAACTTGAATATCCTTCTTCCATGATAAGGTTGACATTTATATTTTTTTTAAGTAAACAACGAAAATACATATAACAAGATTCTTTAATGTTACTTCTCTTTCGATATAACGTATGATTTTATGTGAATTTATTTGTTAACGGTGAAGTTTAATATTTTTTATGTAGGGATTCTGCGAAATACCCACCGTTGATGAAAACAAGCAAGCTGAGCAACTCTCTCAAGTACTTAACCCAAGCCTATCTCGGGTAATATATCATTGTTTTTTTTTTTTTTTTTTTTTTGGTACCATAAAATATAAATTCAAATAAATTAATTCGGAAAGTGAGTATACATGCATGCACTCGTATGTTGATATCCTATAATATATGTGTATTATGTATGTATGATGTTTTTTGACAAAAAGAAAATGTATGTATGATATATCATATATATCCGTTAATTATTAGTTTTTCAGTGGGTATTGATGCTTGTATGGGTTTAAAGTTATAAGGAAGAGATTCAGAACGTGAAAAGATTCACATATTTAATAATATATTAACTTCTACATCTACACACATTAGTAAATAGATTTTATATGACTAGAAGCAATAATCCAAAATCATTAGACATTTTTATTTTACACGAGATGCTTATTATATTCAAGATTATATATTAATAAATGATGTGTTTATGTAGGTATGATGTTCATTTTGGGATACAAGACCCGTATGAAGATTGTGTAGCGACAATGAGGCTTTACACGAGAATGAGATATCAGAAACACAAGATTGAAGCTTACCCTTTAGCCGCCGATGCGCAGAACCGTAGCAACCAGGTGGTTTGGAGGCAGAGCGAAGTCGAGAGGATGTCTCCTGATGAAATGCTCTCCATCTCTCGTTCTGACTATTATTGCTGGTGCTTGGACTCCCTCGCTTAATTTCTAAACCTACAAGGTTATTTAAGTGGTCTCTCAAAATTATTAGTTCTTAAAACTTTTCCAGAGATTTAAAATTTAGTAACGTAACGTCGAATAAGCATTGGTTATGATTTTGTAGTAGTATTAAATTTTAGAGTGTGTGTTGTGTGAGATGCATAGATTGTTATTGTACTTTGTAATAATGCATTGATATCAATTATTAATCAATTATATTGCCTGCTTTATTTTTCCAATCCCACATTAATTAAAGTATGATTCCATTACTAGAGATTTATATTTAGAAGAATAAGCATTTCTATATATAAAATATTTTAAAAAAATATTTGTAAAAGGTACGAATTAGTTGACAAACAAAAGGTACGAATTAAAAAAATCAGCTTTAATACTAGAAAAAGCATATGAAAAAAAGCAAACTTTTTTTTGGAAAAACTAGCACAGATCATATCAATATCTTATTATATACAATTTGGTTTCAGAATTACTTATTAACAAGATCATGATACGTGACTCATAACTTAAGCAATTATCGAAACACCAACATTGTCATTGCATTGAAATATGAAACAAACTTTGCATCTTGTGCGGGCTTCTCCTTCGCATTGCATAAAAGATTTGGACACTCAATAGTTGACTAAAAATAATCATTTTATGATATGAGTTCAATAAAAAAACTGTTCTAATAATTGTACTTCCTAACCTATCAACGTACTCTGTTCCCACCACATAAGTACATACTCTACTAAGACCAACTTTATTGGTTATCCTTTAATAAGTGTCTCAAACATAAATTAATATTAATGTTTAAAGACATCCTATTTTTTTAGATCTAAAATGTCTTTACAGAGACACAAATTCTACTGTTCAAAGACATCTTCTTCTTCATTTTTCTCATCTTTTATTATTATATTTTAAAAACATCCCATTTTTTGACCAATGGAGATGTTCTAAGGGCTATATTAATTTATATGCTTAGAAGATGTAAATATTAAGAAAATATCCATGGTTTTTATATTATTAGTTTTCTCTCCTCAACTTCTGTAAGTTAAACAAAAATGTCACTCCGCATATAACAAATTAGCTAACAATATAATAAAATAGTTATCAACGTTTCTTATTTGATTCTGAACAGATTGTCCGTCAAATATTTGAGTAAAAATATATGATGAGTTAAATGATTATCTATTGGTTTAACACGATAACAACATATATATATCAATAAGTTTATAAATATATCGTGTTAATTCATATTTTATTGCGATAAGTTTATAATTGATATGATAAAGTTTATAGTATCATAGATAATATTTATGGTAATATAGTTGATATATAGATAATATTTATATTAATGTGTATAACGATGTTAACATGATAACAATAAAAGTAACAAGTATTATTTTAGATATGATCACCGATGAGGCAAATCCAGAAAAAAACATAATTAGGTTTTTTGGTCGCCACTGTCAAATCTTCAATCATCACAGCTCTTCCGTCCTTATCTCCGTCTCAACTCACCAATCTATTTAATCTAACTTCACGACACTTTATCTTTCTCTGTCGTAGTTACCGCAACCGATATAATCATCATCACCGATAGAATCATCACCACCACCATCATAACTATTAACAAGTACAATCATTTTGGCCACTTAGCCATTGCTCTTGCCATAAAACTTAGCCACATACAATCATCTTCATCGTCGTCGCCTCCGTGTCTTTCTCGACCACCGTTCACTTCTCATGAGATGTGCTATGAAGAGAGAGAAAAGAAGATGAGAAAGATGCTGAAGAATAATAAAGTAACTTCATCAGCTCTTTTACTGTAGAAACGAGTGATCAATTCGTCCACTTAATTTTTCAGTTTTCTGAGCATAGATAATGATAATACTCTACTAATATCTCAAACAGTCCAAAAATGTGTATGCTTGGAGTTGTGTCCACATTATACTGGCAGACCATACTAATGACTCTTTATATGGTCTCCTCAATCTTCATTGTGTAATACTCAAATTGCCTACATTAAAAAAGAATTAGATTTCCAACAATAAAACATCGAACAAAGAAATCTCTATAAGGCAAACTCAAAAAAAAAAAAAAGAAAAAACTTAATCTTTATGGAATATAATAATCACATGTACTTAGGTCATGTGTGAGTAGTCTCATCAAGGAGTTTAGGCATTCTAAAGGAGATGACCATATAAAAACCTTGATATGTATTTTCTCGTAATATGATTTATAAAAACCTTGAGATTTCTTCTTGTATGAGGCGCAGATTCATAGAGCTCAGAGCCTGTTTTCTTTCCAATCCAAGTTGGGCTCCCATGCTCTTTCAACAAGTCTCCCTCTTTCTTGATATCGAATTGAAATTTCATGTTACCCAGGTTTGTACCTTGCACCCTTCCTTCAACATCCCATATGCGAGATCTAGGCATAAATGATAGAAGCTCCAATGTACTTCTTCCCTCCGAGTGAAACATCCTCCCCACCAAGGAGGTCTTGTATTTTTATATCAGATCCGTGTAATCAAACTTCAGGATCCGGATGATCTCTTCCTCTTTCTCCTCTTGATTCGATCCAGTTGAATTTCCTTTCCATTATCCCTTGGTTCTCTGGATTGATACATAGCCTTTGAAACCAGGGTCAAAAATTGAAAGGACAAAGAAAGAATAATTAAACCCCCTAGTGAAGGGGATAAACAAAAATACTCTTGCTAGTACCCAAAGAAGCAGAATAACAATAAAGAAATCTCTCGAGATTCGAGGAATCAGAAAACCAGCTTCGTCTTCACAGATCTAAAGAGAAGAGGAAGACGACGGCGCAGATCGCCCTTGGAGAGTCACCATTAGGGTTTTTTTGGTGAATCTTCATGTAATTACGTAACACTTAATATCATCGTTTTACAAATATTCATTATTGTTTATATAAAATATTTAGTATAGTAATTATCATCATGTTCTAAAATACACTATACACTAAGCGTACGACAGAGCACCATATAGCGTATAGACGTATATATGGCCGTTTATGCGGAGACTATGCCGTCGATATTTTTTTGTTAAAAGATATTTATAGATATAAAATGTGTCAAGATATACATATATAATTACAAAATTATAATAAGAATAAAATTATATTTATAATAATTCATGATGCTATACATGAATACAAAAAAAAAGGTTAAAATTTTCACTTTTACAAAATATTTTTACAATATTAAATAACTAATAAGCATGGAAATAATAGAAATAATGATAATAAAGTTATTTTATATTAATTTTTGAGAACCAAACTAATAGTTTTGTTAAACTATTTTTCCAAACAATAATAAAATGACATAATTTTATTTTTTGATCCTTTGAGAAAAAGCGCCGTATATGCGAAATTCACCGTATATACGCCGTATAATCGATGTATATACGAACCTTATAGTTTTTACCGTATTAAACAATGGTATAGCCATAATACAGTAGGCTTCCCACTGTAAAGCGTATATACAGTCAGTGTCGTGCCAAGGCAAGCCTAGAAAATGTGGCATTTTCATATCTAAAAAAAAAACTAATAAAATTACATTAATGTCTTAAAACATACATAGTAGTGTCAATAAAAACCAAAAAAAAGAGAAATTCTAAAGCATAATTTTTCTTGCTTTAATTTAATTCCTATGAAATCATTCATCAACTCAAAATGTTAAATGTGCCGAAATTTTTATACAAGTAAAAAAGTAAATAATAAAAATTATAAAGATATGGGTTTTAATACACAAAGAACTCAAACATATTTATCAAACTAATGAAACCATATTTTGGTGGCCTTAGGCAAATGTCTTTTTCTCACTACCTTAAGCACGACACTGTATACAGTGTATATACGGCCGTATAGACCATAATTTAAAACAAATCGTTAGTAACATAAAAAATTGTAAAAATTGAAATGTCACCAATACAATAATTTACTATTTAAAATAAAATAAAAAATCTTAATTGTTATTAAGTTTCAGTGAAGCTACTTTAGTAATTTTAGTTATTAATAAATTATTTTTTTTTAGGAAAGATAATTGCAAATTATTACCTTGGAAAATTAAATATTTGATATGTTTTTTAGTCACGGAAAATATATAAAAATAGATGATAATATACCTTTGTAAGTTGCAATTATTTTACCTTTTAAAATCTATTTTTATGAAACATCTTATATATATTTATATAGTTTCTACATGACAATAAAATAGAGAACTGGAAGGTGAAGAAATAAACCACATGAGGCAAGTGATATGCCATGTCTATAACCGATCCATCTGAAGGAAAGAATGAAAGTAGGAAGAAAGAGGCGGGATCATCTATATGTCAGTGAATATAGGAAGAAAAATACACAACAATTAAGATTCATGGAAAATCAATTGTTAATTTTCTGCACTTTCGAAAATTGGACAACAAAGATCTACTCATTATCTCACACCAGTTTTTAGAAAGAATTTAATGGTAGTTGGCATTAGAAACAAATAATAGAACTAGAATGGAACAGTGAGAAAAAGAACTCTAGCCTCTAGGGCAGGTAAGCAACAATGTGTAAGCAAATATTTAATATTGTCTTCTCGGATATAAAGATGTTCAGAAGCCCTTAATTATGACGTGACAAGGAATTCAAACACAGCTATTAGGGATTTGTTAGGAGAAGGATTTCCGAAGTTTTAAACTAAAGTGAAAAATCCATACAAAATAAAGGTATTCTCAAACAAACGTTTCACATCTCAAAGGAGAGAAATATCATGTAAAATTAATAGCCCACCAACAGCTTGTAAAATTTATCGCTACCCATTCCTTTTCAAGCTCTTCAAGAGTTCGGTAGTCTTCATAACATGGATAACTAGGAACATTTAACCTTCTTAACAAAGGAAATGAGTCATTGATATGAAGGACAAGGCCAATGAGGTTGCTGATTTTGAAGTTGGGCTGGTCTAACGGATGTGGAAGGTAATCAGATGTTGAATGAATTCAGGTTAAGAGTGTGGTTTGTTGTAGATCAAGGTAGAGATCTAGTATCATTTGGGTGATACAATGGACGCGCAACCATTTAGTAAAGTGTATGGCTGCATAAGACAAAAACTTATCAAAACACATATAAAGTAGAAATAGAACACAAGGTAGAGCAAAACTTATTTGAAAAAGAAGTAAGAATACAAAACTTAAAACATGAATGGTGAGATAAGATCATACCACACAACGATAAAACAAGTGGTGACCATTTTGAAACCTTGTAAAAGTTTAAATATTTTAAATTTAAGATATTTGTATATTTGGTAAAATAATTGGTTCAACTAAGGAACCAGATTAAACCGAATAAAATTTTAAAATTTGAACATTTGATAAATTAAACTTCATGTTCATTCGGATCTAGAATCATTTTGTTCTTTTTTATAACACTCTCGTGGAACATTGAACAATGTCATATTTTGTCATAAATTTCTCGATTAATAGTACGGATAAAAAAGAAATACCTTCCCCTTGTTCACCTTGGTATAGGCCGGTTCTGAAATATTGGGGATCCAAACAAAACGAAAAAAATATTTGAGGTTTTAGACGATTTTAAAATAATGCGAGCAGATTTAAAGATTCGGCAAAATAGGAGCCTGTTTTTGCAATAAAATTTTTCAGAGGCTTATTATTGTATCAGATGGGCTCGCTAGGCCCAGGACTGGCTCTGAAATAGGCTCAAGATAGAGAAGACCCGTTTGCCCAACAGGAACTAAGTTATCTTGCTTTTTTTCCTGCTATATCTTTTGCCCCATTAAGTATTGCTGCAGTTACTAGAGAACTTCAGGGGCAATACACCAGTCATGTGTTAACCTTTGCAAGAATAACAACGTTTTTTAGTACGTTTGAAATCAAACCGCATTAAAACCGATTCACTCGATGGAAACTGAGCTACTTTAGTAATATATCTATATTTTCCTTTTAATATATTTTTTTTAATTTTTAATTAGGTAACTTTTCTAGGGTGTTCACATTTCTTAAATATATATGATTTATATTTAGATTTTTAAAATTTTGTGTTGGTTTAAAAATTTGTGATGGTACATCGATTTGTATTGTCGCACATAATAGTTAATATCTTTCATAGACTAAAAGGAGTTTGAATTTCACAAAACAAAAACGGACATATAATAGAGTTATTTATAGTAAATCACCCAAGAGCTAGAAAATAGAAATAATAAATTTCATAACTCATGAATCCAAAACATATAATCAAGCTGAAACTCGTTTAGCTTGTCCATTGTTGCCACTAAGTTGTAACTGAGAGTTAGCCTTAGAAAGATTCTCCTCATGATCCTCTTCATCTTCATCATCTTTTGGTGTTGTCTTGTAATAGCAAGCATAGAGTATAAGTTGTACTGCTCCTGATACTGTTCCAAGTCCATTTCCAATCTATGAAAAAAAAACTAAGTTATACTAGTAATAAAAGATGAATAGTAACATAAATCATTGAATAAACTTACCAAAATGAAAAGGTCGAATTTAATAAGTGCATAAATAACCCAAACGGCACCGTTGAGGAAGTTGGCAAGTGAGAGAGAAAATGGCATGTACTTCACACTTTTGGTCTTGATCACCTTACTCTGTTTCACTCACAACAAATATATCATGTTTTCTATTATTAAAAAGTGAAAGAAAATACAAAAATGTTAAGAAAGAAAAGAAGAGGTATATAATAAATAATATTTACCATGATGGTGAGAGGAGCAATATACATGAGACTAACAAAAATGACACAGAAGATTCCAACAAAAGAAGATCTCTGGTTATGTGTGTGGAACAATAGCAATGTGCATGTGGCTACTATTCCTACGAACAGCATCTCTCCTATTAACCATAGCCCCACTTTCACCTGCACCATGAACCAATTTGATTAAATCAATTCAGAACAAAAAAAATTGTATAAACCTTTTGTTTTGCCTATCACTAACCTAGAAGGCTAGAACAGAATCAATCATTGTCTACCACTTCTTTTTACTATAAAGTTTTAGCTTTCATTTTAAGCCATACTAAAAGCGATTTTAGTTTTCAATGATAAAAAAAAAAAGACATTTAATAAAATTTGTGAAAAGAAGAGAGATATGAATGGAAATTACTATACCTTGCGACTAGTTGGAGAAAAGAAGAAGAAGATTACGAGATACACCATCTCAATGGCCAAACCGGTACCATTTATGGTGATCACAAGGAGACTATCTGGTTTAACCATTGGTAAGCCATAAAAGACCCAAAGTGCGCAATTTAGAACCGTGGCTAAGTATGGGTCAGCTTTATACTCCTCCACCTTTTGCTTCTTGTATATGGTTATGAACGTAGGTCTGCATATATATACACTTATAAACATTAATATAAGAGATCTAAGTTGTTATTATAAGGTCAAAGCTAGATAGAGAGATTAATGATTACATGGGAGATAAGAACAAGAACAAGGATATGACATTTCCTGCGACAATAAACAAATAATTTCTTAAGTATTATAAGTAAACAAATTAAGGTTAAAGATTCTTCAAGTGTTCATATACATATAAAACTCATATTTATACGTACCACAAATTCCGGCAATGTTTCTCGCAACTGTAGCGTTAACCATTTCACTTCAAAAGCCAAATCTGAACTAGAACAAGAAGCAAGAACAAAAACGAGAGAGAGAGAGAGAGAAGTAATATTTTTGGTATGTTAAATATGTGTGAGTGTTTTTTGCATATATTTATAGATAGAAGATGAGATGTTTGTATAAATATAGGTACTCATGTATACTTATATGATATAAGTATGTGTATATGTATTGATGACGAAGCAAAACTCAAGAAGTAAAGGAATTGAAATGAAAACGACCTTGAATTTTTGTTTTTTCCGTTTTGGGGAAACAATCATGACATTTATCTGAATATCTTTCAACACTTTCTCGTTGGCTTATTATATTTGGATCCATGATTATAACTATTATGCCTACCTTATATAGTATACGTATGTATATGTACATATACATTTATATGTCACATGCATGTACATTGTATGTAAGTTATTTGTAATAATCTTATTCACGACCATATTGAATATTTAAAACTAAAACTATTCAAAAAGTTATCCACGTGACGTGAGTGTAAGCGAGCAATCTGATAGAAAAACAAATCACGTAACATATATTTTCCTCTCTTTTTCCATCTTTTTGGACGACTTTTAATTTTTTTGTTATATTAAATTTTATATATATCATTTGATAGAAAAGGGTAAAAGTTTTGTTAATTTTCATGGATTTTCATATGAGTATCTTTCTCTTAATTCATTTCTCTTTTATGTGACATCTCATTTGTTTGCGATTGTTTAACATATTCATAATTTGATAAAGTGGTTTCTTCTATGAACCAACGTAATATATAATTTAACAGATTTTTTAAAATTAATCTCATCTTACAATTTGTTCATGTTACAAATTAAATGACTGTTTACAAAAGTAATGATAAACAGTTACAGTTTTAGACTTTATTGAAATAACTAATGAACGTATTTAGATTGTTTCTAATGATAACTAAAGTTTTGAAGCAAAAGGGAAATGACTTTACAGGTGTTGTGAGAAGGTATACAAACAAATGATTTTTGTAACTTTAATATAGAATAAAGTAAGCATGCGATGCGACAATGTCCATTTCGAATTTTTGATGCCGATGTAACCATATTGCTATCGATATTTTATGAAATAAATTCTATGGACGATAAAAATCGCAATATCTATGCTTCCCGGCCGGACGATAAAAATTATTAAAAAATAATAATATCTATGATATGAATTTAAATATATATAAAGTATTGTCTTAGGGTGTGATTGGTGGGTAATAGAAGAATTGAGAAGAATTGAGAAGAAAATAATTGAGAAGAAAAGAAAAGTAATAAGTAGAAGAATAGAGAAGAAAAATAAAGATGAACTTTATTATTTGATTGGTGGTTAATGAGAAGAATTGAGAAGAATTGATAAAAATTTAAATATTAGTATTTAAAATATGTAAAAGTTAAATTAAAATTATAGAATTATTGTGAATCATGTTCCAGTTCTAAAACATAATTTAAATTCTATCGACGACGCCGAGATCCATATCTTTTTACTGACCATATGTGTTCAGCAATCTGATCACGCACTATCCGCATATACATTCCTGCCTCTGATGATTCTTCGATTCTAACACTATCATTGTTATCTTGCTCATCCGTCATATCATGTTGAGCTTGTACAACATCATTCTCGGAATCAATATTATCAAAGTCATAGTCTTTAATATTATGCTGACGAATAAAATTATGCAGATCCATTGTAGCGAATATAACACTTCTTTGTGTAGTAATGTCATACCTCGGAAATTCATTTAGGACCCTCCATTTTTTCTTCCATAAGCCGAATGTTCGTTCAATAACAGAACGTAATGACGCATGCCACCTATTATACATTTCCTTACTGTTTCGAGGAGGCTCACCGTTAATAAACTCTTGGAGATGATATCTTGTGCCGTCTCTATGTTCTTTTCGGTATGGAGCTAAATATCCACGTTTATTAGCATATCCAGAATCTACAAGATAGTACTTACTTTCTGGAGGTACAGGAAACAGTGGATCATCACTTATTGCAGCCGCCAAAACACGTGCATCATGGGCAGATCCTGCCATCCCGACAAAACAATATGTGAAAAGCATGTCAAAATCACATATGGCTAGAATATTGAAGCTTGCAATTCCCTTTCTGTTTATAAATCGGAGACCTTCTCGACCTGGTGTAACCATAACAGGCACATGTGTTCCATCAAGTGCACCAACAAATCCATTAAAAAAAGGCCAATATCTTGTATCGTCTTGCAAACGGTTGGAGATAGCTCTAAGTTCTTCGACTGTCCTTGGACGTATATACTCTACAGCCAACCGTTCCATTGCTTTAAGAACATCATGAAACTTTCGCCAAATTGTCTCCTGGGCATGCCCAAACCTTAGTGCAATATCACGTTGTGTATCATTTTGGGCACAAATGATTAGAAAGATTGCAACACTCTCATCGAGGCTTATGTTTGTCGAGCTTTGTAAGCCATACTTTCCATGTAATATTTCACATAACTGTGTGAATGCCTCTGAACTCATTCGGATAAGTGTCTGACATGAAACTTCATTACCGTAAATTTGATCTCGAATAATAAGCCATCCTCTTCCACGATCTGATGTCATAGGCTGTTTATAAAAATATCTCGTATAATATTGCAACATAGGAGATATGCATTCTTCCATATCCTCTTCTTCTTCTAGTAACATTAACTCTGCAATCTCTTCATCGTCAAGATTCTCGATTCCGAGTGAACGCAATTCGACAATTCGTTCCTGATATTTCAAGTAAATTTGAGTTAGAAATTGATGAAAAATATATTAATTAACATATAAAATATACATGAGAAAAAACTTAAATTTTATTTGAAATTTTCTAATACAAATAATCACTTCTTTTTTCCATCATTTTCATTTGGCCTATTAAAAAAATTTATCATCTCCGGAGCATTAGCAGAACTAGAACCTACAGATCTAGGAGAGTCAATCCCAAATAATGAAGAAAAATTCGTCCATCGTGACCCTGAACCAGTCCCGGAGTTAGGATAATAACTTGGAGAAATCGATCCTGGTAGTGGAGGGGAAGGAAAAACACCATCATTTTACTGTTATCCCATGTGCCTAAGTCAAAACCTTGATCACCACCCGACCCACCACCGACTGATCCACCACCAATGGATCCGCCACCAACAGACCCTCCACCAGTCGATCCCCCACCGATAGACCCTCCACCAGTCGATCCACCACCAATAGATCCTCCACCAGTTGACCCACCACCAACAGATGCTCCACCGAAAGACCCAGTACCACCGTAGCTAGAAGCATCAGATCTTACATAATCACTTCCACTATTACTGCTAGTTACTCGTAAGTTGATTAGATCACAAGGATTCCCATATCTATCCATACCGGATAATCGCTCCAAATGTCGAATTTTATTCTCCTCACTTCGTAACTTCATAAATCCGTCACGAATATCTTCATCGTTCATTAGCAACTTGTTTGCCTCCCACCAAAATGTATTCATTGGCTCAATTGGCAATGATTCAAGTACAGCTAATGCATCACCATACGTCGGTTTTGAGCTTTGCCGTGAGCGCACCACATTCAGTAGCTCACTACGAGATTCTTCCATACGTTGAAAACTTCCATCAATTCGTGCCTCAAAATTTGCTCTTCTCAGATGAGTACGTCGTGTCGAAGTATTCCGAGCATGTGAAGCCGTCGCATGCGTTGAGTGTCGAGCATGTCGAGTTGTCTCTCTAGGTGACCGAGAGAGTCGTGGTAAATCATCATCATATGCTCTTAAATTAGAATTATCCGGAGGAACTACGGTTCGACCATTTTCTTCTGTGTCATCCACTGGCACATCATCATCATCATCATCATCATTATATGGTTCTTTTTCGAGATCAAGATGAACTCCAAGCATGTGGGGTGAATAGCGAGAGTCTTGCTCAAGATCGTGTTTGCTATGTATAACATCTAGTAAATCTTGGAACGGAAGAGGCTTATTTTGTAACACGGTTATATATTTTTTGTTTGTTTCACCGAATTCCTGTAAAATAAATATGATTTATGAGTATGATATTAGCATGTTTACAAGAAATTATAAGTTATGAATAATTAAAATTAAAATATTACCGCGCATCGATCGTTCCACCATGATGGTTCCATCTCGATCTGCCCCGATGAATCAACATGTGTACCAGTACGCTTGGATAATATGTTGTTGAAATACCACAATTTTTTTAAATAATTAAATTTACTTTTCATCTCAGGTTCCCATTTAACCGAATCACCAGTCAGTTCAACAAACTTTTCTTCGATCCTCCGTTTACCAGCAGCTAATGGTACCCTAATCGTATAGTCTTCCGCCTCTAATTCAGCGATAACAAGCTCAAGAAATATTCGAGTTGTTCTAGGCGTCCATTTATACTAACCACATTTTAAAATTTTAAACAATCATAATTATATTTTAAAAATAATATATAGATAAAACAATAAAATGATATAAAAAAAATATTAATAAACATACATTGCGTCTTGGACCACTGGCACCTCTACTTGATGTTCCTTCACCAGCATTTTCACGACTCGATCGTCCTCTACTGACTACTCCGCGACGACCTCTACTACGTGTATTATCTGACCTGCTTGTCATCTTCATAATATATAATAAAATTAGTAAGATGTAAAATCATTAGTTAAACAATTTAGACTTAAAAATTATTTGAATCTTTCCATATTATATAAATTATACTAAATTAAGATAGAGAGCATATAAAAATATTCTAATCAAAAAATTTTACATTTCATTTTTTCTAGCATCAAACATTTTTAATATATATAGAGATATATTACACCAACTAAATTTGAGATATATATAGAATCTACTCATTTAGAATAAGTGCTAACAATAAAAAAAATTCTTTAATTAGTGCTGTAAAAGTAATTACTTAAAATAAATTATAAAAATTAAATATAACATAAATTTAAATTCATAAAACATGTAAAGGATAAGAAATTAAAAAATACCTTCAATATTGAGATGAAAATTCTGGAATGAAATATCAAATTTAAACAATTTAACAAAAAAAAAATCTCAAGACTGTTTTTTGAATGTATAGAACGATTGTTGTTTTTTGAATGTATAGAACGATTGTATGAAACCAAATGCTCCTATATATAAGCAAAGTCTTTCTCGGTGACTTCCTCCACTTGTTATAAAAAGTTATTAAAAATTAGTTTGTCATTTTGGAAAATGTGCCTTATCTAGAGGAAATGGTTCAACTTGATTTTGAGTGGGCGAAGGATTTCTTCTTATTTTTGTTTTCTAGATGAATTATTTCTTTTTTTTACTGTTTTGTTTTTCTTCTTGACTGGTACAAAGATAATATATCTGAGAAGATTTTTTTATTCTCTCATTTCTTTTCTTCTACCAACGTCATCCAGTCACACCCTTAATGATGAGTAAGGTATACCAACAACTAGATCAATTGTTTATTAAGATAAAAATTTAGTTTTGCTGAGAAATTACTTGGTGAAAGGGATGTTTTTCCAAAAACAAGATTGATATGAGAAAGTTATATTAAAATACTTATTTACTTACTAGCTAGTCTTTCAATTAAAAGGTATAGTTATCGAACTATTATAAAAAAAATCAATTCATAATGGTTCGAATATTACTAATGTGATTCCAATAATTGTTTTTTCTACTATGCATATGCATGTTTCAAATAGTAAAAATTCTGATATTTCACATACTTTAGAAAATTAATTTTGGTTTCGTTCAAGAATCAATCTGTTATAAAAAAAATATATAATAAGAAAATATTATATAGTTCTGGTGTTACCAAAAAAATTTAAAATATCACGTTAGCATGATATGTGTGATGTGTGTCAAATTAGACCTAAGATTACTCTCTCAAATAAGAGATCAATTACAGTATTTTAGGGTCGAAATCCACAAATCTATCATGTTCATACAATAGATTAACATGTTTTGAATTAAGCTAAACACAAAATAAGAATATTAAAAATAAAAAAAAAGCAATTAAAATCGGTTGTAAATTCAGATGAGCTAGGAAAACGTTAGGCTAAAGGGTTTCTCAAGAAATAAATAAATAGTAGATCTAGCAAATTAATTAGGATTACTTATCAAACCGTTCTAGAACTCAAATCACTAATTTATAGCCAACCACCTCTCGAATATATTGACTAACTAAAACTAATATCAGGAAGTTCCACCTCTCGAATGTAAACTCCTAGAATTAGGCTAGCATTAATAACAGGTTTGATATGCTCACATATATTCCTAGACCACCTCTGGAATGTATCTAGTAATTTCTGTCCACCTAAGATAGTTCCAATAATAGATGACCTCTCGAATCTACCTATTATCCTATGATCAAATTCTAGGTGATCAATCTAGAATTAGCATTAAGAATAATCATAGATGAAGAACTCTAAAGATTAATCCAAACAGGCAATCGATCTACTAATTCATCTAAATCCCTAATGAGAATCCCTAATGAGAATCCCTAACTAAATCCCTAATGAGAATCCCTAATGAGAATCCCTAAACCTGACAAGCAAACTACTCAGACATGATCATGGTAACAGAAAACATGTTATGAATAGAAATCATAAAGAGATTCAATAAAAGAGATGAGTTAAGAAAGATCTTCTCTGGAAGAGCGCTCTCTAATTATCTCCTAAAGGGTTCAAGCTCCCAAGAATACAATAGAATAAGAGATTGAGAGATCTCTAACAACAAAACCCTAAAAATCTATTTATATGTACTTAAAAACGTGCAGAGACTTCTTTGAAAATAGAAAAACGTTCTGGGACGATTCTGCAAATCTTCAAAACTTCAAAAAGACTCGAAATTGAATGGCCGTCAGATATTGGTGTCGATCGACACCTACACGTATTTTGGTCTCCGGATTGCTCTTGCAGTATAACTTCTCGGTTTTCCTCCAGAATGATCTATAATCTTCTATATTTAAAGAGATATGAGAACGTATATATATATAAAATCTTTTACCGAATTTTTTTCATGCATGCATATATGCAATTATTATTCTTCAAAGTGATATGCTTTAGTTTGATGCACAATTAATGTTCTCTTCATCACATCACAACGTCATTAATATTCGTTTGGCAAATTATGATTATTGTACTTACTTATCTATTAATATAGTGATGAATTTTTTAACCCTACATTAATTGTCTTCTAGTATACAAATTTATTCGAGGCGTAAAAATACTCTCGAAATGGAATTGGAAACGAAAACTCTCGTGTATAAAGCTTTCTTCTCTAGGGTGATTGCTTGACAAAATGTCACACACATTAAATGGTCAATCCAACCACTTTTTAAAATGATTAATTTATATTTTGAAAATATACAATATACAATATTCTCAAAAGTATATATAACCATAACCTAAAAGTGATTACTGAACAATGTTCTAATTAAGGTAAAACCAATATGATTTAATTTATTTTTTAAGATTTGCGATGAATTTGTAACCAAGTAATATAATCTATATCGTATTCACTATCTTGATATTTCGTCACCAATGAAGATGTATATAGAAGATATGAAAAGTTTAAAACAACAAAATTGAACTAAGCTGATTTGTCTAAGAACACATGTGTCGACCTAAAGTTCTTATAGTAGATATATAGTATGCTAAAATTGATAATAATCGAAAGTTTTTCTTGTATAGATAGATAGTACACCTCTCTTTAGATTAGATATGATAGCTTATTAATGTAATATTTAGATAACTATCGTGTTCAATTGATCAAATATTAAATACGTTTTACATAACAAGTTAAGAAGGAAATTCATCACGTACGTCTTGATGTCGATGTTTCTTAACTTAAGCATATAGGATGGTTACATGTTTTGGACGTATTATTATATTGATATATAGGATGTCTACATCTAGCTTGACTTTTAGCTAACCTATTTCAAAGACTACATTGTAATCAAATTAGGGTTTCATTCTAAGTGCTTTTCTTTAGAAAAAAAAATACTTTGAAGGCAAAAATTTATTGTAGACAAAGAATCCAAAATGCGAACCAATAAGTGGCTTACACAGAAGGCATTTCCCAACAATGATATAATCATTCTACGTGCCTATAACGAATAATTATTTCTTGAAATGCTACCTTTTTTTTTTTTTGAGAAGAGCTATTGTTGACATAAGAATAAAGCAGAGCTACTATTCTTTAACTACAAATTATAAGAGATCTATCTATATATACATTTTTGGATCACAATTAGCAAATAAATCCTGAAGTTGAGAAGTATTTACAATGGCATGTCATTAGCATTAATTATTTAGATTTGTTTTATTTAAGTAAATATTTTTAAATGAAATTCATTTCTCATATATTTAGCAAAAGTCTCTACAAAATCTTTCTTTATCTATCTATATATACATTTTTGGATCACAATTAGCAAATAAATTTGCTAATGTATATATACATTTTTGGATCACAATTAGCAAATAAATCCTGAAGTTGAGAAGTATTTACAATGGCATGCCATTAGCATTAATTATTTAGATTTGTTTTATTTAAGTAAATATTTTTAAATGAAATTCATTTCTCATATATTTAGCAAAAATCTCTACAAAATCTTTCTTTATCTATCTATATATACATTTTTGGATCACAATTAGCAAATAAATTCTGAAGTTGATAAGTATTTACAATGGCATGCCATTAGCATTAATTATTTAGATTTGTTTTATTTAAGTAAAGATTTTTAAATGAAATTCATTTCTCATATATTTAGCAAAAGTCTCTACAAAATCTTTCTTTATCTATTTAAGTAAAGATTTTGAAATCAAATATGTTCTCAACAATTTACCAAAAATCTCTACACAATCTTTTTAAAAATCTCGACTTAGTTAACTTCTGATTTTTATCTGCAAAAAAAAAATTAATAGTAACGAGTGATGTAAAAATCGGGAATGTTGATATTACAATTTCTTCTACTTCTTTTTTTTTTCATATAATGAAAATTATTTTTTAGGGATACTTTCTCAAAACCTCTAAATAAAACAAAAGGTTTCAAAAGATAGCTTCTCTTTTGGCGGGTCGACACGCAAACCCGCAACTCTCTACGGGCTTATCCGCATGAACCTACGACCCGTAGTGAATAAAAATATTATTCCAAAAAAATAACAAATGATGTTTAATTTTACGGAACGGGGTTATATGGTGCAACGGGTTTAGATCGATATTAATATTAAACAATATACTATGGATGAAATCTTAGAATTAAAAATCAAAATTTAATTATAAAATCAGAAACACTAAACAAAATAAACAATATTAACAAAACAAATACAACTTAAAATTTTGCTAAATAATTTTTTAATTATAAAAAAATCGACCCGTGGTGTACTGCGGGGTAAAATCTAGTATATATACATCTTTGAAGTACACTTAGCAAATAAATCCTAGAGTTGCTAAGTATTTACAAAGAATGCCATTATCATAAATGGTTATCTATTAATTAATATTACACAATATTTTTGAAAAAATCTTTTAGAAATTTTGGCTTCCAAATATGGTAATAAATTAATTTTGTTTCTAAATTTTCCTAAAACATCTCTACCTAATTTAAACATTAATATATGATTCTTTTTTCACTTTTATATGATCTTAAAGTAATTTATTTTGAATTTATATAAAATACATATAACTAATACAATAATACATTTTTTTGCATATAATGTGATTCAAATTTAAAAAAACGGACATATATTACTCAATCGATGAAGAGAAAATATGTGTACAATGTCCCACATTGCTTAAAAATTTGGGCAGTGGTTCAGAATCATATTATAAAAGGACCAAAATGATTCTGAATACAAAACAGAGTTATATGGTGGGACGGGTTTGGATCGATATTAATACGGGACAGTATACCACAGGTGAAACCTATAATTAAATATATAAATATAATTATATAATCTTAAATACTAAACAAACCAAACAATATTAACAAAACAAATATAACTTAAAATTTAAAAATTTTAGTTAAAAAAAATCGACCCGCAATATACGGCGGGGTAATTTTTTTGATACAAAATAATATCAAATTATTATAATAGTTCATGTTTATAAATGCTTGCCAATATTAACACTATATCAATTCTACACCTATGAATCTTTTAAGTACACATATTTCAACTATATTAATTATACTATAAAATAAATAAATGAGAATTTTTTTTTATACAATCAATTAATAAATCCAATAAGTTATAAATTATTATATGAAATACATAAAATAATATTTTGCCCCGCGGTGTACCGCGGGTTAAATCCTAGTTAAACCTACATTTTGACTATTATTAATATGACTTGCAAATTGTAGAACCAAACTGATTTTTGAGATTTACAGACGATTAATCCGATAAATGCTCATATTTCAAATCGGTTTTAATAGTGATTAGTTGATGAATTTATTTTTGCATCAACTAATATCGTTGTTGTGGATATCATATGGATTTAAATCTGATAGTATATTTGAAAAAAGAAAAAGTGAAACCAAAATATTTTGGCACAATGAAACTAATATCATAGTAAAACCAAACGGTCCAAATCCACGTGAACGTTTCAAGTTTCAAATAGTAATACGAAAAGACCAAAACAAGAAAACATCAATCCACTATCGGTTGTTATCCATTACTGAAATTGTAATGTTTTATTCTATTATTTTGGCTCAAAAACATTTTACTTTATAAATTTTGTACCAAACACGATAGAATTGAATACTAACAAGGAACAATTCCAAACCGTCCATATAAAAAAATTGTCTAAATAAAGAAAGCAAAAGCTTTCCGGTATCTCTCTTACAAAAAAATAGACATAAAGTTTGAATTATTGCATCATGTGATACTATATACTATTGAAACAACGAAAGTCCCACTCAGGATCGGTAACTCATCATGTTGAATTCGCCACGTTATATATCCAAAATGTTTATAATATTTAGGGAAAATTCCACAAAAATACACCAACTATTTTTATGTTACCCTTTTAATACACAAACTATTTTTCCTTCCAAAAAAATACACCAACTATTTTGTTTGCCCATTTCAATACACAAACTTTTAGCCGCTTTTCCAATTTACAACCCCGCGTCGACTAGACCTAATGATACTGTTAACGGTGGTTAACTTCCGTTTGTTATTTGGTTAAATCTCTAACTTGGGTTAAAATCCAAATAAATTTAGAAAAATCCCCAAATCTAAACCCTAACTAGTTTGATAATGACGTAGACGAGCTTTAGCTTTGATTTTGAGGTTTATTTAGGACTTTTGGAAGAGATGAACTTCAATTAAAGAGACGAGGAGATTGTCATATATGCAATCCAAACGTTCATAAGTAAAGTTTACCAACCCAAAAACAATTGCAAGAGATAATTAAAATTCAACATAGAATCCAAAAGACGAAATGGTAATACTACTATAGTTGACGTGGTCCTTGAGATGTGTTATACGCCGGAGCACCTCCAAGATCTCGTGCTCTGTTTCCCCTTACATCAAATTAACCCATACTTAAACCATAGTTAACATAAGTATGGAAACGTGGCTAAATGTCGTTAACAGTGTCGTTAAGGCTAGTCGAGACGAGATTGTAAACTGGAAACGTGGCTAAATGTTTGTGTATTAATATGGGCAAACAAATTAATTAGTGTATTTTTCTAGAAACAAAAATAGTTTGTGTATTAAAAAGGTAATAGAAAAATAGTTGGTGTATTTTTATGGAATTTTCCCTAATATTTATTTATATCTTCCAATTGTTATTATACATAGAAAATTGGGTAGAAAGGTAGTTTAAAATTTAAGTTTCAAATTGGTTAGAAAGGTAGTTTAAAATGTATAATGGATAGTTTTCTGAAATTTTGTTGAACGGACTATATATTTTCACTTTGTTTTTATTTGATAAACCGTAAAATTAGTTCCAAATTTTTGGTCATAATCTTTTCTGATATCCGAACTAAGTGTGGATAATATTACTTTTAAGACGTTAATCAATCCTCCCAAATTATTATAAAGTTGAACTAGTGATCCTGAACACTCACTCTTAAAACTACTAGACCAGAGCCGGCTCTAAAGAATATTGGGCCACAAGCCGAAAAAAAATTATGGCCTATAAACTACCTTAAAAACAAAAATTAAAATTAATTGAAAGGATTGGAACTTGGGAAAATCGAACCTCCCACCTCTAGTTACCAAACCTCTATACTTAACCAACATAGCTACATAAGATTTTAGTCAAAAATGGGGCCGAAAATTTATATATTTATAGAGGGCCACCATCCACTTAGTGACTAGTTATCACTATTTTTAAAGCATTTTAGTCCTCGTTCCTAATGAAATAAAAAGATAATTACACAATTGACTACTATACACTACTCTATGTGTATGATGAAAAGTGTATCGTACTTTGCATCGTTAACAATCAACGGTGAACAGTTAACAAATGAGAAGCAAAGGCCGGGGTATCGTAAATGTTGTAATTTGAAACGGCTTATCAATAAAGAATTTTTTAACATCGGTCAAGACATTGCTACGTAAGCGCATATATTGCGTATTATGGTCAGTTTTGGCTTCTCATGCATATATGTTTGCGGGTTGAGCGTAAATTCCATGTTGTACAAACCAACCACAACATGATATGTGAATGCCGAGTCCACAAAGATTAATTCTATGTTGTACAAACTAATCACAACATGATATGTGAATCTTTCTCGAGATGGCCCGAACTAACATCACCTATCGAGAAGTCGGAGGATTGTGGCATGAAGCATCTGCTTGCGGTTCTCTAAGAAATATCTAAACTTTTGACTTCCATTTATGACAAAAAACACTTTAACTCAATTGGTTACGTTCAGTTTAGTGACTAATATAGGTGAAAGGTGCGAATCTTACTTTTGCTTTTTAAAATTTTTACTATTTTCAAAGTTCATTAGTTTTATATGCCCAAAAAAATTTGTTGCTTGTGGCCCATATATTTCTGTTGCGCCGGCTCGCATACGTTGTACACATGGTACGGAAGAAATCATTGTTGCAATCGCTTCAACATCCTTGATTTAATAACACGTTGCTCCTATTAAAAAGGAAAAAACGGAGTCATAGGTTGAATGCAAATATTTTTTGAGAAATTTTAATTTTGCGATTGGAGTTGTAAGAGTAATATCTTACACCATTTTTTGGATTTCATTCCTAGATAATGTATTATTTTTTGTAGATTATGATGCAAAGTTTTTTTAAACGTTTAGAATATATAACATAACCAAAAATCACATTAAAAATCTCTGAGTTTAACCGATAGAGCATCTAAATTACCTTTATGCTCGGCTAGATATTGGCTTTTTCTTTTTGCTTTTTACTAGAATTTAACCCGCGGTACACCGCGGGGCTATATTTTTTTAAAGAATATATGTTACTTTTTAAAAGATTAACTGAAGATATATCGACAAAAAAAAAAACTGAAGATATATCATATTAATTTGTATTTTTAAATGTAGATATCTATCTATGTATTATTTAATGTATGATTACTATTGTTTAGATTTCAATTTTTGAAGTATAGATACGAAAACATATATATTTTTTTAAGTAACAATGTATGGTGGATTTTAAAATTTTAAATATTTTACTCCGCAGTATACTGTGGGTCGGTTTTATAGAAACTAAAAATTTAAATTTTAAGTTGTACTTCCTCCGTTTTACAAAGAGTGTCGTTTTAAGTTTTTAATATCGTTTCACAAAGAGTGTCGTTTTGTGTTTTCAATGCAGTTTTAAAGACTAATTATCTTTTTTGTCCCTACTATTTTAGATTACTAATTAGAGAGAGGGTATTATTTAGTGTATTAATAAGGAGTAGAAATAAAATTTGTTTACTTTTCTTAATTTGTGTGAAGAATGCTAGAATGACACTCTTTGTGAAACAGAGGGAGTATTTGTTTTGTTAATATTGTTTCTTTTGTTTTGTGTTTAAGATTGTATAATTATATTTTGATTGTTAATTTTAGAATTTCATCCGTGATATACCGTTATTTATTAATATCGATCCAAACCCGTCATCCTATATAAATCCGTCTATATTATCTCGTTAGCTAAATTATTAGTAATATAAAATCCAAGAAAATAAATTATTGTTGTTATAAAATCCAATCATTTTAAGATCTCACCCGTGATATACCGTTCTTTGTACGATTTTAAATTTATACTGCTAATATATATTTTAAATTTATCATATAAAGTATATGATTTCAAGGTTTTGTTTTTTTTTTTATTTATTTAAGTAAAGCAACGGCTTAAATGATGATAGATATAGTTTATTTTCCTGTATCTACATATACATTTTTACAGGGGATTTTTGCAAAAAGTCTTTTGGATCCGGGTTTTACCCGGGTTTAACTCTATTCGGATCTAGAATAAGAAATTTAAGGAAATTTGTAATAAAAACGACATTAATTCTTAATTAACACCTAAATTAGAAATATATATAATATATCTAAACTAACCATATTTGTTATTTACCTTATCTACTTCTAACCATAATTATTTAACTATTTGTTTCTATATAGAAAGAATATGTGATTAAAATAAATATTTTGTAAAAGATTGATTTGGGGAAAAATTGTTATTACGAAAATAATTTGTTTTGTTATAAAAATTAATATTTGTTATTTGTAATTAAATTACATAAATAGTAATAATAATTTGTCTACACCATCAAATGAAAATAGTTAGTTATTTATTTTTTTATTTAATAGTACGTCATTTTTAAAAAATAAATTCAACAATATAATGTCAATGAGTTTAATTCTAAAGATTTGAAAATATTAAAAAGATACTAACCAAACATTATCTATCCTAATTTGTTTCTAACAATTTCGACACAAATCTTTCGAAAATTTAATGTGATCACAGTTTGTTACTAAAATCTCGATTATATGCCTAAAATCTCGAGAAGATCTTCCTTTAAATCCGCAAATTATAATTTTTGAATTAAATAAACTAACAATACGAATATTCCTAATATATTCGAGTACTAATAATCCTTATTATAGTATATTCCTTATCTAAATACTAAATCTTTTATTTTTAATTCTAATCAAAATTTATGAAATCGGAAATCCAGCACAACAATCATGATTTCTTAAACATCCTTAAATTTCGAAATAATCAACAATTCGAATATGCTGAAAAATCATAACGAAATATCTTTATTTACTTAAATGTTTGAGTAATCGTTATAGCAAAAAAATCAATTCCAGCGCTATTGGTTCTTTAAACTTTTTGATTTACATAGATATTTTGTATTCCATAATTAACTCATTAAATTCTTTGATTTAAATAACTACAATGTGAAAATTAGTATATGTAATAAATATAACATATAATATTTACGAGATTTTCATATACTTGATCCCCAACCCAAATTGGCGAATATATTATTTCTCATAAAATATCTTTAAAAGATTTTTTTTGTTTCGTTTAGATATTATTCAACAAACTTCCTAAAACAAATGGAAATATCTTTAATTAGCTTTCCTCATTCATAAATCCCACCATGCATATAGACGTTATTCAGTTGATAATACAAAATCGAATATATTAGGAATCAAATATTTAATTTTCCAATATTTGCAAAATTGTTTTAATATTTAGATCAAACCTAAACTTCTCGAGTACTTTTCATTCATCTATATAAAAAAGATCTTTTCAACCATTGATCCACAATACTAAACGTTTTCGTAATAGAGATTTATATGGCTTCTTTTAAACAATGTTCTTAGTACATTTTATATTTCACGTTTGTTTTCTTTTAAAAAATTAATTGTCACCTACTTTTCTTATGTTGCAGCTTTCGATTTTAAGATCTTTGGAAATTATGGACATCATCAACTCCGTCTCCAAAGAAACTATCAAATAAGGTATGCATTAAAAGGTTAGTTAGTCATTCTTCTTATCTTCAGATACGAATTTTTTTTAATGTCCAGTATTTTTTTACATTTTCATAATTTCATGTTTCCTCATAATGTTTGTAAATGATTTTCTTTTATAGGCTAACATAACAAGTCCATTCTATTAAAATCTTTTTCTTTAACGTAAAAAGGAAATGAATTTGTTAATAAAATAAAGTTCTTATTCTTAATTTTCATTATTCTAATGTTATGTATTTTAATTGTTTTTATGATATATACTTTTACTAAAACCTGTGGATCCGAGTTTTGGTTGGTAAGTGTAATTTTTCTAATCTTTTAAAACCTTTTACAACAATTACATGTTTTATATGGTTAACAATCACATCATATATATTTTATTTTCTTATCCAATGTATTTCATGTTTAATGTTTTCTAATATTTTTTATTGAAACTTTTAAATAGTTTCAAATTATTATAAACATTTAAACTTTATTAAAAGTAAAATATTATAATTATTTAAACATTTAAAAAAGTTTATTTTTATAAAAAGTTTTAAATATTTATAATATTAGGAATTTTATAAAGTTTCAAATATTAAATAGTTGAATTTTATAATAATTTATAAGAAATTTAAACATTATAAATATTTACAAAAGATATTAATCGGGACGGTATATTACGGGTGAAATCCTAGATATAACAATCAAAATACTATTATGAATTTTGGGTCGATATTAAATGAAGTTTCGAATATTAGAAATATTTGAATTTTATTGGAAAATGACAAAATGATGTAGATTTCACGGGACAGAGTTATATGGTCGGACGGATTTGGGGTCGATATTAATACAGTATGATATACTACAGGTGAAATCCTATAATTAACAATCAAAATATAACTATACAATCTTAAACACTAAACAAAACTAAACAAATAATATTAACAAAACAAATAAAACTTCAAATTTTAAATCTTTAGTTATAAAATATCGTGTGTACCATACATTTAAATCAAACAAAACAATAGCATATATCTATAGATCATCTTAAAAAAAAATTAATTTTATTATTATTTAATAAAATTATAGACCCGCGGTGTACCGCGGGTTAATATCTAGTATGTATATGATTTTTCTATGTGAATACTTTGATTATTATAATTAGTATTTTTAGTGCTATGCAAAATGTTAATATAAATATTTGGTATAATTTTTTTTGAAGATATAGAGAAAGATTGTGTAGAGATTTTTAGAAACAAATTAGGCAAGATATTGTTTGGTTAATATCTTTTATTTAAATTTTGTAAAAGTAAATAATAAATGCCAATGGCATGAACTCGTAAATAAGGTGGAACTCTATGATTTATTTGCTAAGTGTACTCCAAAAATGTATATATAGATTGTTCTTACTTTTGTTTTCTGGTCGGCCATTTTTCATTGTTTTTGCCTTCGTGTTGGTCCGATCAAACCCGATTACTGGAATAGAAACTCACCCGCTAAACACCACACGTGTAGACAACCAACATATATGTTGGGCTGACCCGTTTTCGTTTGGGCTTATGATATGCCAAATAAAATTAGTCGATGAATGAATAAATGGAAGAAGATGAAGTTTTGACCCAAAAAAAGGGAAGAAAACGGAAATCTTATTATATAAAGTATATGTATATAAAGTATGGTTTTCGAAGTTAGTAACTCATATGATCGCGACACGTGTTAACCTATCGATAAGATTTTGACACGTGTCATAAAAGATTTAAATTTTTAAAAAATAGGAAACTAAAAAAAAACATATTTACATATACTAATTTACTCCCTCCGTTTCACAAAAAGTGTCATTTTAAGATTTTATTTTTGTTTAACAAAAAGTGTCATTTTGTATTTTCAATGCAAAATATTGAATAAAAATCCACTTTTAACCCTATTTCTTTAATGCATTAATAAGAGATCTAATTTTGTTTAACGTATTAATAAAGGGTATAATAGAAATTTTCATAGTTTTTTCAATATGTGTGAAAAAATGTAGAATGACACTCTTTGTGAAACAAATAGAGTATATGTCTATATCTAAACAATTGCTTAACCAAAAAAGAAAACTAACAATTTAACAATGTTTGTTTTCCAATTTGTTTGGTGGATTTCTATTTTTTATAATTAATTATGTTTTGTTATTTGTTAACTATGGTTAATATTAACTAACATAAAGATTTGATATATATATATATATATATATATATATATAGAGACACTTTGTGCAGTGGTAAAAATGGGAAAAATAATTAGACGAGAGACAAACAGTTTATGTGTTGAGAAAGGGCCAAATAAACATTCAACAATGACACTAAAGTTTGATTATATTACAGAAAAACCAATCAAATGCGCGTGGGTTGATTTGTTGACTTAAAGGAGGAATATATTAAATGTGATTGACTTCTTAAGCGTAAACATTTAATGCTGCCAGATGAAATTTCTAGAGGTAAGGTAGAAAACACACCGAACTACCATATAAAACACAAATAATTAGATTGGTAAAGCACAAATGTGTATATAACAGTTCAAATAAATATATGAATAACTATGTTTTATAAACGATAACTTTTTGGTGTGTTAAGTAAACAGTTAGATTACACGGAAATTAAAAGTTAAATTAGAGATTTTTTAACACAATTTAAACATTTGCAATTTTGCATACAAGTAAACACATATATAAAGCGTTAAAGTAATTATAATATTAATCATTAGGTTTATGTGTACATGTATAAATACATATACTGATATACATAAAGCGTTATTAACAATTATATACATATAAACACGTAGCGTTATTAACATTTTTATAGATGTAAACATATCATTACATAGGGTGTTATTAACATTTGTATTGATGTAAATACATATATAGAGCTCTATTAACATATGTATATATGTAAAATATATATATATATATATATATATATATATATATATATTAACCCAACATATTCGTTACATTTAGAACATTATTAACATATGATACCTGTAAATATATATAGACCGTTATTAACATTTTTACACATACAAACACAATTGTATACACGATACAAACATATATTACAACCAAATTAGTGATATAGACATCCAATATATAGAATATAATATATATCTATGTTACAATAACTTAACCAAATACCGATATATAAAGCCCACCAAAATAAGCGGGTTACCGCCGTTGAACCACCACTTCAGATCCGTCGTTGAACCACCACTCCAGATCTGTCGTTGAATCACCACCGATTGTCAACAAAGTTTCGCCACAGCATCACCGTAAGCACGTTGCCATTGTCGATCCATCGTGGATTATCACCGGATCTCATATAAATATGCTTTTGACGAGAAAAACAAATGAAGAAGAAGAATCAACCACAAATAAGCTAGCAACGTTAAAAATGGAAGAAGAGAGAGAGAAATGAGATTTATGGAGTTGAGAGAGAGAGAGAGAGAGAGAGAGAGAGAGAGAGAGAGAGAGAGAGAGAGAGAGAGAGAGAGAGAGAGAGAGAGAGAGAGAGAGAGAGAGAGAGAGAGAGAGAGAGAGATATATATGACTTATGGTATTGAAGAGATACGCGAGTGAGGTTATTTTTGGAATAATCATGGGCAAAATATTTATGTTGTTTGGGCTTGAAATGATTTGTAAAAAATTTAATTTGTATTAAAAGTTCTATTTTACACCCAATTATCTCATATATATATTTAGTATATTGATATAAAAAATTGTTATCACATATCCATTAAAAATGAAGTGTGTAAAATTAAAATTCAGTTTATTATGATGAAATATACAATTAAATTGTTTTGCAAAATGGAATGTGTAAGATTGAAATTTGGTTTTCAGAAATACTAAATTGTATCTAGAAAAAAGGTGTGGGTTACTATTTAGAATTCAAATATCACCAACAAGATTAAGTGTGTAGAATTAAAATTCAGTTTATTGTGATGACGTAGATAATTAAAATGTATAGCATAATGTAATGTGCAAGATTAAAATTTTGTTTAAAACAATAAATATTAAATTAAATAATAAGAAAAATGTGTAAAATATTATTTACTATTCAAAATTCAAATATCAACGATAAAAATGCATATTTATATCTTATCTCTGCCTAAATAGGTGGACCTTATCTAGTATATGTATAAAAGAAGACGAAGCAACAAAGAAATGATTGATTCTGTTTGTTCTCGTTCTTGACCCAAAAGAAATCATATTTTTTTCAGAATTCCTAGGATACCAAAAAAATCACATCTCTACGGAAAATGGCAGTGTATGTGTATCTAATGATGTTGTAATATTTGCAAGTGTGAGGATATTGTGGAAATAACATTAACTAATTGTTGCAAGTATATACGATGCAAGTATCTCGCCTAAAGTCACTTCCAGATCAACAAGCTCTCGATACCCTTCACATTGTGTGTGACATTCCCTTAGATGTTGAACTTGTTGTTTCTTCGGAAGACGAATCACTAAAATCCTTTGGAGAGGGCTATTGATGTGCTTACGAGACCTATTTCAAGGGATGGGGATTGTCTTTTCCTCTCCATGAATTTCTCATCATGTAACTCCATCATCTTGAGATCGTCTTTCCCCAAATGGCCCCAAATTTTTTTAGATACGTTCTATGTTCCCTCACCGAGGTGAAGGGGCAGACTTTGAATTTGACATCCGAGAGACGATGGGGCACTTTTTTACCCTTACTCATAAATACACTTTACACTCATATACAAACTTCACACTTTTGTCATTTCTTTCACTTTTTTTTTTTGTTTTCTTTTGTTAATTTATTCACCTTAGCTCATTTTATTTGCTTTGACTTTTTTAAAGAACATTGATTCAAGCTTATAATTTTTAGTGAAAATATAGTTTTCCTTTACATGCTAATAGAAATTAACACATTTATTTGGCAAATACAACAACTCAATAACAATATTTATAACTTTCAATTATATTTATTATAATATATTTTAAAACAAATTAGAAATATTTTTTTAATTCTGAATTTAAAAACCTAATAAATTGTAAATTATAATTATATGAATATGAAATACATAAAAAAAAATTCATGCAGTGTATCACGGGTTAAATCCTAGTTGACGAAAAAATAGAGGAGTAGGTTAAATGAAATTATTAAATATTTAATTTTGGGATTGCAATTAAAACATAATATAAACATACTTTTTATAATCTTTTGAGCACTAATTAATTTCGGATGACAAAAAAAAAACCACTTTGATCTTGTGGTTGATAGAAGGTTTAATATTTCTATACCATATTTGGGATTACATATCTAGATAATTGTATATTTTTGAGATTACAACTGCAAAGCTATTGAACCTTCTGACATATTTAACAACCAAAAATTACATTAAATACATAGAAGCATCTAAATTATCTTTATGCTCGGCTAGATCTTGGCTCTTCCGTATTGCTTTTTATTGTTCTTGCTTTTCTTTTCTTGGTTGGCCATTTTTTATTGTTTTTGCTTTCGTGTTGGTCGGATCATGAGTGACCTAGTGACCAACACCCGCTAAACATCACATGTGTGGTAGACAAAAATATATGTTGGGTTGATCAGTTTTTGTTTGGGCTATGATATTCCAAATAAAACTATGTAACATTTTTTCGAAAAAGAAACAAGGCCTTAAAGCAACATCGATGGTTGAATCCTTAAAAAGATTCTTAAACATTTTTTAATCATAACTTATGATAATTTTTGTAAGAAACCTGTAAGAAACACCGTTGAGGGTGTTCTTAGGTGTTGGGCAAAAAAAAGACTTTGGAATGGGCCAATATTGAGAAAAAGACTTTGGAATGGGCCAATATTGTACGTATAACCGTCGGGTCTAAATTTACGCCTGAGAGCGAAGCAAACGACGCCGTATAATTTATCACCGCCGTCGATCGTCAATACATATATAAGGGGTTTTTAATTTCACGGCCAAGTCTCTCTGTTCTCAAGAAATTAAGAAACTGAGAAAAAAAAAAAAATGGGAGTGCAAGGTCTTTGGGAGCTTCTTGCTCCTGTAGGTCGTCGCGTCTCCGTCGAAACCCTAGCCAACAAACGATTAGCCATCGGTAACAATCTCCGGCGAACAACTTTTTTTTTTCGAATTCGAAGGTAATAATGATTGATGAAGATGCTTCTTCTTCTTCCTCGTTCAAATTTGCAGATGCGAGTATATGGATGGTACAATTTATCAAAGCGATGCGTGACGAGAATGGAGATATGGTTCAGAACGCACACTTGATCGGATTTTTCCGAAGGATTTGTAAGCTTTTGTTCTTAAGGACTAAACCGATCTTCGTCTTTGATGGAGCTACTCCGGCATTGAAACGTCGTACTGTTATTGCTCGTCGTCGTCAACGTGAGAATGCTCAGACTAAAATCAGAAAAACCGCTGAGAAATTGCTGCTTAATCGGGTTTGTTTCCTGTGTTAACTGGTTCCAATTGGTGTGGTTGCTTAAAATTAGCAAGTTTGAGTAAATTTCTTTGGTTTTGGGATTTTTTGTTGTAGCTTAAGGATATTAGGCTTAAGGAACAAGCTAAAGATATTAAGAATCAAAGATTGAAGCAGGATGATAGTGATAGAGTTAAGAAACGTGTATCTTCTGATTCTGTGGAAGATAATTTGCGAGTTCCTGAGGAGGAGAAGCTAGATGAAGTGTAAGCTAATAAAGTTTTGTTGTTTTTTAACTGTGAATTTCAGTTTTGTTGGTGGAATTTGCTTTAATGAACTTAGTTGATGTAGATCTCCAGCATCTTTGGTGGGAGAGGAGAATGGTGTTGATGATATCGTCAAAGAGCTCACGGTAAGTGATTCGTGTTCTTAAGTAAAACATTATATGGTGTTGTTGGACTTCCTTAAGTGATTCGTGGTCTTAAGTATCCACTTCTTTCCTTTTTTGTTTTGTTTACTAGTTAGGATTTTTGGGCACAGAGACACTCAAACTAACTTGATGCTAATTGTGCATCATGTCATAGTTGGTATTCTTTTTGTTCCTTTTTTATGCCATAAGTCATGTATCTTGCGGTAATGAATCAGAAGCTGGAAAATATATTTGCGATGTGTTGTTGTGATGTATTACCAGTTTATGTTGTTTATTTGCTTTCACATGCCCTTCCTTAGTCATGGTATTTTTATGTTTAATCCTTAATATGTCAATTCTTTTACTGTCACTCTTTGTTCAGTAATTTGTAAGTGATTTTGTTGTTGAGATTTATATAATGCCTATGATTTGTTTATTGCTGATTCGCAGAAGGATGATCCCAAGGGAAAGGGAGTTTTGTTGGATGGGGATGACCTAGATAACAAAATGAAGAGTAATCTTGAACAGGATTCCTCAGTACAGGGGAAGGATTATCAGGAAAAGTTGGATGAGATGTAAGCAGAGTAATTGAGATATTGATTGAAGATGTTTATTTGCATGTAATCATTTCGTGTTTTCCTGTCTTGGTGTAATATAGGTTGGCGGCATCCCTTGCAGCTGAAGAAGAAGGAAACTTTACCAGCAAAGCATCAACTTCAGCTGCAGCAATCCCGTCTGAGGAAGAGGATGAGGACGAGGACAGCGACGAAGATGAGGAAATTTTATTGGTAATCTGTGGTCTTCGTACTACATCTTTCTCTTGTTTTATTTACTGTTACTTAAGTTACAGATCACTAATATTCAGGGGATATAAATTGGTTAAGTTGAAAGTTCTTTAATTAAGCAATCAACACCACTTGTCAACTTGTCTGGTCCTTTTTCTGAAAAGGGAAGATCGCTTATTCTGGATGAAATCCTCATGTGCTTAGTAAAGAATCATGATAATGTATTTGGAATTATATGTTGTTTTCTCGTCTTTATTAAAGAGTTATCTGATACTTTAAGATCATCATCTTCTAATAATATTTTGTCTACCTTTCTAGCCAGTAATGGATGGGAATATCGACCCAGCTGTTTTGGCTTCTCTCCCTCCATCCATGCAACTTGATCTCCTTGTTCAGGTAATTAACTATATTTATACCATATCTTTGCAGCATGTTACATTTCATGGACGTTTCAGATTATTTAATAATGTCTTTACTTGTAGATGAGAGAAAAATTGATGGCAGAAAACCGGCAAAAGTACCAAAAGGTCAAGAAGGTGAGTTACATAATTCACTAGCTCATTCTAGCTCTATTTATGTATTTGAATCTTTATGTATGAGGAGACACGAAACACTGACTATCGAAGTAATTATGTATAGGCCCCTGAGAAGTTTTCTGAATTGCAAATAGAAGCATATCTTAAAACTGTAGCCTTCCGTCGGGAAATAAATGAAGTTCAGAGATCTGCTGGTGGAAGGGCTGTTGGTGGAGTTCAAACTTCTAGGATAGCTTCGGAAGCAAACAGAGAATTTATATTCTCGTCTTCTTTTGCTGGTGATAAAGAGTGAGTTTCAGTTTGAAGTCTTATTAAAGAATAAGGTTATTTCGTAAGTGAAAATAACTGATATTTTTTAATTTGTTCTAGAGAACTGGCGTCCGCCAGAGAAGGAAGAAATGATGAAAATCAAAAGAAAACGTCACAACAGTCTTTGCCAGTCCCCGTCAAGAATGCTTCCTCGGTGAAAAAATCAGATGCTACCATTGAGTTGGATAGAGATGAACCTAAAAATCCTGATGAAAATATTGAAGTATATATAGATGAAAGGGGGCGTTTTAGAATAAGGAACAGACACATGGGAATCCAAATGACGCGTGATATCCAGAGGAACTTACATTTGATGAAAGAAAAGGAGAGAACAGCTTCTGGTTCTATGGCTAACAATGATGAAACATTCAGCGCCTGGGAGAACTTTCCTACTGAGGACCAGTTTCTTGAAAAATCACCTGTTGAGGAAGATGTTGTGAACCTGGAGATCCAGAATGATGATTCCATGCTGCAAAATCCATCTTCAATAGAGATATCATTTGACCATGATGGTGGTGGAAAAGATCTCAATGATGAAGATGATATGTTTCTTCAATTGGCAGCGGGAGGACCAGTGACAATCAGTTCTACAGAAAATGATCCTAAAGAAGACTCTTCACCGTGGGCTTCTGACAGTGATTGGGAAGAAGTGCCTGTTGAACAGAATACTTCTCTCTCTAAGCTTGAAGCGAATTTAAGCAATCAGCATATCCCCAAGGATATTAGTATCGATGAGGGTGTAGCATGGGAAGAATATAGTTGTGAAAATGCCAATAGCTCCATGGAGAATGATACAGTAACAAAGATCACAAAAGGCTATCTGGAAGAAGAAGCTGATCTGCAGGAGGCTATCAAGAAAAGTCTTCTTGAATTACACGATAAGGAATCTGGGGATGTCCTTGAAGAAAATCAATCAGTAAGGGTAAATCTTGTTGTTGACAAGCCAAGCGAAGATAGTCTTTGTTCTAGGGAAACCGTTGTTGAAGCTGAGGAAGAGGGATTTCTGGACGAAATAACAATCTTGAAAACCAGTGGTGCTATAAGGGAACAGTCCAACACGTCTGTAGCGGGCAATGCAGATGGTCAGAAAGGGATAACCAAACAATTTGGTACACACCCTTCTTCCGGTTCTAATAACGTTAGCCGTGCTGTGAGCAATGAATTGTCAAAGGTAAAATCAGTTATCTCACCCGAGAAAGCATTAAATGTTGCTAGTCAAAGCCGCATGCTATCCACCATGGCTAAACAGCACAATGAAGAAGGTTCTGAAAGTTTTGGTGGAGAATCTGTCAAAGTATCTGCTACGCCCATAGCTGATGAGGAAAGAACTGGTTTTCTTGGTGAAAAAGGTAATGCTGATGGTGAATCATCTATCATGATGTATAAGAGAGATTATAGTAGACGTAAAATCCAGAGTCTTGTCACTGAATCAAGGGACCCTTCTCTTGATGTCGTCAGATCGCAAATAGGGATACTACATGACACAGATTCACAAAATGAAAGAAGCGAGGAAAATAACTCTAACGAGCACACTTTCAATATTGACAGTTCAACAGATTTTGAAGAGAAAAGCGTGCCTGTTGAATTTTCAGAAGCAAATATTGAGGAGGAAATTCGAGTTCTCGACCAAGAATTCGTAAGTTTAGGTGATGAACAGAGAAAACTTGAGCGGAATGCTGAATCTGTGAGCAGTGAGATGTTTGCAGAATGCCAGGTTTGCCCTTTGTCTTTTGATACATATGAGTCATTGTCCTCTTTATACAGCCCTCTTGCAAAGTTTTCAGAGTTTCTGTTCTGTTTGATTTGACAACAAACTTATCATGCTTTGTCGATTTTGGTTTTCCGTAGGAGCTACTCCAAATTTTTGGCATACCGTACATCATAGCTCCCATGGAAGCAGAGGCACAATGTGCGTTTATGGAACAATCAAACCTTGTTGATGGCATTGTCACTGATGATTCTGATGTATTCTTGTTTGGAGCAAGGAGCGTGTACAAAAATATATTTGATGATCGCAAATATGTGGAGACATACTTTATGAAGGTGTGCATTTCCGTCCGTAAACTCTGGTTTCCTACATGTGGATTTAAGAAATCATTTCTTTTTATTTTGGCTGCGATGAGTTTATCTTTCTTCAATTTCACATAAGCTTCCATACTATCTCCGGCTTGTCTTCTGTTATAACTTCTTAGCACTTCTGTAGTTTCTTCTGGATTGTTACTTTTTCGGTAGTAGGTTGATACATTTGCCTTTATCAGGAATAAGTTGATACATCGTTTCGGTAGTAAGTTGATATATTTGGCTTTATCGATCTGTTTGCAGTTACATTTTTAATCGCATGCATTCAGTTTTTCAAATGTCTAGTGATTACATCTCTAACCTCTTTTGTTTTCAGGACATTGAGAAGGAGCTAGGCTTGAGCAGAGATAAAATAATCCGCATGGCAATGCTTCTAGGAAGCGATTACACAGAAGGAATCAGGTTAGCAGACGTTTTAACTGCATAGGGTCAAAGTCCCGTTCGATATGTAATTGATATCATAATTGTTTTGATATGCAGTGGTATTGGTATTGTCAATGCTATTGAAGTTGTGACTGCATTTCCCGAAGAGGATGGGCTTCATAAATTTCGTGAGTGGGTTGAATCACCTGATCCAACCATTTTAGGTTTGAAGATAAAGAAGCGGGGGTCTGGCTCTGTAGATAATAAAGGAATCATCTCAGGTGCCTCGACTGATGACACTGAAGAAATAAAGCAAATCTTCATGGATCAGCATGTATTGCTCTTTTACCTGAAGTTTAATGTTTAATTTATTATGGTCCAACTCGTTCAAGATTGACAAAACCTTTGACTCGTTAGCATTAAATTTTACAGAGGAAGGTAAGCAAGAACTGGCATATTCCATCGACTTTCCCTAGTGAGGCTGTTATTTCAGCCTACTTAAATCCACAAGTGGATCGGTCGACTGAGAAATTCTCATGGGGCAAGCCTGATCTATCAGTTCTTAGAAAGTAAGTCGTTTCTTTACTTAACATGTCATGAATATTGGGTACGTATATGATCATCCGTTCTTAGTACCAGGTTTGCGAACTAATACAAGGGACTTAAAAATCTAATTCCATCTACTATCTAGTTTCCTTCAAAAATATGGCACACACCTTAAGGCGTGATAAAGTTTTCAATGGATCTAAGTAGAAAAACAAAAAAAAAATATTCATGATTTGGCCGATGGACTCAGTTTCTGTAGTAAACTACCTCCAATTTATGAAACATCGTCCTGAGTTCTGTAGTATCACTTTTTATGTGAAGGCTATGCTGGGAAAAGTTTAATTGGAACAGCAAGAAAACAGATGATCTACTACTACCAGTCTTGAAGGAGTATGAAAAGCGAGAGGTCTTCATCTACATTTGATCTCTTATCTTCGATATGCATATGATTAATAATATGAACAGAATCTGACAATTTGACCTTTTTTATTATTTTCCATGAAGACGCAACTTCGGATGGAAGCTTTCTATTCCTTTAATGAAAGATTTGCAAAGATCCGTAGTAAAAGAATCAACAAAGCTGTCAAAGGAATTGGCGGAGGTCTATCGTCAGAAGTGGCTGATAGTACTCTCCAGGAAGGTCCAAGAAAACGAAATAAGAAAAGAGTTGCTCCTCATGAAACTGAAGATAACACCACTTCTGACAAAGATTCACCTAAAGCCAATGAGAAAGTGAAAAACAAAAGGAAGCGGTTAGAAAAACCATCTAGTAGTAGAGGCAGAGGCAGAGCCCAGAAAAGAGGAAGAGGAAGAGTCCAAAAAGATCTCCTTGAGCTATCAGACGGCACTTCTGATGATGATGACAAGGATTTAGAGGCAAAACCGAGCAATCTTCAAAAAGTGCGAAAGGTAAGCCTTAATTTAGCTTTCTTATAATGGAACCAATATTACTTCTTTTAATTGATTGTGTAGTGGGTTCACTTTGTTATCTGTTGTTATTCCCCAGTCAACACGATCTCGGAATCCTGTGAAGTACAATGCAAAAGAAGATGATGAATTGGACGAGTCAAGAAGCAATGGAGAATCCCTTAGTGAGCATTTCGAAGAGGTTGATGAAGGCAGAATAGGAAATGTCTCTGAAGAAAGAACACAGAAAGAAGCATCAATCAACGATTGTCCATCTGAAGACTATATTCAAACGGGAGGTGGGTTTTGTGCAGGTGAAGCTGATGAGATTGGAGACGCTCATCTGAAAGATAAAGCTACGGATGATTACAGAGTGATCGGTGGCGGATTCTGTGTTGATGAAGATGAAACAGCTGAGGAAGACGCAACGGATGATGCAGAGATGCTAAAGATGGAGAGTGAAGAACGACGAAAGAAAGGTAAACGTCGAAATGAAGAAGATGCATCATTGGAAGAGAATGTTGAGATTGGTTTTGGGAATTCTTCAACTGAAGGATTAAGTGCTATGCCTTTCTTGAAGAGAAAAAAGAGAAAAAACTGAAAAAACTTCGTTTAGTTTTATATAACAGTAAATGGTTAAGTAATTTTTTATGTGAACTGATTTGACATAATTAACAAATGATTAGGATGTGAATATAATAGAATCTTGGAAGTTATAACTTTGAAGTGGTTTTGTGGCAAACGATAAAGGTAACTAAACGTCAAAAAAGAATGAGAAGCAAACAGGTTTATGATCCATTGACGACGGTCTCCTTTTACCAAACCCTTTGTTTCTCGATAAAATACCTTTTTTTCCTTCTCTACTTTTTCATTTGCCTTTTTACATAATTTCTCAACAAATTTTGAGTGAAGAATTTTCTACATTTTTCACTAAAAGATTTGTTTGACTTCGAGTTAACCCAGGACTCGGATACTCACACTACTAAACAGTGCCGGTTCGAGCATTTGTGAGGCCCTACACGAAAAATAAAATAATGTCCAATATATTTATAAGTTTTAGGGCTAAATTTTTTTTTTTACCTATTTTTAGTAAATTATACAAAAATAATGATATTTTGAATATTATTACATTCAAATTTAATTGTTTGGCCCCTATTTTATTTATTTTTTTCGAAAAAAACTTTAGTTTTTACTAAATATTTTCATTTTATGGGCCTTTTTACCAAAAAAAAAAAAAAAAAAAACCTTAAAAAAAAAAAAAAATTTGTGGTGCCCCAAGCCACCGCTTGGGTGGCCTGTCCTGCGGGCCGGCCCTGCTACTAAACGGGCTCGGGAATACGTAACATGAACCCACGGTTGGTTTGTTTTGTCCATATACGTTTATTTGCTTAGGAGAAAATTCTCGGATGTTCTTACTTCTTGAGGAGTGAGCTCATTTGTTTTCCCCTCATAAAAAAATAATTTCTTCAATCTTTTCTTTTAAACGAATAATATTTAACAATTTTAGGTATTTACCGATCCAATCATCTTTTATCCAGGTCGTTCACGTAAACCAATTCTAATTTGGGTCAAATCTGAATCAACCCATTTTTATTTATTTAAATTGATTTAAAATTCAAAAAAAAATTCCTTTTTTTTTTTTTCCGTTTTCTCATCGTCTGTTTTTTTTTAAATCGATATTTGCAGTTGATTATGAAAAACGATGTCTCTAAACTCTGCACAACTAAGTAAGACTTGGTATAACTAGCTAGTTTGGTTTTGTAACTTAGAAATTCTTGAAACCAAAAAGTACAACTTTGTAACACTTGGTACAACTGGATCTAGTTGCAATACGTGGAGCAAATCCAAGATTTCGAGAAAGAAACCGAAGCATTACAACTTTTCAATATGTTCTTCAGTCCCAAGCATGTATAACAAGCAATTTAAGATCTATACCTATACACCTTGGAAATTTTAAATCAAGATGTCATAAAAAAATGTTAAATTGAGGTGACATCATGTCATCAAGATTTGACATCAGCATATCATCTCTCAGGCCCTTTGACCAGAAAAACAATTCAGCAATACCCTTCCCGAAATTGCCTATTTATTTTATTTATTTTTTAAATAGAAAATGTGGCTAAATACTTTCATACCCTCAAAAAAACCTTGAAAACTGCAGACCCAACCAATGTTATCCCCACCCAACCATCACAAAACCCACATAATTCGGATCTCTCTCTCCCTTTTGAAACGGCACTTAGAAAAAACAAAGGAACGAAGGAAATCAAATCGTTTTTTTTCCCTCGTTTCATTCTCTTCTTCTTTTTCGACAGTGGAGTACAACCGTGGATAACCTGAGATTGTGTCTTCTTTGTGTAAGTCGAAATTGCTATTCAATTTCTCTGTGATTTCGTGTTGTCGATTGGATTTTGTTTGAGTAGGTTAGAATCCGATTAGGTTAGAATCTGATTGGAGTTGTTAATCGTTTTTATTCTTTGGTTTGAACAGGATTCGAAATGCGTACAAAAAACCCAAGCTATCGTGAAGAACCAAATCCAACAGATGTAATGGTAGAAGCACAAGAGACTCGTGGAGATGAACCCGAAGAAACCGAGTCTAATCCGCCGTCTAATCCTCAGGATTCAACGATATGTCTAGGTTATTGATCTAAAATTCCTAAATCAGAGAGTACAACTAGGTATGACATAGGGTTTCTTGTTCTAAAAATCGCAAATCAAAAAGTACAACTTAGTATGACTTAGTGTATCTTGATTTAAATTTCCTAAAACAGAAAGTACAACTTAGTATAACTTAGTGTATGTTGATCTATTTTACAGGAACCCGAAGAAGAAATCGAAGCTATGCAACCTCTAAATATGTACTTCGGTCCCGAGGAGTATACAAAACCATTTAAGATTTCTGCGAAGTGTTATATCGCACAGATGGTGAGGCTATTAGGGACTATAATAAACTCAAAACAGTTCTTATGTGCAGTTTTGTCAACTAAATCTTTAACTGCTTGCTTGTTTTCAAATTCTTGACGTATGGTCAAATTCATACCATCTTCCCATTCACGCTTTACAACAGGTGTAGCTTCAGCACCTTCACACACATCACTGTTATGTACCACTGCTCGTTCTTTGGATCTTTCTTCATAAAGAATAATATTGTCATCTCTCGCTTGCCTATTTTCCACCACCTCATCACGTTGAGATGACTCCCTTTCATCAAGAGTCATGTTCTCATCTGTCTCTCTACTACTTGAAATCAGCTCCTCATTACTTGCACAACCTACACTCCCTCGATCTTCTCTACCACACGGTTGCTCTTGTCCCTGATTTCCCTCGTTTATGACTTCCACATGCAAAACTTGGAATTGATCTTCATTCATTTTCAAATAACACATAACATCATCATCATCAGATATATATATTGGCCTTTTAGGATCCACTAGTTCTGGAACATAACTAAGTTTGAGCTCAGTGGTAGTTTCATCAACCTTCGCTTTTCTGCATATTTTGTTCACTAATGCAGAATAAGTAACCTCCTCAATAGATGTTTCCATTCTAAGAGATTGATGAACTTGTTCTCTTGATTTCCATCTTGGTTCATTTCCCCTTCTAACATAGTATCCCCCATAATAAAAAAATATGATTTTTCGACGATTATTATTCATTGTCCCTGAAATAGAAAAAAAAACTCACATTAAAATCGTCCAACTGGTACCAAGTTGTACCAAAAAGTCCCAGAAAATAGTCTAACTTGTAACAGTTGTACTATATAAGTTATACCAAATACTACTGGTTGTACCGTATAAGTTATACCAAATACTACTGGTTGTACCTGTACCAGTTGTACCAATTACTACTAGTTGTACTACATCCACAAAATCACTACTCCAGTAATTTCAGACTATTCCCGACTTGGTTCGATTGAAGTGTTACAATGCGTACATTATCAATAGAATTTGACCCATATCGAGTAGAAGAACAAATAAGACTGAATCTAATAAGCATTCAAGATAAATCTTAGAACTCTAGACAAAAATCCCTAATTGAATACACAACATCCTACCATTTACGAGTTTTAAACAACTTAAATTTAACAATGGGAATCAAATTGGACAAATTACCTCAATGCCGGACTGGTTGCGTTGATGGAGGAGCTCTTTGTCGAGTTTCTAAGCTCTTCTTTTGGGGGAGAATTTGGGGAGGACTGTCCCGACGAAGAAGATGAGGAATGAATGGGAGAGGGAGTGTGGAGTGTATTGGTGGGGGCCACATGTTTTTTTTTCTTCTTTTTAATTGAATTTCGATTTATTAAATCAGGGACAAGAAGGGGAAAATGTGGTCAACCCAGAGTCAAAGGGTACTAAGAACATAGAAAGGCATTGCTGAATTGTTTTTCTGGTCAAAGGGCCTGAGAGATGATTTTAAGTAATTGAGGTGAATTCGCCATGTTTTTATGCATTATATTTGTTAAAACAATATTTTTGTGTCTTTTGGAATGTAACGTGGTTAACATTAATAATTTCATCATAAAAGTATAATGTATTTTATGATAACACAAGAATACGATGAAGACTAATATAATTTTGTATAACTAATATATTTTTGTATAACAAAAAAAGGTTAATTCGATTTATTAGTTGCAAATGAAGATTTGTTAGTTTTCCTTAAAAGGGACTGATTGTAGTTGTACCATTACAATTATCAATTTTACTTAGTTGAACAAAATGAAGAGTATTAAATATGTTTATGGTACTCATTGTCTCATGAACAAAAATCTATATTAGCACCTATTAACTTGTAGTAGTTATACCAGTTGTACTATTTGTCTGTGTAATACCAGTTGTATTAATTATACTAAGGTGTTCGATGGTAGATGATGGATTCACGTATGACATGGAATGTTTTGATTGGTCGGGGAACTCACTTGTAATTAGTCGAAATAATGATTACTGATTTGTCGAATGTTTTTTTTTTCTTTTTTCTTATTAAAAACTGATTTTATAAGGGCACAGTAGGGTTTGTGTATTTTCATTAAAAGTAGAGGAGTATGTAGATTATTTGAGAATATCAAAGATTGGTTTTTGACAATTAAGAGCTCTTGAGAATTTGACCCCTTTACTTAGTTATTCTATCTCTTTTTGTCAAAAGTCTGGATATCCGATCGATCAAAAGTCAGTCAGTTATCACACACATACTAGTTTATAGCAGATAAATATTGGTTAATGATTCAGTTTATTGGTTAATTTTATTTTTTATTACTCCCTAAAATTGAAGGTTAAACCCAAAGTAACTATAAATTTACTTCCCATAGGTTAAGTTGCCTGCCTACCCGTGGTCATCAAAGTCATTAACGATATTATTCAATAAAAAAAAATACCCCTCACCCCAAATCAACTGTCCTACGATTCTCGGAAATTCATCCCAACAATAATTATTAATTATACTGGTGTAGTGAATTAAATTGATATTATTGGTCATTCTCGTATTTCTTTTAATTTGTGAAAGCATCTTAAACAAATAAAAAATTATGAAATGAAAAATAAAATAGATAATATGAATTTATTTTGTTGATAGTGATGTATGCAAATAAATTTCAATATATATTGCAAGTTGCACCTTTTCTAATAAATATCTTGTAAACTATAATAGTTATACATAGAAAAAAATAAAACAGGGAGTAAAATGAAATATAAAAAGAAACTATGAAGATTTATAAACTAACTACTAAATATTATTTTTGAGGATTTAATATGAACACAAAACAAAAAAAAAGGTCGGATTTTTTCTAAAAATACCACTATTTGCTATCAATTTTCAAAAATGTCACTTTTTATACGCTTTGTAAGATAGTTATATAATATTTATAAAGTAGTTGTAAGAATTTTATTTATAAGAAATACAAAATCTTAGCTTATGACATATAAAGAGGTTTTATAAATCTTTATAAGGCATATTATAAGAAACTCTATTTTGAAAAACCTTTCTCTTAGTTGTAGTTTTGATAATGGTTTCCGAAAATGATATTTTTCAAAATTTCGAAAAAAACAAAAGTACGAAACAAAAATAAACCGAGAAATGTGAAGAAGCTACTAACAAGTAACAACCAAATATTCACAAGTTTAGGGTTAAATCATCTACCTCTATTCAAGTTTCTTAGTGTTACATGATTGAGCCCTTCATTCCAATTCACATTATATGATTTTGAAGAAATTGATTGAGTTCCTTTTGTTACAAGATTGTCTTTGGCAGAAAGAATATTTTGAAATGGGTAAACAATAAATTATTGAAAAACGACCAAGATTTCAGAACATGCTCCGTTCCCAAACATCATGACACCAGATTCAATCTTCCATATGGACCATATCTCATCGGCACTAGTTGCTATTATTGTGTAACGATAGAATCGTGAATAACAAATACAAAATAGAATGAAATGATCTTATATCAAAATGAGGAAAAATTTACAAAGTAATATGTGACTGAATAGACGTTTTATTAATGTATGTCTAGATATTTATCACATCACATCATTGAAACATATTTTCTTGTAGTTTTGCTTTTACAGTTTACTAGGTTTAGATTCGTTAGAGATGCAACTGTAGGTTAATTTTTGTAAATGTAGCTTTGTTTTTTTATTGCTGTAGAAAACATCTCACAGTATCTATATATTTAAAATAATTGTGTTGGAAAATAGACTCAAATACGAACAAACAAAAAATATGGGTTTCAAGAGGTATACAGTTTTAGTGGGACATACCTACACGTTTAAAGTCTTATTGGTAAAAGCTGTTGAAATTTTCTAAATACATTACCAATTCACACTCATATTTTGGTAGAGTAACTATTATAGTTAAAAATTTTTTTATCAAAACCATATTATTTGTGGAAACTTCTTAGTCCGATAGTGATAAAGGCTTAATATTTCTACACCATATTTGGACCGGATTCCCAAAATATAGGAGTTGTAGCAAATTAGTGGCGATAAACTTAGCGGAGATGAACATAGTGCAAGTAAGCCGTTCGTCATGATTTTATCTCTTAAAAGCATATCGATTCATCATTAATATGATATAGAAATAGAACCATATATCATGAATCTTTATGGTGTTGTTAGACCATTTATCGTAAATCTTTGTGGTGCATTTATAACTGTTTGCTTTTTAGCCATATGAAACCGTTAACCATGAAAAGCTAAAAGAATTTGATTTGTTAGTCGTGAATATTAAGATAATTATTTAAAGCATTATCTAATGATAATGTAACAAATTTTTAAAAAAAGTTCTTTATTTACACTTAATACTAATGTATACATCATTTTTAACATGATATTGGTTTAACCAAAAAGGTTTATGAGTACAAAAATATTTTGGTTATCTATAACAAAGATTACAAAATTTGATTAAAAGAAAATTTGCGATAGTAGTCATAATATAGTTTTTCTTTATTTATAAGTCTAATCAAAGCAACATGTACCCAAAATAAACACAAACACAAATCATAGTCAATGGTGTATTTAAAACTAATGTCTCTAACCAAGAAACATATCAATCTCCTTTAGTAATAGAATTATAATCTTAAAGAACTTAGTTTTTTGTTCACAACTTTTTCTGCTCACAACTTTTATAAAGAGATTAATTTAAGTTTCTAATTTGAATCTAAAATTGAGAGGCGGGGATGACAGAGAGAGATGTCGGGACAAAAAGACAGATAAGCTAATTTGTGCGGTGGATTTTACACATAACTTTGTCAGTCACGAGACTCTTTCTTATTCTAATGGCACCAAACCCTAGTTTTGTTCTTTTCTTCTTTACTTTTTATTTATCCTTATATTTTATTTGGATTCTCATACTCTCATAGGTCTCTTTCTCTATTGACCATATCTTTTTATCTCATCTCTTCCCTTTCTTGTGATATAACTTTTTACTCTATTATTACGTTCAAGTCGGGGCTAGATGTGGTTGTAGTCCAATGATATATTATTATTTGCTAGACTATAGATTTATATTTATTGGATACACACACTTGATAAGACCATATTGTATAGAAGGTTGTAACTTTTAGGCTTCAAATTTAGTCTACAAATCTTAATTTCCTTTACGATTCGATAATTTTTTTTTATATACTTAAAACGTATAATTAATTTCTATTATTTTATCTAAAAATTTCGGATAATCAAGTTGGGTATGGATTAGGTGTTCCGACCGAAATGAAGATGCTTTCGTAAAACCTTATAACATGGTCTTAACCCTTGTTTTAAAAATCGCTAGGCGCTAGTCGGGCGCTCGGCATGGGCCTAGCGATTAATCGGAAAATCGGATTAAAATCGGGGATTAATCGGGGATTAGTTTTAGGGTTATTTTAATATTTTTAAAATATATTAATCCAATATTGTAAAAATTTATGATTTTTATTACAAATTTATGATTTTTATTAAAATTTGAACACAAGTTATTGTAAAACATCACAAACTCTCCATTCAAATGATTGAATAACAAAAATAAAAAGTTTTTTTATACTTGCAATCTAAAAAATAATCGGGGTATATAAGATTAGGCGGAAAGTAATCGGATTAGGCGGAGAATAATCGGGTTACTGATTTTTTAGGGGATTAGTCATTAATCGAGGCGGATAGGGTGGGCCTAGCGATTAAGCGGGGAGTAATCGGGGCTAGGCGGGGATTTTTAGAACAGGGGTCTTAACTAATAGTGTGTATTTAACAAGTAAAGACATGTCTATTAAGAGAAAATCGACTAAACCGGACAATTTTAGTTAGACCGGATAAAGACCATGTGGTCCATTTAGCCATAGTAGTGATCATATGTAAAATCGATCTAGTTGTTGTTGTCATGTAGCTAAACTTCAGAATCTTACACTCACTAACACTTCGAGTTTCTTCTCATTGGCACAAAACTGATCATCTCCATTCTCTTTCTCTCTCTCTCTTCTATCTTTCATCAAAATGCCATAACTCTCTCATCTCTCTCTCTTCCCTTATACCAAAAATTAAGCTTTATCTCTCTATCCATCAAGAGAGAACATCACAATGGACGATAAGAGAAGAAACATGATCTCATTTACTCTGTTTCTCACATTGACAACGATGTTATCACTCATCAACGCCGATATCGACTCAATCCAACTAAACGACGACGTTTTAGGACTCATCGTCTTCAAATCAGACCTCAACGACCCATTTTCACACCTTCAATCATGGAACGAAGACGATAACACTCCTTGTTCATGGAGTTACGTCAAATGCAACCCCAAAACATCTCGAGTCACCGAGCTTTCCCTCAACGGTTTAGCCTTAACCGGAAAAATCAACCGCGGAATCCAAAAGCTTCAACGTTTAAAAGTTCTCTCACTTTCCAACAATAACTTCACCGGAAACATCAACGCTCTCTCAACTAACAACAATCTCCAAAAGCTAGATCTTAGCCACAACAATCTCTCCGGTCAAATCCCGTCGTCTCTCGGTTCAATCAGCTCCTTGCAACACCTTGACTTAACCGGAAACTCTTTCTCCGGTACACTCTCTGATGATTTCTTCAACAACTGTTCCTCTCTTAGATATCTGTCTCTGTCTCATAACCATCTTGAAGGTCAAATCCCAAGTACTCTGTTTCAATGCTCTGTTTTGAACAGTCTTAATCTCTCAAGAAACCGTTTTTCGGGTAGTTTCGTCTCAGGATTCTGGAGACTTGAGAGGTTAAGAGCTTTAGATCTATCTTCTAATTCACTTTCTGGTTCAATACCTTTGGGGATACTCTCTTTGCATAACTTGAAAGAGTTGCAATTACAGAGGAATCAGTTCTCTGGATCATTGCCTTCAGATATTGGACTCTGTCCTCATTTAAACAGAGTTGATTTGAGTTTCAATCTTTTCTCTGGTGAACTTCCAAGAACTCTTCAGAAGCTGAGATCTTTAAATCACTTCGATTTATCGAAGAATTTGCTCTCCGGTGATTTCCCGGCATGGATTGGTGATATGACTGGTTTAGTACATTTGGATTTCTCCAGCAATGAGTTAACTGGGGAGCTTCCTTCTTTGATAGGTAACTTGAGATCTTTAAAGGATCTAATCTTGTCTGAGAACAAAATCTCCGGCGAGATTCCGGAATCTTTGGAATCCTGCCAAGAGCTTATGATTGTTCAGCTCAAAGGTAATGGCTTCTCCGGTAGCATTCCTGATGGTTTGTTTGATCTTGGTCTTCAAGAAATGGATTTTTCGGGTAACGGTTTTACCGGTTCGATCCCGAGAGGCTCAAGCAGGCTTTTTGAGTCACTCAAAAGACTCGATCTTTCGCGCAACAATCTCACTGGAAGTATACCTGGTGAAGTAGGGCTCTTCATCAACATGAGATACCTCAATTTGTCATGGAACCATTTCAACACAAGAGTTCCTCCTGAAATCGAGTTTCTACAGAATTTAATAGTCTTGGATCTTAGGTACAGCGCGCTGATTGGTTCTGTTCCTGCTGATATATGTGAGTCTCAGAGTCTCCAGATCCTTCAGTTGGATGGTAACTCACTAACTGGTTCTATACCGGAAGGAATCGGAAACTGCTCTTCTCTTAAATTGTTGTAAGTCTCTGTTTCTTATATCCATTTTTGGTTCATTGCAAATGTTTTCCTCTATTAATTACAAGTTTTCTTGTTTCAGGAGTTTGTCTCATAACAATCTTACCGGTCCTATTCCTAAATCTCTTTCAAACTTACAAGAGCTCAAGATTCTAAAGCTAGAGGCCAATAAGCTTAGTGGAGAAATACCGAAAGAGCTTGGGGAATTGCAGAATCTGTTATTGGTTAACGTTTCGTTTAACCGACTCATTGGAAGGTTACCAGTTGGAGGTGTGTTTCAAAGCTTAGACCAGAGTGCTATTCAAGGAAACCTAGGTATTTGTTCACCATTGTTGAGAGGCCCTTGCACACTGAATGTTCCAAAGCCTCTTGTCATTGATCCAAACTCCTACGGGCACGGGAACAATATGCCGGGAAACCGAGGAAGCAGTGGTTCTGGAAAGTTCCATCACAGAATGTTCCTGAGTGTTTCAGTGATTGTAGCAATATCAGCCGCTATACTCATCTTCTCTGGAGTCATAATTATAACGCTGCTTAACGCGTCTGTGAGAAGACGGCTTGCATTTGTAGACAACGCGTTGGAGAGCATTTTCTCGGGGTCTTCGAAATCAGGAAGAAGCTTAATGATGGGTAAACTTGTTCTGTTAAACTCAAGAACTTCACGTTCCTCGTCTTCGTCTCAAGAGTTCGAAAGAAACCCGGATTCTCTTCTGAACAAAGCTTCAAGAATTGGTGAAGGAGTTTTTGGAACAGTCTACAAGGCACCTTTAGGAGAACAGGGGAGAAACTTGGCTGTTAAGAAACTTGTCCCGTCACCGATTCTTCAAAACCTAGAAGATTTTGATCGCGAAGTTCGGATATTGGCGAAAGCAAAGCACCCTAATCTAGTATCGATCAAAGGGTATTTCTGGACACCGGAGTTACATCTTCTGGTATCAGAATACATCCCCAACGGAAACTTGCAGTCCAAGTTACACGAACGAGAACCCTCAACACCGCCTCTTTCTTGGGATGTAAGATACAGAATCATCCTCGGTACAGCCAAAGGACTCGCTTATCTCCACCACACATTCCGTCCAGCAACCATCCACTTCAACCTAAAGCCAACCAACATCCTCCTCGACGAGAAAAACAACCCGAAAATCTCTGATTTCGGGCTATCTCGTCTCCTAACAACACAAGACGGTAACACAATGAACAACAACAGATTTCAAAACGCTTTAGGCTACGTAGCGCCTGAACTAGAGTGTCAGAACTTAAGGGTCAACGAGAAATGCGATGTTTACGGGTTCGGGGTTTTGATACTCGAACTCGTGACTGGTCGGAGACCTGTGGAGTACGGTGAAGACAGCTTTGTGATACTTAGCGACCATGTTCGAGTTATGTTAGAACAAGGGAATGTGTTGGAGTGTATTGATCCTGTGATGGAGGAACAATACTCTGAAGATGAGGTTTTGCCTGTTCTCAAACTTGCTCTTGTCTGTACTTCACAAATACCTTCGAATCGGCCAACAATGGCAGAGATTGTTCAGATCTTGCAGGTCATCAATTCTCCTGTTCCTCACCAGATCATGGATAGTTTCTAAAAATCTTTGTGTTAGTTAATTTTTCATTAGTTTTTTTTTTTGCAATTTTTTCGTTGTCTTTGTCTTTTTTTTTTTTTTTTTTGGCTTTTGTGTAGAGATTGGTTATTTCACAATGCTACGCTTTCTCTTCATTCGTTATCATCATCGTAACGATCATTGACCATTGTAATCGTGACATAAATAGTTTTCTTTTTTTCAGAGAATTCTACATGACTTTGTTTAAAATCGCAAGAATACTCTGACTTCTATAAGTTTCAAGGTAGTGATGGATCCAAAACTTGTATAGTAGGTTCAAAGTGTTCAAATAATAAAAAAAAACTCATTAAAAAGAGCATATCAAATATTCTAATAACACCCGAAATAAATTTGAGTATAACAAACTATTTTGTGAATAAAATTAAGTTGGGTAGATTGCTTATCTGCTTTCAACGTATTCTAATCATTTATTTATCAAAAGTGTGATTATATGGTTCTCAAAGACCTATGACCAAATCTTATCCTTTATCTTTAAATAAAATGAACAAATCAATTATCGATGTTCATAGAAATGTCTGTCTTTTTATTGGAATAGTTCTTGATTTTGTGTGTCGAACAAGAAAAAATTGAACTGTCATTTTATAAGCAATAAAAATAAATTATTGACAACAGATATAATTGATTTGACTTGCTAAAAACTAAAAAGATAATTTTTTTTTTTTAAACTAAAAACTTTGCTCCCCCTTCTCTCTTCAAGAACTCGCCGCTTCTCTTGATTTTAGTCTCCGACCGGCACGTGTGGGCCACCACGGCCACGGCGTCGGTTCGGCTTTTGGCTTTTGTTTAGTTAGCTTCATGTGGTTTCGTGTGTTGTGAGCTAAGTTGCATGGAATCAGAATCGGGTACGCGGAAGCGAAGCGTTTGGAAACGTGGAAGCGATTTTTATAGAAATTATAGAAAGTGGGTACGTATTGGAAGCGTATATATATATATATAATAATATATTAAATATTATATTATATAAAAAATTATAATTAACACAAAAATCTAATACATAAATTCTAAATACCTCAACTATATTTAAAAATCAAATAGTGTACGTTACAACAAAGAAAAGTCAAATAATTCATAGTCAAAAATTTAAGATCATTATATTCATTCTCATTTAACTAATTCCATCAAATAAAATTATTTTAAATTTTGTTTTACAGATAAAAACATCATCAAACTCAAGTTTTTCGAAATTAATTTAATTCAATTAATCAAGTTTTTTTGAAATTAATTTAATTCAATTAATCATATCAACATCTCCCAAATAAATGATCCATACCGTTGTCATTTTTCTAAGTATGATATTTTTAAAGGTAAAATACAAAAATTAGTATGCAAAATTAGTTTTGGTTTTTCTTTTGTTGTATAAAAAAACTATCAAAAATAATCTCATATTTTTTATTTATTTTGTGATATCAAATTTTTTAAATGGAAGCGCAAGCTTCCAAAATAGAATCGTAAGCTTCCAACGAGCTTCTAAACTGAATTTTTTGGAAGCGCTATGGAAGCGAGATTCCGAAAGCTTCCGATAGGTTCCGATTCCAACTAAGATTCCGAAGCGGGAAGCGGACTTCCGACAAAGCTTCCGTGCTTTCTAGGTTGTGAGAATTCTGGTTTGGTCTCGATTTCGCGTTGTAGATCTAGGGTTTGGTTTGTGTAGTTTCTCTCGTTGGCTAGCTTATCGGCGGTTTGGGTCTCAGCCACTGAGTCTAGCGGTGGTCTTGTGGGCGGTGAGGTTGGGTTTCGCCGGTTTGTGCCCAGATCTGTGTCTTTGTTCCTCTCATATGCTGTCTCTCCTAGGTGTCTCGTTTGAGGTTTGAAGGTGGTGTTGAGGTTCTGTCTATGCTGCCTTGCTCTTGGTGTGGCGGTTCTGACTTTGAAGGGTGATCGTGGGTTTGGTTTTAATTCTCTGGATTGCGGTTTGTTGCTCTTTCTCCTCATCGTCTTTCCATTTGTTGGGTTTGCTTTTTAGTTGTGTTAGTAGATTCTGTTTGTGGTAGCTTCGATGGTTTCGGTCTTTTGTGGTCTTGCCATTTCGTCGTTCTCCGCCCCTGCCTTTTTGGAGTTTGCCTTCGTTCTTCCCGGTTCGATCTCCTGCCGGTCTTCTGTTCGGTGTGGTCCGAGTGGATTGGGTTCGTTCCTTGTCTCTACGTTATAGATCTGATCGAGATCTCATCTGTTCGTTTTTGGAATCTACGTGGCGTTGTATACTCGTTTTCTGTCGAATTCGATTTCGCCGTGTTCGGGAGCTCTGTTGTGGTCTAGAATGTCCTTTGGCCTAGATCCCGTCTTGCCGAGCGGATTTCTTTTGAACACTTGCTTTGTATGGTAGTCTTCATCCGCTATAGGTGGAACCGTCCTCCGTCAGTTGGAATTTTCCTCCCTTTCGGTGGCATTCGTGGAAGGCTCTCCTCCGTTTTTGGCATGGTGGTTGGCGTGGTTTTGTGGTTTGATTCCGAATTCTTTTGTTTGACTTGCCCGTATTTCAGTTTCGGTCTTTTTGCCTTTGCTTGTTTTGATTTGCTTTGTTTTTACTTTTATCTCAAATGCTTCCCTGTTCTTAGGACTTAGTTTCCAGGGATGTGTTGTATCCGCCGGCTTAGTTTTCGGGATTGTTTTTAATCGCCGACTTTGTAATTTGTTTTTTCGTTTATATATCTTATCAGATGAAAAAAAAAAAAAAAAAAAAAAACTAAAAAGATAAATAGATAAATAGAGAGTTAAGAAAATGACAAAAGAGTTTTCCGCCCATGTGAAAAAATGAAAAATGATTTATCTTGATAACAACATATTATGTTTTTATGTGACGTGTAATTCATCAAATACAAATTATATATCGCAGGCTTTCTTTATACCATCTTTTTGTTTTTTATATAAACACTTAGAAATGGAATAAAGTTTTTATATCCGTCATATATATGTGCAGTTTATTGTTTTGGGGTTCTATATGATTACTTAGTTCGTTAAATATTGATATATCCATTTACGCAAATATCAAATGATTCAATTTTTTCCTTTTTGGCAAATACTCTTCTGGCTTTTTCTAAGAAGTTTTCCTATTGCTGGTTTCTGATTAAGTCCTGTACTCTTCTTGTTTGCAAATTAATCCAAAGATATAAAAACGTACGTAGTCAATAGATAATCAAAATGAGTTGGTTCATATTAGATTTTTTTCTCTGTAAAAAATCTTTTAAAAATTACCTTTGAAAACAATGTTTGATATATGTTATATTTGATTTAATTATTTATTTATTTATTTATTGTTGTCCGTCCATTTTGGTTTACTTTATAAAGAAACTCACTAATTAAATTGCATCGAGTTAATACAAGTTGGAGTGGCTTAAATCGGGTAAGAAAGACAGACAATAATGTGGCACATATTATTGTGAAAGGTTGCTTTCTTATTATCTTTTTTGTATTCGACGTCGTTTTCTATCATCTAAGAAAAAAGTTTCTTATTCTTTTGTTTACTTGTTGGACAAAATCTCTTGTCACTAATTGATTTTTACGCCGTAGCTTTCTATCAAGTTGAATGAATACACAAACACAAGCGCATCACGGCTACAATAATTTTGTTTTAGATTTTGTTATTTTGTTATTTATGATTGACGTAAAAGTCATACCCAAATGTTCTTGTTTTGGATTATGTATTTGAATATCGAGATGCAAAAACATTCTATATTGGAATATATTAGTTGTTAATGAGCTAATTAGTTTTTTTTTGTATGGCGTGTGGAGGAGGCATGCTTCCATTATATGCGAATGGTCTAAACCATGTGTATTGGTATTCAATTATTATATAGACAATTAGTTAGGTCTTTGTTGTTTTTACGGAAGTTGTATACCTAATTTGTTTACAGAAGTTATTTTTGCAACATTTTTGTGACGGATGGGTAAAAATGCTTCCGGATATATCAGATATTCGACCCGTTTTTAAAATTCCTTCACAAAAAAACACTTGGATCGGGTTAAATAAAATTCAACTCATACACCGGATATTCCATATTTAATAATTTAGATATTTAAAAGATTTGATTAAGATTTATAATTATGATTCTTCTATCATCTTTGTTTGATTGGTTTTTAACTGTTTTGAACCATCATATAATACATAAAGTAAAAAAAAAAAAAAAAATTCTGCATATACTGTGATTCGAAATTTAAAAAACGGACATATATTATCCAATTGACGAAAATGTGTGTTCAACGTTCTACATCGATTAAAATATTTAGATAATGATTCAGAATCATATAATAAATAAGAACATTAATAAAATAATTGAGTTTTTTGGCCAGACGGATTTGGCGGGACGAGTTTTTGAATCAACAATAATAAAAAGATTAAAATAGTATTAATCCGCCGCTTCAATATGGATTAAATCTTTATTTTTTTAATACCACAAATATTAGACATATTAAATCAGTCTCATTTAGAAAAGATTGTATAAAATCAAAAATTGTCCCGTAGTATAATGTTCCGTGGTCTTAGAGGATGATATGATTTGTAAACTTTTATATATAATAAATAATCATTAAATTTTAAAATAAAAACAAATCATGGGACGGGTTAAGAAATTACGGGACGGGTTATATTTCGCAAAGGATTTATATGGCGGACGAATTTGAATCAATGTTTATGTACCGCTTTAATACGGGTTAAATCCTCAGTTTATTAATAATTGTCTCATGGACTCGTGGTATACCGTTACTTAATAACAATTGTAAACTATAATATAAATAAATATGTTGTAAGGAGATACAATTTACAAAATATTTTTATACTAACTTTAAAATTAAATCAACCCGCGGTACACCGCGGATTAAAAACTAGTATGGTGTTAAAAAAGATTGTGTTAAAAAAGATTGTGTTAACACTGACAACTTGGAGTCGATATGAGATGGCAGTGAGAGAAAAGCAAATTTGTTAACAAAAGCTGATTGAATAAATTTTGTAATTGGTGATAAACAATCTAATAGTAAAACATGTTAAAATAAATTCTTTAATGAAAATCTATTAAGAGCTTAAAAATTATAGAATTTTTTTTTTTTTTAAACTCTTTGAAGTTCCAAATAATCTTGAAATTAATGGTGTTACATTGTCAATTTCATTTCTTAAAAAAAAAAATAGAAGAATTGTCCATTTCTTAGAGTTTATAATCTTTGATTCTTTTCAATTAGCTTCGACAATTTGTTCACACCATCTATTTAAAGTACTAGTTGTATTTATTCATTTGATACATCTGTTTGATTGATAACTAAAAACTGATCTGTCTCCAATCACTTACCAATCAAACTCCAAAAATTAAAATATTAATCCGTCAATTAATTAAATTTATTAAGTTATTAAGTAAAACCAATTCAAAAGACTAAAAAGAGTTCATGAATTGTATGTTTTAATTTTAATCATTCGTTCTAACAATCTATTTAACAAAAATTCCTTTATAACCAATAAAACTCCAAAAATCAAAATTTAGTCTGTAAATTAACAAAATTTATTGTAATAATTATTAAGTAATACTAAACTAAAAAGAACCCCAAGTGCTGTCAAAAAAAAAAAAAAAGAACACTTTGTTTCAAATAATCTACTATCAAAATTACTTAATCTGTTAATCTTAATCTAAAACTCACATAAGCTAATCCAAAATTGAATTTGAATCAATTACGAATTTGTCATTTTTTTTTAATGGCATTTGTGAATTTTGCATTTTTTTGAATACTTTGTAGATTTCGTCCTTTTTGAGACTATAAAAATATGATTTAACATGCATTTTATCCGTTATGTTTGGGTTTAGTCAGTTTCATTTGTTCTTAGGATTTAGTATTTGGTATAAAATATGTATTTTTGAAAATAAAATCGTATATACGTATATTTTTAAGTGTTAAAAAATAGTAAATCCGTAAAATTTTAGTTAAAATAGTATTTTCAAAAGATTTTGAAGAAAAATCTATATATACATTTTTGGAGTACACTTAGCAAATAAATCCTAGAGTTGCTAAGTATTTACAAAGAATTCCATTGGTATTTAATTTTTTAATTCGAAAATTAGCATTAAATATTTGAATTAAAGATTTAACATTTAACAAACTTGCCAAAATCTCTCTTTAATAACTAAAACGAGATGATTAGCTACTAACCAATAATTCCCCAAATTTCTCCATATTAACTCCATGATATTTTTCCAAATCTCTCTTAATTACTACCTAATTAGCATTTGCGATAATCCCTCTACTCCAATCAAATCGAGTTTCAATAATAAGAGTTCCTTTAAAGTAGGATTTTCTTGATAAAATTAACAAATAAGATTTATTAATGCTTACATCACCATGAAATCGAAACAACATCTATATTCTCTATAAAAAATGAAATATATAATCGTAGAAAATAAGAAAATGGAAACTAATAACAACAAGCAAAGTGAATTTATGGCATATTCGTTATTTTTATATTAAATCCGTTGCATTAAATTGTAAATTTTAAATTTTTGCGATTTTGTATTTTCTCACGAAATTTTCTCCATTACGAATCACCCCTAAACCCTACTATTTACGAGTAACTCTATAAATTACCTCTCAATAGATCCAGGAATATCACGCAGTCAAAAAAAACTTTACCTCTCTTACCAACGAAAAACAACTTACATATTATAATGGCTGCTACATTATAACTTTTCAAGGGATTACGGACTTATGTCCTTACAAAAACCGTTTGACAAGTAGAGGTTAAGATCTACCACTCATGTGCACGAATACAAAATCAATACTTGAGAGTCTGTTGAATTGGTGTTGGCCAATGAAAAAGTAAGTTCTTAATAATTGATATAAGTTTAGTCATAAACATAGTAGTGACTTTCTTTTCTTTCTTAAATTTATACTTCTTTAAAAAATTTAAATAGTTGAACTTTATAAACGTTTATAATATTTTTAATATTAAAATTCTTATGAAGTTTCAAATATTATAAATATTTTTACTTTATAAAAATTTTAAATATTATAAATATTTAAACTCTATAAAAAGTTTATCCATCTAAATATTTAAACTTTATAAAACGTTTAAAGTATTTATAATATTTAAATTATATAAATGTTTTTTGTAATATTAATAATATTTAAACTCTATAGAAATTCAGTATATATATATATATATATATATATAACACGGGTGAAATCCTCAAATTAACAATCAAAATAATTTATTAAACAAATAATATTTTGATTTTTTTTAGGAAAATATAGTCTTGCGGTGTACTGTGATATGCCATTGAATTTAATTCTTAAGATTTGAAAATATTTAATGAAATATTTTATACTTACAAAATAGTTACTCAAATCTTTCTAATAATCTCGATTGGAGATTATTTAATCAAATCTCTAAATCAGATATTTTCTTAAATTCTATATTCTTCTTTCATGCTTTGGATTTGTGAATAAAACTATATTATGGATTGGTAATTATAAAGATTTGTAGAATATTTAAACGTGACAAAAAATTATTTTAATATTAAATTATGAAATTATATATGTTTAACGGGTTAATCGTAAAAACACCAAAAGATTGATCGTATAACTTACTAAACAAAAAAATTGTAAGAATCTAACATTCTTATATATCAAAATAAGTGTTAATCTCCTTTGACACCTCTTTTTTTTTTTCGTCTACTCCGTTGACATCTCTAAATGTGTAATTGACTAATTGAAATATTACAATATTATATTCTATGGGTTAAATCTAAAGATATTAATAATTTAATTAATCATATAATTTTAATACTAAAAGTTTTATACACATTTAATATTGCTAAGTAAATAAATAAAATATGACCGCGTACCGCGGGTTAAATCCTAGTGGCAAAATAAAAAAAAATGCCATTGAATTTCATTCCATACAATTTTTCTCTAAAAAACTCAATTACATATAACATGTCAGCATGTTACACGGCTTTTTTTGTCAGCTTCATATATCTCTCAAGTGTCTGTCACTTACACAATACCATTTCCTCAAAATCTAACTTTCACCCACTCACCTTTTCTTTTCTTCTCTCTGTTTCTCTCATCTTAAAATTCATGTAAAAAAAAAAAAAAATCACTTCTTCGAATCTCCACATCTACAAATCAAAGAGAAAACAGAGTAAAGAGAAAGAAGAAGATGGCGCGAAAATACTTTCAGAGAGAAGTTTTGCCGGTAACGGCGTTGGTAATAATGGAATGTGCAAACGTTGGTTTAAACACTCTGTTTAAAGCAGCAACTTTGAAAGGCATGAGCTTTCATGTCTTCATCGTTTACTCTTATGGTCTCGCTGCTCTGCTTCTTCTTCCTTCTCTGTTTTGCTCTTTCAGGTCTCTCTCTTCTTGATTCGATCTTGAAACATAAAGTTTTCATCTTTTGTTGAAATTGATTCATGGGTTCTTGTTTATTTTGCAGATCAAGAACTCTTCCTCCGATGAATTTCTCAATTCTCTACAAAATTGTGCTTTTAGGGATTATTGGGTAAAATTCTCATTTCTTGAAATTTTGTACCAATAAAAAGTCTCATTTCTTGAAATTTTCTTTAATTTCAAGAAATACCCATGTTTGATTTGATCTTTAGTTTCCTGATTAGATCAAAAATAGATGAATTTTTTGCATGAGTGTTACTGAAATTCTCAGTTTTTTCTTACCAAATTTTAGAAAGAAAATAAAGAAAGAGACATTTGGCTTAAAGTTGCTTCCAAAAGCTGCAACTATACTTACTGCAAAAATCTAACCCCATTTATAAAACATTATTATTATGATAAAAAAAAAATTTTGTGGGTTTATTTTCATGATTTAATCATAGTAAAAATTTGGTTATAAAAAAGCTGCAACTTTATTGCAAAAATCTAACCCCATTTATAAAACATTATTATTATTAAAAAGTAAAAATATATGAATTTTTGGGGGTTATTTCATGATTTAATGTTAGTAAAAACAGGAATTTTTTTTTGTTTGGTGCAAAAAAACTGGAATATATTATTTGGATTTTGGTTACAAAAGTTATAGTTGATAAAAAAATTGTGTTGATAATGTATATAGATGCTGTTCAAACATAATGGGATACACAGGGATAAATTATAGTTCTCCAACACTTGCTTCTGCAATCAGCAACCTCACTCCTGCTTTCACCTTCTTGCTCGCCGTCGTTTTCAGGTTTGACAACAACATTTATATCCTATTTCACATATTCCTTTTACACTCTCAATTTACCAAATTATCCTCGGCCCATTAATTGTATTTGGGCCTCATTGTTTAGCCCATGAGGTTATGATTTGAATGAAACATTTGGTTTAATGTAGGATGGAGAGTGTGTCTTTCAAGAGAACAAGTAGTGTAGCTAAAATGTTAGGAACCGTTGTTTCTATTGGAGGTGCATTTATAGTGACTCTTTATAATGGCCCTGTCGTTATTGCTACGTCGCCACCGTCTGTTTCTTTGCGATCGCAATCGACTAACCCTAATTGGATACTTGGTGCGGCTTTCCTTTCGGTCGAGTATTTCTGTGTTCCATTGTGGTACATTGTTCAGGTCTGAACTCTATATGCATATATAACATATATGTCACTATATGATTTGTTAGTTTTCTGATAGAATCATATGATCTCGATTTTTGTTTTTGTAGACTCAAATCATGAGAGAGTATCCGGCCGAGTTTACCGTTGTTTGCTTTTATAGCATAGGTGTTAGCTTTTGGACCGCGCTCGTCACATTGTTCACTGAAGGGAGTGACTTGGGTGCATGGAAGATAAAACCGAATATAGCTTTAGTGTCGATCGTTTGCTCAGTAAGAATATAATTACACTCATGTGTTTTTGTCCTAGAGATTATTAGTGTAATTAGTTTTTTGACAAGCAAAATGTTTTTTTTTTTATTGATTGCATTTCTATGTTTAGGGATTGTTTGGATCTTGCATAAACAATACTATCCACACGTGGGCATTGCGGATCAAGGGGCCTTTATTTGTTGCAATGTTTAAGCCATTGTCGATTGCGATTGCCGTTGCAATGGGCGTTATCTTCCTTCGGGATTCTCTCTACATCGGCAGGTAAAAAACAACTCACACTTTTAGTTAGTCGTACATCCAAATCAAGTATACTAGCTTTGTCATGTTGGTCGAGGCAGAGCATTGATCTCTTTTTAATTGACTCACTCCGACTATTGTGGAATTTTTATTTTAGTGACGGGGTGAGTCGAAGATTAGTTTGGAACTCGCGGTTATATTAGTACCATACCTCCAAAAACTGCGCAAAATGTTGACTAGTCATTCTCTCATTCTCAGCTCTCTTTAACTCTTTTGGTCTCCTTTCTGTGCTTAAATGATGATCCCAGCTTGATCGGGGCAATGGTAATAACAATCGGGTTTTACACGGTGATGTGGGGCAAAGCCAAGGAAGTGGCCTTGGTCGAAGATGACAACAAGGCTAACCACGAAGAGGCCAACGAAGCTGACCTTGATTCTCCATCAAGTTCACTGAAGGCTCCTCTCTTGGAAAGTTACAAGAACGATGAACATGTCTGAGTATCATCAACTAGTGAAGATCACGCTATATATATATATATATATGTGTGGAAATTTCATATGTGAATTGTCTTTGTAATTTATTTGACGAGACAAATGTGATCTTCAATTTTAGGAATCATGTGTTTTCTAATCACAATCTTATAATCTAGGATATCTAACAAGTCTTTGTTTTAACTTTGTTTCTTAGTCCTTTACATAATTAGACTAGAATGATTCTACTATTCTTAAGAGTGATTCTTCATTTAAGAACATGATAACGATAGGTTTTGGCGACCCAAATTCATTTTTTCATAGTCGTTGATGGTGGTTACGATATGTTTCAACGATCGATTGATATTCCCAAAATTTAATGCTTAAACTTTCAGTGTCGTTACAGATATTTGATGGTGACTATGATAAAACACTTCCCTGTTAGACTCGGATTTGGATTGTAACGGTTCCGTTCGAGATCACGATCTATCGATGTGGTTTGACACATATCGATTTAGTTTTAGGATGTGTTGATTATATTAAAAAAGGAGAGTATGAGATAAAAATGTATGGTCTAACGAGAGGTGGTAAGCTAGTGGTTCTAGTCTAGTGTAAGAGTGGTTCTGTTGGTTTAGGCGAGGAATCAATTATCCCAGACGCAGAATTGCTCAACTTTATCCCTTTGGCCACATGGGTATGAACCCATTGTTTACGACCCATTTGAAAACCTGGAGGGACCCTACCTATGTGATACCCTCTCCCTAAAGATTAGTGTTAGACCACTCCATATATTTGTTGATTTACCCTGAGTTATAAAAAAAAAAGAAAAAAAAATGTATGGTCGTATGTTTTTTTCGGCATCCTTTTATTCCAATTCTATTGTTCTTGTCGAAAAACTAATATCACATAGACATCTTTGTACCTTAATAGCTTTAGTTTTTTTTTGGTGAGCCATAAATAGTTTTAGTTTTAAGTAGTACTACATTTTAATCCGCAGTATACCGCATGATGATTTAATTTTAAAGTTAGTATAAAAATATTTTGTAAATTGTATCTCTTTATAACATATTTATTTATATTATAGTATACGGTATATCACGAGTCCACAAGATAATTATTAATAAAATGTTGTTGTTGGTCGAAAGACTTTAGCAGTAATGAGAAAACTAATTGACCACTTGTCAAATTCCACTTACTAAAAAACAAATAAATCAAATAACTTAAAAGAGTTGAAGTTGAGATTTCTTAAGCTCCTAAATTGGTCAAACCCTCAAAACAGAGTTTTAGATTCAGACAATCAAAAAAAAGAAAAAAAAATGGCTGGGAGATTCTGTCAAAGAGACGGCGGGATCATGACGGCGATGGTGGCGGTGGTGATCTCCGACGTTGGAATGAATACTCTGTTCAAAGCAGCTAGCTCAAAGGGAATGAGCTCTTATGTCTTCCTCGTTTATTCTTATGGAATTGGAGCTCTTCTTCTTCTTCCTTCTCCTTTCCTCACTCACAGGTCTCTCTCTGTATCTCTCTCCATCAATTCTTCTTTTTCTTGAATCTCCAATTCCAAAATCTTGAAATTAAAAATCTCAGGTCAAGATCTCTCCCACCATTAAAATTCTCAGTTCTTTGTAAAATGGGACTTCTTGGATTACTTGGGTAAGTTCTTGGTCTCTATGGTTCATATTCAAGATCCAAGATTTGTGTTTATTAATTTACTAATTAGTGATGATGATGATGATGATGATGATGATGATGATGATGATGATGAATTGATGATGATGATGATGATGATGATGGTGATGTTCAGATGTGTGTATTTGATGTTGGGATACACAGGAATCAAATATAGTTCTCCTACTTTGGCATCAGCAATGAGTAATCTCACTCCTGCTTTCACTTTCCTCTTTGCTCTTCTCTTTAGGTAACTTTCGTTGCAAACCCAAATTCGGTTTGATTCATTTTCAGTTCTAATCTCACTAACCGAACCGAGTTAACTTACATACCGAATTCGGATTTTGGTTCGGTTTATCAAGGATTCTTTGTTTGATATTCGGTTTGGCATTTTGATTTAAAACTTATTACTAGGTGTAGACATTTAGAAATTCTCAATTTATCCTGTTTGAAAATTTGATTACCTCGTTGGTTTTTGAATAAAAGATAATATCTAAATTTAGACCAAAATTTTGGACTCATAATATATTTTGGTATGGTAAGAATGGAGAAGGTATCTATAAAGAAAAATAGCAGCGTAGCCAAAGTAGTTGGGACAATAGTTTGCATAGTGGGTGCACTTGTGGCCACTCTATATCATGGCCCCATCATCTTCGCCGCATCTCAACCGTCGTCCATTTATCTCCCTCAGCCTCTTTTGGCACCTCCATCGCCACCGTCGAATTCTAATTGGGTCATTGGCGGAGGTCTTTTAGCCCTTGAATACACTCTCATTGCCGTCTCTTACATTATTCAGGTATAAAGAAAATTAACATTGTAACACTTTGGTCATACATGGTATATCTATTGAATTTTTTAACGAAACTTAATCTAATTTAAATCTTTTCTTAACATTTTTGGTTGGAGTAGACACATATAATGAGGGAATATCCGTCGGAATTTGCCTTGGCACTTTCCCACAATGTCTGCGTTTCAATCTCTTGTGCATTTGTTAGTTTATTTGCGGAGAAGAACAATCCTAGCGCATGGATTATGAGATCGAAAATTATGTTGATATGCATCGTTGCAACGGTATGGAATGTTTCTATATATAGTTTTAATCAATTACAATATAACTAGTTATCTTATTAGGTTTAAATTTGTGTTAATGTTACATTAGGGGATGGTAAATTCGACGGGCTATGTTGTTGAGTCATGGACAGTGCGACATAAGGGGCCAGTATTCCTAGCAATGTTCAGGCCATTATCTATATTAACCGCAGTGGTACTAGGGGCAATATTTCTAGGCGATTCTCTCTATCTCGGAAGGTGAAAGAAGAATGTTTAATAACTCAAAAGATGGATCACCACATTAGTATTATTCATCTTGAATTTTCACTTTCAATTTTTACTATTTTTATTTGGCAGTGTGATTGGTGGAACGTTGATATCAATCGGTTTTTACACGGTTATGTGGGGAAAAGCAAAGGAGGAGAAGGCTGATATCGAAACTAATGTCGCAACATCTTCGCATTCGAAGAGAGTTCCGCTTTTGATGAATTACGCCGCAGAGAAACAAGTCTAACATTGTAGCATTTTGTACTGGTGTTGCAACAATTAATTTTCAAGATTTCAGTGTCCATAATTTATTATTTCATAAAGCAAATGGCTGTAGCGATTTAGCCAAATCCAATGTCTAAGGCATAGTGGCATGATTAGTATATAAATGGAGAAAACGACCTTTGTTTGAGCTACGTTATGTACAAAAAAATTGAATCTAAAGTCGTTCTTCTTCGAAAACAATTCAGAAAATTAGATTTGAGGCAGTGGCAAAACAAGAATTGTGACTGTGTAACGTCCCGACCGTCCTTATCAGTGAGCATTCATGTCCTCTCTCGGGTCCGTAGGTCCCACCCTGTCTAACGATCGGTCCGCTACGTCCCGGATGCTTTAAAGACTTGTTTATGCGTAACAGAAACTTGGAAGCGAAAGCGATAAAGTAAAACAAAGGCATTCATAGTTATATACCGCTTGGATTTTCAACTGAAATAAAATGTGTACCTCTTTGAAATTAGTACTGTTCTAATATTCTTTTGTACCACATTGATTAGTTACCATAGAAGCGATTAACCTCCTACAACACCGGTCAATGGCTACCAATTCAAATTAAAGCCTATTTAGTTTGCATATTGTCTAGTCTAATTTGTGTGAGAAATCCAGTGATGAAAATATGGCCGGAGAATTTTATACGCGTGTATATCTATCTCTATTCTCTAGTGGTCCTTTTCTATAGTACATTGTCGCAAAGAATAAGGAATCTTATATAATTAATTCAAGAAACGACAATTATTGGACCTATAAAATGTCATTTCCTTTTTACTCGTAACATAAATAAAAGCAACAAAGGGATAACAAATTAAAGACTCACATTCCACAACAATTTTTCTATCATTTCCAATAATGGCCGGAGCCGTAAGTCTTTGGCGGAGAGAGGCCATGTTCTTGACGGCAATGCTAGCGGTCGAAACTAGCGTTGTCGGAATAAGTACTTTGTTTAAAGTAGCAACTTCAAAGGGACTCAACATTTATCCTTTCCTCGGCTATTCCTATCTTCTAGCTTCTCTTCTTCTTCTTCCTTCTCTTTTCTTCACCAACAGGTTTCTAATAACTCTAATCTTTATGAGACCATTTATAACCATTCTTTTGTATTGATTTCATTTGATTTGTATGTTTTTGTTTTATAGGTCAAGGTCACTTCCTTCACTAAGTGTCTCAATACTCTGTAAGATCGGACTTCTTGGATTTCTAGGGTAAAATCAAAATAACACATTGAATATGCAACTATCTTCCACTAAATGTTGCTAATATATGATTTTTGGCTGAAAATTTAAATTAAAAAAAAAAAGAACAGATCAATGTATGTGATCACAGGATACATAGGCATCGAATACAGCAGCCCAACCTTAGCCTCCGCCATAAACAATATCACTCCTGCTCTTACCTTTATCCTCGCCGTTATCTTCAGGTTTTTGTTACTTTTACTAATTACTAATTATATATAAATTGTTTTGCTGATTTAAGATTTTTTTCATTCAGATTAATACAGAATATTCTAGTCAACAAGTCGAAATTGTAAACATTCCGGCTTAATTAATTTTAATAATTATAATATGTTCTTTAGATCAATTACGTCAAACTTCCCCAATGATTTTTTTCAATTCGACAAATTATGTTTTTCTTAGATCATGTTAGTTTTCACTTCACTATAGTTTTGTAACCAATTCTTTTCCACTAGCTGTCTTACCTAATATAGAATATTTGTTCACCCCTATATCCCACAACTAATGTCTCATCCTCTTATTTACAGTAAATTAGGTAAACAATGTTAGGTAAATAATAAATGTCAGAAGAGTACCAATAAAAGATTGGGTGAAATTTAACTTTATCAAATATATATATACAAATATAATCATTTGGATCATTTTAAGATATACTAATATTCAACAAGCTAAATAGTAACTATAACTCTAAGATAATAAGATCACACTATTAAACAAATCTAAATTCATTTGATTTGTTGTATTTCGTGTAGCTGATAAAGACTTTTAAGTAATTAGGTAAATAATCTATATATATGGTAAATGCGTTTTAATTGTTCTTCTTTCTTTCTTTCATTCTTTCATTCTTTCTTTCTTTCAATGCATATATTTATTCAGGTTTTTGGCATCTATATTTATGGTAATTGATATGAAGATAAGTTTGTTACTATCGCACTATTGCACTATTGCACAATCTTGTGGTCCATATCTAACAAGGCTGTTTGCATGAACAGAATAAATGCGTCTTAATTTGTGTTTCATAACTTTCATTGATTATTTCTTGGCCTTCTTTGGAATAAAACGTAACACAATAAATTCCATTTTGTGAATAAAGAATGGAAAAAGTATCTTTCAAAGAGAGAAGCAGTGTAGCCAAAGTGATGGGGACGATATTGTCACTAATAGGTGCCCTTGTGGTGATTTTCTACCGCGGTCCACGTGTCTCCGTAGCATCTTCTCCGCCGTATCTAAACTTCCGACAGCATTCCCCACCGTTGTCATCTTCAAACTCCGATTGGCTCATCGGTGGAGCTCTTCTAACCATACAAGGCATCTTCGTTTCTGTCTCTTTCATTCTCCAGGTAATACTTTTTTTTCTTATACATCTATAATAGAAATAATTTCATTCTAATGATATAACGATTTTGGACAGGCACATATAATGAGTGAATATCCAGCAGCATTTAGAGTCTCCTTTCTTTACACTGTATGTGTTTCAATCGTGACCTCAACGATTGGACTAGTAGCCGAAAAGAACAATCCAAGCGTTTGGATCATTCATTTTGATATTACTTTGATTACGATTGTTACTATGGTATGTTATGTAAAATTTTTTTAAATATTATCAAAATCTTTTCTTTTTGATTTTAACATAGTTTTGTTTTTTATATAAAATATTTCAGGCAATAATAACTTCAGTATACTATGTGATTCATTCATGGACAGTACGTCACAAAGGACCTCTATACTTAGCGATATTTAAGCCTTTGTCGATTTTAATAGCAGTGGTTATGGGGGGCATTTTTCTCAACGATTCTCTCTATCTCGGATGGTATATGAATCAATAGTCTTCATACACATATCTATAAACAAAACATTTGCTCATCATCTTCGATTTTGTCCTTTGTTTTGCAGTTTGATCGGAGGAATTTTGATATCATTAGGCTTCTACGCTGTGATGTGGGGCAAAGCAAACGAAGAGAAGGACCAGTTGTTATCATTTTCTGGAAAAGAGAAAACCCCTCTTCTATTGAGTGGCGAGAACGACCAAATTTAAATAAGAAAATAAATTAAAATCATGGATAATCTCTTATATAACGTGCAAATTGCTTTGTATAGAACTTAAAGATGACTATCTAATTGTTTTTAAGTTACGTATATTGAACGACTATCTAAATTCATTAGATCATGTATATACGCAATAGCTTATAATTTATTGGACCCAATATTATAAAGTCAACAAACGATAATTATTGGACCCACAGAATGCCATTCCTTTATATTGTAACATCAAGAAAAGCAACAAAATAATAATGAATTAGAGACTCACAATTCACACTACTCTTTCTATCATTTCCAATAATGGCCGGGACATTAAGTCTCTGGCGGAGAGAGGCCTTGTTCTTGACGGCGATGCTGGCGACTGAAACCGGCGTCGTTGGAATGAGTACTTTGTTTAAAGTAGCAACTTCAAAGGGGCTCAATCTTTATGCTTTCCTCGGCTATTCTTATCTTCTTGCTTCTCTCGTTCTTCTTCCTTCTTTTTTCTTCTCCAACAGGTTTCTAATAACTTTATTCTTTAAGACCATTTATAACCATTATTTTGTATTGATTTCAATTCATTTGTATATTTTTTTGTTTTCCTTTACAGGTCAAGATCACTTCCTCCCCTAAGTTTCGCAATACTTTGTAAAATAGGACTTCTTGGATTATTAGGGTAAAGTCTAATTAACACAATCTTTTTTTCCAATTTTAAATATGAAATTATGTCCCTATTTGTTAATATGTTATTTTATGGGGCCATTCTAATAAATGGTTTTTGGCTGAAAAAAAAAAAACACAACAGATCAATGTATGTGATCACAGGATACATAGGCATCAAATACAGCAACCCAACCTTAGCCTCTGCCATTAGCAATATCACTCCTGCTCTTACCTTTATCCTCGCCATTATCTTCAGGTTTGATTTTTTTCTTTTCCCAATATTTGCAGATTTCAGATTATTCTAAAAACAGACTATTCTAGTTCACAGCCGAAATTGTAACAATTTCTTCCCAGGCATAATCAGCTAAATAAGGCAACTTAAAATTGAATATTGTTTTTAGTTCACCAACTTAAGTTTTTTTTTTTAAGTTGGATCATGTTAGGTTTTCCTAATTTGGTAATTCACTAATTCCTAGTTGCCAATTGCGGAGCCCTATGCGGCTATGCTACCACTATCTCAGATACATATGTATATGTATAGTGAATTCGGTAAACGACGAGTGGTGAAAATTTAATTATATAAATAAATATGCTAAAGTTGTTAATATAAAATAAAATAAAGGTGATCGTGAAAATTTTAGATAAAAATATAATGCATTATAATATTAAATATATATCTTAAAAATATATTTATTTAAGTTATTTAGTAAATGAGTTAACACATATTCAAAATATATGATCTACATTCAAGAGTTGTATCCACCGACACATATTTTAAAAAACTATTTTAAAGTACATTTCTGGAGTGTTGAAAAAGTTATTATTTTGAGTGTGTAAAATAAAGTTATGGTTGTAAATTAAATTTGTAAAATATTTTAAGGAATATTCTTTTCTTTTTTTTGTGCAAACCTTTTTGAAGGAATATTCTATTTAATATTTTCTAAGCTTTGTACTATAAGTACTAAAATTTGATGAGGGATTAGAACAAAGTTAAGTGAGTGAAAAAGAGTTTTATAGACACTCACAAATTCTTTCTCACTCACTTAGTTTGGTTCTAACACCTCACCAAACCTTGGTATTTATAGTACAAAGCTGAGGGAATATTACATAAAATATTCCTTAAGATATTTTACAAATTTATGTTACAACCATAACTTTATTCTACTTACTCACAATCGTAACTTTTTTTCAACAAATTCCAAAAATGTAATTTTAAAAATGTTTTAGTGAATACAACTCTTGAATGTAGACCATATAGTTTGAATATGTGTTAAATATTTGGATATAAAAATTAGTATCTCTTATTTTTTAGCATCCAAGAATTTGTAACAATACAATCCACTTCTCTAAGTATCGAGTTCATTTTGAGTAATACTGATTGCGCTAATACATGGAGTGGAAAAATGCTAAGCCCCAATTGTTTGTTTGCATTATTCAACTAGATGCGTATCAATTCGTCTTTCTTTGACTATTTACGATGGCATTTATGCCTTTGTTTCTTATTTTAGAATCCATAAAATATAACACATAATTTTAATTTGTGAATAAAGAATGGAAAAAGTATCTTTCAAAGAAAGGAGCAGTGTGGCCAAAGTGATTGGGACAATATTGTCACTAATAGGCGCACTTGTGGTGGTTCTCTACCACGGTCCACGTGTCTTCATTGCATCATCTCCGCCGTATCTAAACTTCCGTCAGCTTCCTCCACCGTTATCATCTTCAAATTCAGATTGGCTCATCGGCGGAGCTCTTCTAACCACAAGAGACATCTTCGTTTCTGTATCTTTCATTCTCCAGGTAACATTTTTTGTTCTTATACATAATAGATATACTCCAAAACTTTATGGTTAAGTGGAGAACCATAACGACCATAAACTTTTGTTGTAACCATTTCGAGGGTTTATAAGGAATTGTGGGATGAGTGAGAGCTCTAGTGACAACAAATTATCTTGAGAAAAAAATGTAGTAATGAGGATAAAATGAAAATTATACCGCAGTTTCAAAATGATGAATGGTTAAAGTTTTCAAGAGCTCAAATGAAAAAATATAGGGTTTGAATGGTAACTCCATACAGCTATAGTATAGGTTATACCGTTTTGACAGTTACCAATCACAAAAACGATATCAAAAGTGTTATTAAAAGTTTTACTCTCAGCTTTTTTGTACAGCATTTTTTTTTTTTTTTTGATAAATTTTATCGGCTGATCCGGTCAGCCCCGATAGAAACGCACCGAAGTGCTTTTTTGTACAGTTTTCATTTCCAACTGTTTTGTACAGTTTTACACTATTCCGTAAAAACTTACGGATCCATAATGTTTTGACGGGTGCGGAAAAAAAAATAGAGAGAAATATAAATAGATTTACGTGGTTCATCAACAAAATGTTCGATATGTTCCATGCAAAAGAGACTAATTTTGTTATCGGAGGCAGAATTTTTAAAATACAACAGATTGGATCCTCGATCCTAGGCCAAATAGAGAACCTAACCTGAAAACAACAACCCATAAAGAATTACCCCATACTAGCAACACTCATGTGCTATCACAAAACAACGTACAATCAAATTCTAGGCTAATCAATAGATGATGGAGTTGGTCATAGTCCAATAACGATTTGCTTACCTATAGAAGAGAATTCTCAAAGGGAAGTTCTATTTCATAAACATTGGAGTTTAAAACTCGATATAGGCATATAGGTAGAGGCGGCCATGAGGTCAAGCAAGACAAGCTTGAACATGCATCAATTTTATTTCAATGTTTATTCTATATAATGATTTTGGACAGGCGCAAATAATGAGTGAATATCCAGCGGCATTCACAGTCTCCTTCCTCTACACTGTATCAGTTTCAATCGTGACTTCAGTGATTGGACTAGTAGTGGAAAAGAACAATCCAAGCGTTTGGATCATTCGATTTGACATTACTTTGATTACAATTGTTACTATGGTACGATATTCGTATTTAAAAAAAATTACCAATATATTTATTTACTTTTGATCTTAACATAGTCTTTTATAAAACATTTCAGGCAATAGTTACTTCAGTGTACTATGTGATTCATTCATGGACAGTAAGTCACAAAGGACCTCTATACTTAGCGATATTTAAGCCATTGTCGATTTTAATAGCAGTGGTTATGAGCGCAGTTTTTCTCAACGATTCTCTCTATCTTGGATGGTATGTGATCAATAGTCTTCATTATATTATACACATATATACAAACAAAATATTTTCGATTTTTTGCTTTATGTTGCAGTTTGATCGGAGGAGTTGTGATAACGTTGGGGTTTTACGCTGTGATGTGGGGCAAAGCAAACGAAGAGAAGGATCAGTTGTTACTTTCGGAAAAAGAGAAAACCCCTCTTCTATTGAACGGCTACAATGACCAAATTTAGTATGTTGTTGTTACATACTCGTAGTTACACTTTTGGTTAATGTGTACATATTGCTTTGTACATAACTTGAAATATTACTATAATTTTATTTATGATAGATTTTATTGATATCATTATAACATAATTATAAAACAGATTAATATAATTAGATCAGAACAATATTGCATGACATCCAAGCTTGAAACCGATTAAGCACAATCCGAGGGGGAGATTTGAGATTTGCAGGTGGCATATCCAAGCTTGGTTTGAATCAAGACAATAGAGAATACACGATAAAAGCTCTATTCAAAATGTTTCGAAAAAGTTAGCATTTCATATGTAAAAACGTTTATTTTCTTTTGAATATAATTTAACACTAAATTAAAAAAAAAGAACAGTATTACATGACGAAAACTTAGTCATTTGGATTTCGATCCGGGTGCTGTATCGATATTCGATAGTGTATCTGCGGGAAACTCTTTGTTGAAGAATTTGTCCATCTCCAAGCGTTACAAAAACATTCAAGGTTTGTGAACGGGACTTCCCATTCCAAGAGAGTTAAAAGAAAAACCACTCTTGAGAAGGTCCAATAAGGATAAAGAATTTTAAATTTGTTATGAAAATCAAATTCAACAAACATTCCACTAAGAAATCAATGGTGTAAAATCACCAACACTTCCCACTTATAAATGGATGGTGTAAAACACTTATGTGGAGACCACCATCACTAAACATCTCTATATTTCTTCTCTATATATACCATCAAATTCATTGTAAAATGTACACAAAAAAAAAATCACAACAAAATCAATGCAAAAACTCTCTCTATTTTTTACTTCTCTCTTATATTGATACTTCTTTCTTAAGTTATAAAATCATTTGAAATACGTTTTCACAACAAAATTATCCAAATTTTCATTTCACGTCAAACTTTTTTTTTTTTCATCGAACACCATTTTTATTAAATAATTAGAAAGATCATTTCACGTAGAACTAGGAGAGACCAAACGATTAGGAAGGCCCACCAAAATTCCAATAATTTTATTTTTGTCGTAATCATCATTTTGGTCCCAAAGAGGAACACAAGATATTATAAAGAACTCTGGTGGATTTTTATAAGGCTTCTCTCATTAGTCATTCCACACATTAAGCTCTCTATCTTTTGATCTTGCCGACAATGGCCTCCATTAGTCTCCGTCGGAGAGACGCCGTGTTATTGACGGCGATGTTAGCGACTGAAACCGGAAACGTGGCGATGAATACTCTGTTTAAAGCAGCAGCTACTTCGAAAGGCCTTAATTCTTATACCTTCCTCATCTACTCTTATCTCATTGGCTCTCTTGTTCTGCTTCCTTCTCACATCTTCTCTTACAGGTTTCTAGATAACAACTTCTTTTTTAAAAAAAATTTGATACAATTCATAAACCATATTTGATTGTTTCTTTTTTTTTTTATTATTATTATTTATTTATTTATTTTTTTTTATTGATTGTTTCTTGTTTTGTCAAAAAATTTCATTTGATGATTTGTGGATTTTTTTTGCAGGTCAAGATCACTTCCTCCATTAAGTTTTTCAATACTCTGTAAAATTGGAGTTCTTGGGCTGCTAGGGTAAAGCCAACTACACTTCTTGTTCTTCTTCAACTTTTGAATGTAATTATTTTATCTAATTTTTAGTAAAGCAATTTTTATTAACCTGAAAATGTTCCTAACATATTTTACTTTTTACTAATATAAATATAAAATGAACAGATCAACGTATCTGATCACAGGATTCATAGGCATCGAATACAGTAACCCAACTTTAGCTTCAGCCATTAGCAATATCAATCCTGCCATTACCTTCATCCTCGCCATTATCTTCAGGTTTTTAATCCATTTTCCTTTTTTTTTCTTACATTTATGAATTGTTCATTAGTGATGTCAGAAATTTTCTACCCATTAACAAAAAATATATAGCAGAAACTTTTTTCTCATTAATAAGCGTCACATATAAGTGGTAGTGGTAGTGGTAGTGGTAGTGGTAGTGGTAGTGTTAGTGGTAGTGTTAGTGGCAGGAACTATGCTTATAGTTAGTCGGACTAACTTAGTCCCTGATTTTTTGGGTTACTTTAATAAAGGGAATATAATACAGATAGGATTATTCAATAGAAGTGTGCTGTTTTGTAGATTAAGGCACTTGAATCATCAGTTTGCAAAATAAATAAATAAATTTTGTACTTAATTTACATGTTTAGTAATAAAATTTCAGAATAATAAGTTTTTAACAAAGTTTAGTTATTGTTAGATCTACATCAGGTTCAGGAAAATGACAGGGATAATTGTGTGGCACATGTTAGTCAGGTTCATTATTTTAATTGGACATTAGCTGTAATGTAAACATCATTGGTGATGTTCTAAATAAAAACAACAATTTTAGGTTTTTGTAACACTAATTTTTTACTTTTCTTTTAATGAATTTTCTGTATATAAAGAATTTCAGAATTTTGATTTTTTAGAAGAAGATTTGATATGATCAAAAGAAAGTTTGAAGTTTTTTTTTTCTTTTGAAATTAATCAGTTTGGAAGTTTTGAACCGATGTTAACTGATTACCCCGCAAAATTAAAATTTTGCGGATCAATTTTCAAAACAAATCGAACCAAAATATCGGATCGACGTCTCAATTAAAATGCCTAGCTAAGTCGATCCCTTTCCTTTGTGAGATACAGAGCGGGCCATATGAGTCCCGAAAACACATTATGATTAATCTTGAACATTAGGAACATAGAGGCTAGAGCACATATGGTACCCTTATTTACAGTATTATTAATGTGAGTAGTAATGACAATGTTTTATCGGTGCTTGGAGAAACTAGAACAAAGCAACCCATAAAAAAAATTCCAATTTCGTAGTTATACATTTTTGTAAAACCTAAACCTTTTTATTTTTAATTATTTAAAATTTTAGTACACGAAAAAAAAAACCAAAAACAAAAACTCTGAGAGAGTGAAAACCTACCATATAATTATAGGAGCGAAACCCGAAAAGGCAACTAAAAATTTAGAAATACCAAATGTTCCCTCTTAATTCCGATTACATAATAAATCCACCGCAATTTTTTTGTGGGGCTATTCTGAGAACCGAAGCACAAATTACAATGTCTCAAAACCTCTTTTAGGATGATTTAAAACAAATAACCAAAATTTTGTGATATACGCAATGACAAAGTTATATTTTATTTTATGTGAAAATTTAATTTATCATATGTAAAATTTTTATATAAACATGTAATTTCTTATAATATAAATTTTATATTATTCTTTAATGTGTTAAATGTAGGTATATTCATTTGCGAGAAGTGCAAATAACTACATTTTTAAAATTATTTTTATTTATTAACGCGTCAGGTTTTATTACAAATTTCATTGGTAATAGTAATTTTGAAAATTTTCATTTCTATGATTAAAATGATTGCTTTTACTATTTAGCAAAACATTTCTTCATTTAAATATTTGTCATGTTTTCAATTTGTTAAACAAAAAACAGAATGGAGAAAGCATCTTTCAAAGAAAAGAGTAGTATAGCCAAAATGGTTGGGACAATAGTTTCACTAGTTGGCGCACTTGTGGTAGTTCTCTACCATGGTCCACGAGTCTTCACCCCATCTTCTCCGCCGTTTCAAGAACTCCATCAGCTTCTTCCGCCGTTATCATCCTCAAACTCCGATTGGATCATCGGTGGTTGTCTTTTAGCCATCAAAGACACCCTCGTTCCTGTTGCTTTCATTCTTCAAGTAATACCATATTAATACTTTTTACTTGATATCTTGATGATACATGTATGTACATAAACTAAATTTTCCTCATAGTAGATTAATATTGAATTGGACAGGCACACATAATGAAGATATACCCAGCACCATTCACGGTCTCTTTCTTCTATTTTCTGATTGCTTCAATCTTGACGTCATTGATCGGAATCGTAGCAGAAGAGAACAATCCGAGCATATGGATCATTCATTTTGACATTACATTGGTTTGCATAGTTGTCGGGGTACGTAAATTTTTTAATTTTTAAGAAAAATTAATTATATTTTAAACTTTGTTTCAATACTATAGTATAACTATTTTTCTCAGGGAATATTTAATCCAGGATATTACGCGATTCATCTATGGGCAGTACGTAATAAAGGACCTGTTTACTTAGCTATATTCAGACCTTTATCGATTTTAATAGCAGTGATAATGGGAGCGATTTTTCTTGGCGATTTGTTTTACCTCGGAAGGTATACAGACACACTTGTTTGTGAAACAAGAAAAACCAAACATCTAATGGTTAATTGTTTTTTGGTTAATGTTGCAGTTTGGTCGGAGGGATTTTGATATCATTAGGGTTTTACACTGTGATGTGGGGAAAAGCAAAAGAAGAGAAGACTCAATTGTTGTCGCTTTCAGAGGAAGCTCCTCTTCTAATCAAAAACATAGACGACCAAATATAGATTTAAAAGAATGTTTGGAAACGATGATTATTATGATTAATTATCTCTTTGTAGAATGTGTTTATGTTGATAGAGATGAGAAGCACTCTATGTAGTAACAATAAAATGGTACTATATAGCTTGTAACTGAACAATAATTTTTATTACTCACACATGTTACAAACAGATGTATGTTTAAAAATAATAATGAACATGTTCCAATGCCAGCCCCAAAACTCGCAAAACTCATTGACAAAGGAACAGATTCAGCTTGTTTGAAAGCATGGGCAACCACGATTATGAAGACGGCCTCCGGGCAGACAGGCATATTCAACTACGATATTCCATCTATCAACCTCACGACCACTAAGTTTCTGGACCACTATGTTGTTGAAAGTTAAACTTGATTTTGAATCAAGTTTAATTATTGGATCATCTGGTGGGCCAAATACACCCCCTTAAAAAGTTCTAGAAATTTTCTAGAATCATTTTCCACCTCCTTAAACTTAAGAATCTAGATATTCTTATAGAATAATCTAGATAATTAGAATATTATAATCTAGATATTATGTTAAGAACTCTCTAGATTTAGGATTAAAATATTTTAGATATTTTGTAGTTGGAGACTATAAATACCTCCTCCCTCTCTCATTTGTTGGAAGGTTGTGAAGTTGTCTTCAAATTAAAATAAAAATAATAAAGTTGTATTTCCTAAAACTCTCTCTCAAATACATAAACACATTTTCCATTACCTCTAAATTTTTTTTACTCTAACATATGTGGCCACGTCTTGGATGAAATGCACAAGCTGAGGATCTTACTTTGGAAGACCATTTCGATAAAATGGTGACATGAATAAATTAATACTCCGGCCACTCTGCTTTAATTTAAGGCTCCGGCCACTCTGCTTCCGGCCATCAGCAAGGTTCGAGTTTTTCAGTTTTCCGGTGATGTTTCCGATTGACCTTTTTGTAAATTGGGTTTTCTGCGTAATGGATCTTGGTCCAAGCCCGTAACATTTTAAACTTTTTATAAATTTAAATTTAAATGTTTTTAATATTTTAAAATTTTATAAATTTTAAATAAATAAATAATAATATTTAAAAAATTTTGAGTAATATTTTACTTCCGTAAAAGTAGGCATAACCACGGTTACGGTTATGGTTTATTAACCACCGGTTATGATTATAAATTTTCTCTAACCGTAACATTAACCACTATATATACTGTTAAAACGGTTACGGTTAAATACGGTTACGGTTACAACGGTTACGGTTAAATACGGTTATGGTTATTTGATGATTACGATACGGTCAATATTAAAGACAAAAGGTTAGATTTTTTAACCTTTAGAATAAAAAAATTAATGATGATATATCAAATAATATTTATTTTATAATATCTAATATATGTGATTATGTGTTTCAAATATATGTAGTTAATTAGCTATTTTGTTCAGTTAAATAAACCAACGAATAACTAAATCAATGGTCATAATTATAATGATTGAGTTATTGTCATATTGCCAACACTTTTTTTTTTTGTCAACATCTTAAATTAAACGCTCAAAAGAGCCATTCCTGCGGAATATTGTTTACATAAGTGATGTGAAGCGGTTCGGTACGAACTTGTCGAGCCAATTATCCGCTTTTACATTTGCGCTACGAGGAATTAAAGATAAAGAAAAACTTAAAAATTCATCCCTGTCACTCTTAAAGTCCTTCAGGTATACTGAAAAAGCCGGCCATTCGGTTGAAGAAGACACCATCTTCACCAAATCTGAACAGTCTATAAAGAAAGCTACATCTTGGTTGTCAGCACCAATCATACACTTCATCGCCCAAAGAAGAGCTTCGACTTCTGTATGTAGAGGAGATAGACTTCTGCGGATGTTGGCAGCTCCCATGGTTGGCATCTCTCCATTTGATGATGTACAATACCATCATGTTCCTGAAAAAGTATCGGTTCCTTTCCATGATTCATCTATGAAACAACGATATCCTGAATAGTCATATTGCCAACACATATTCCAAACAATACTATAGAGAGGATGTGGTGAGAATTAAGAAACGATTACAAGAGTAGTGGACTAGTGGAATGGATTAATTTTAGTAGTGGGTGCATTGAACCATCTAAGACTTTGTTTAGTGAAATAAGGGCTACATGTAGCAATCAACCTGTAATATATGCGCTCAACTAGGATCACCCTGTACTTTCGACCTCTACCCAATTCACCCTGTATTTTTCTTCTTCTTCCTAATTCCACCTAAACTATAAAATTCTATTCAATTAACCAAATTCAATTAATCGCGGAAATTGCGATTTAAAATCAATAATTCGCATTCATTATTTCGTGATTTTGAATACACCAGGGTTTAAAAATTTCTCAACAACATGTCAACAACACATTGAAAACCTTAGCCGAGTCAAGATTTTAAACTCTGATATACCCAAATCGCGAGATAATGAAAGCGTATTATTGATTTTAAATCGCAATTTTAGAGATTTATTGAATTTGGTTAATTAGATAGAATTTTATAGATTGGGTGGAATTAGGAAGAAGAAGAAAAATACAGGATGAATTTGGTAGAGGTCGAAAGTATATGGTGATCCTAGTTGAGTGCATATATTACAGGTTGATTGCTACAGGCTGCCCGTAAAATAATTATGTATTTAAGGTTTTAACTATACAGTTAATTATGCGGTTAACCATACGGTTAACTAACGGTTTTGATACGTTTACGGTTAATTAACAGTTACGGTTAATATATTTTTTAACCGTAACTAATCTATTTTTACGGTTAACGGTTACGGTTATTAACCGTTTTACACAGTTACGGTCCGGTTACGGTTGAGAAACGATCCGATTATGGTTCAAAATACGGTTACGGTTAGTTTTTGGTCATGTCTACGTAAAAGTTATTTAAAAAAAAGTATATCAAAATTAGTAAAATATAAAATTTAATTTAATGACTTTGAAATATTTCCCCTTTCCCCTTCGTCTTCTTCTCCACAACTCTCTCTCTCACTCCCTCCCAAATCTCTCTTCTTAGGGTTTCTCTCTTCACCAAAAACTCCTAAATCTCTCTCTCAGATCGTCACTACCCTTTTCAATTCCATCCTCAATCTTCAAAATCCCCAAACGAAATCAATCAAAAGATGTCGTCACAAGGCTACGCAATCGAGCTCTACTTCGATCCATCACTCGAGAACCAAGTCTTGAAAGCTTGGAACGTTTTCGCTCGTCGTCAAATCAGTACAAAGCTAATCAACAACGAGTCTCGTCCACACATAACTTTATTCTCATCTTCATTCATCGATTCAACAAAGCTTGAACCAATCTTGAAATCATTCTCATCGAAACAAGAACCAATCTCTCTCTCTTTCTCTTCAATTGGAAGCTTTTCTAATGACAACAATGCTCTGTTTCTTTCGCCGACACCGTCTCTTTCGCTTCTTCAGCTTCAGGTTCAGTTATGTGAAGTGATTAAGAAAGAAGGGTTTGAGATTGGTGAAGAGTATCGTGTTGATTCTTGGGTTCCGTTTTGTCCTGTGGCTGTTGATGTTCCTAAGTCACGTATCTCTGAAGGGTTTTTGGTTTTGAGAGATTTGAAGCTTCCTGTGAATGGTTATGCTATGGATATTGGTCTTGTTAAGTTTTCTCCTGTTCGTGAAGTCTTCTCTTTTGGTCTTGGTAACAATTTGGAATCTTGATATGAAAATGTTTAGCTTTGAGTTAGTAACAATCTGATTATGTAATTCCTTTGGTTTTAGTTAACAAAAGTTTCGAGCTTGTTTGGTGGAACTTGATGATCTTGATGGAACAGTATAGAAGCAATTATGTTTATGTTACATCTACTTTTAGTTTATGGAGTTTTGGTGAAAATTTCTTTGATAACGAAATGCTTGAATCGTCTGCAGATTAGAGTTAAGCTTGACTAAAGTTGTATTATTGATTTGAGATTCTTCAGTTCTGTTTCATGTCTTTGTGAATGAACATGAATTGGTCGAAGCCATCTCGCTGTTAATATCTTCTCAGTTGACTGTGTACAAAAGGCTCGAACTTGGTGATCTTGATGGAACAGTATAGAAGCAATTATGTTTCAAGGTTTTTGTAAAAGGTTTGATCTTCTGGTTCTTCAGAGCTTCTCCATATGTTATAATTCACTGCGATCTTGTTGATCTCGTTTTCGCTGGTTTGTAAGTTACACTTTATGGAACTATATAGAAGCAATGTATGTATGGTAGGTAAAGAAATTTAGCTATTAGGTTTCTGTTTCAAATTGTGCCGAATGGTGTGAAGAATTTGCTATTATCTGTTCTCAATTTACTGTGTACAAAAGTTTTGAGCTTTCTGTTTCTGTTTTCGTTTCAAAATTGTGCCGGATCAAGTTTTCGTTGTTGATGGAATAGTGTAGAAGCAATGTACTTATGGTTGTGGTAAAGAAATCAGCTATTATTCTTCAGGTTTTTTATTGTGCCGGTCTGCCGGAAAAAGTTTTCTGTTAAAGATTTGAGCTACTTCTAGTGCATGTAGTTTGGTGCATACTTCTTCAATACCCAAATGCTTGAATCTTCTGCAGATGAGAGAGTTAAATTCGGCCAACGTTATATTATTGACTTGAGATTCTTCATTTGTACTTCATTTGTGTTTTGTAACATGAATTGCTCGAAGAAGCCATGTTGTGTTAATATCTTGCAGGATTCAACAGGAAGCACTCGGTGAAAACATGAAACTGTATTTATATGAGGTAAACGAAAATTATGTGTTCTATTGAATATTGTGTATCTCTCTATGTAAAAGAATGAATCACATCAATGAATAACATCAGTATTCATTTAGAAAAGTAAAAGAATGTTTCTGCTATGTATGTTTTTGCACATATTATCATCTTAACTGTCTAATTATCGCCATTAGAAACTCATTCCACGCATCAATTGGCCCAGGCAAACACCAGTGCACGCAATCATTGTAACCTTTCATCCATTTATTTCCCCAGTAACCATTCGGATGCCCATCGGGTCTCATCAGCATAACCCTCGTCACATCCAAAACCGCAAACTTCTTTGCTTTGTTGTTCCGTTTTGTTGCTATACCTTCAACCTGTTCAATCTGAGATCTCCTGATCTTCATCTCATTGCTCTGCAGGTCAATTTGGTTTTCTCCAAAAGGACTCGTCCTGCTGCAAGTTCCTCCGGTATCCCAAGTCCCATTCTCGAAATGGGCAGGTGAAATAGTCCTCAGTACCGTCACCAAATTATCCTTACACTTCTCACACTCATCGATAAACTTAAAGACAGCTGAGTAAACAAGCTTAAACCCTTCTTCCGGGCTAATCTGAGTCATGTTTGGTAAGTTACAGTAAATGCAACCCAGTGTCTCATCTCCTCTATGTATAAATATCGGTCTGAAGAACCAGTGAGCAGCCGAGACAATAGCAATGTCTGTATTCGGCAGACCCTTAAACCACCCTTCATCGATCTTGCCAATGTCTAGATCAAACAATCCAGTTCCTGTATTGTTACCATCCCTCCTCTCTCGTTCCTCTACAAGAAACTTAGTCCACGAAGTCGAGAGAGTAAAATCATGTTTCGGAAAGTACCAAATCCTGTTTCTATCTTCTCCATCTTTGTAAATGACCTTAGGAGTTTCTTCCTACACAAGCAAACACACAAAAAGCTTAAGCAAAAGCAATGATTCTTACTTGTAACCAAAGTAACACATTATATTACCATTGACAACAAGCAAAGAAGAGATTCCATATGGTTCCTAGCTACAGAATCACCAATAAAACTCATCTTCTTGCCTCGAACCATACCGAGAAACACCTTCGGATTAAACCTAGGAAGATTGCAACCATCTGGTTTCCATCTCCAGAACAAGAAACTCCTGTCTGGTCTCCCTTGTTTTATACAGTTCTTTGAGTCAGGAATTGTAGAACAGCTTGAGTTTGTGTACAAAGATCCTCTTTTGTCTGGAACCCAATGTCCCTTGAATAAATCACATTTAGGATCTAACCAAAAACCACAACAACAAAAGATAAAACAAATCAGTAGAATTTTCAGAAAAAATCTCAAGAACACAAAAATAACAAAATATATTGAGAGATTTTCAAAAACAGCAAAAACGTGGGAATAGTTAAAATATAATAATCAAAAATTTTATAAGTTTACAAATACAGAAAACTTCAACATAAAATCATAATTTCAAAACAATTAACAATTAAAAATAATCCATATATTCACATATTTTGTTGATCATATTTTCTGTTTTATTTGGTTTTACCTTACCGATTTGAGGTTGGAGAGAAAGAACATTTTGATCAGCAATGGATTTAAAAGGATTCTGATAAACGAAGAAACCGGTGAAGAAGAGAGTTATACAAAAAGAAGACAAGAAAAATGGAGATGATCTTCCAATGTTCATAATCATCCATCTCTCTGATTTTTTCTCTGAATTTTCTCGAAATATTGATGATGATTGTTTCATTGTTGCATGTCGATCATCCCTAGAAATCATACCCACACATATATACTTAAATGTCTCTATCTATATATACAAAACCACACACGCGTTTCTTTTCATTGTTTCCTTAAAAGTTTAAATTTGGGTAGTGAAAATGAAAATTTATTAAGGAAAAAAGTTATAACGGCGATTTTTTATGATATTTTTGTATATTTTGTTTGTTTTTTCAATGATGATGTAACGGTAGCCGTCAAAGAATACACGTGGCGTGAGGGAAGATTGTGTGTGTTTGCATGTGAATTGTGAATTGATAAGTCTTTTCTAGTTTTCTTACACTAAACCATATTTCACGGCGCAATCTCTTTGTTTCCTTTTTGTGGAAATTTTGTTGCCACTTTTTGTGTATTTTATTTAACGCGTCTAGTGTAATCTTTCTTGATTTTATCGAATTCAAAACTTTACTACTAGGAGATTTCTAATATTTGAAAATAAATACATAAATCCAAGGGATTTGTATATCATAATTCACCAATACAAAGGAAAGATCACAGTCTCACAGATTCATGATGATATGTAAATATATGTATTTAATCATCTAGAGTATCATCTAGTGAATGATGAGGTCCAGTGGAAATCCGATAGAGATTTTTTATTAGATGGACTCATCAAAAATTAAATAATAATAATTTGTATTCCGACATTTAATGGATAAAAAACAGATTTTAAGAGAAAAAATAGTGTTTTAGACATATATGGGATCCGAAAAAATGTTATTTGAAGTCAATTACACGACGATTTTGTTGTTGTATCATTACTAGTATTAAGCTCTAACCAAATTTCTTCTGAAAAAAAACGGGAAAAATGTCGGTTAATAGCCGAACTTTCAAAAAATGGCCGTTTAATACGTGAACTTGTTATATGGCCAATTTAAACATGAAGTAAACGTTGACCGGCCAATTTAAACATAAAGTATTCGTTGACCAGGCCAAAAACCACACGCCGTTATCTGTCGTTAACAGATCTGATAACAGCCGTTAACGATTCCGTTATTACCTAAAACGACGTCGTTTTGGGCTTAATCGCCGCCGTGTCTTCAAGCTCCAGCAACGCTTGCTGCTCCATTGGAGCTCCTTCAAACGTGCTACCAATGAAAAACGAGAACGGAGTCGGAAACTGATTCTTCCTCAGATCCTGAGATTCCTTATCTGGTTTCCCATTCAATCTATTCGACAATTGAACCACTTCTTTCATCAAAACCTCAACCTCGTTCGCCAATTCGTCCAGATTCTCTTCACCGGACGGTCGATCTTCAAGCCCCGTCACCTTCGCGACGAGGTAAGGTTTCGTACGGACGAGATCCGTGACGCGAAATCGTTCCTGACCTTTACAGATTAAGAAGAATCGATCATCGACGAGACGCTCGTGCTTCACGATTTCTCCGACGCAGCCGATTCCAGCTGCGAAACCTGAAACGGCGTCGGAGTAGACAACGTCGAATCTGAGATCGGATTGGAGAAGCGTTTGCATCATGACTCAGTAACGGAACTCGAAGATCTGAAGCGGGATTGTTGCGCCGGGGAAGAGAACGAGAGGTAGTGGGAAGAGAGGAAGCTCTACTAGGTCATCTGATTTGGGCGGATTCGCGTTGTGGTGCTTCTCGGAGAAGGAGGAGGATGAACATCGGAAGGAGAGGAGTTTGCAGCTTTGACGGTTGATGCTCCGGTAAGTAGCTGGAAGATGTAGAGGATTCACGGCGGCGATTAAGCCCAAAACGACGTCGTTTTAGGTAATAACGGAATCGTTAACGGCTGTTATCGGATCTGTTAACGACAGATAACGGCGTGTGGTTTTTGGCCTGGTCAACGAATACTTCATGTTTAAATTGGCCGGTCAACGTTTACTTCATGTTTAAATTGGCCATATAACAAGTTCACGTATTAAACGACCATTTTTTGAAAGTTCGGCTATTAAATAACATTTTTCCTGAAAAAAAACACGATCGGTTGATATTAGAATGGTAGGTTAAATTGACCGGTTGAGTCGTAACGTCATTTTCACCTACCAAATATTTCATGGTCAGATTAGAAAGGTTTAATTCCTGGTAAATCCGTAAATATAATTTTCAATGATCTTATTCTTAATTCCATAGTCTAAAATTTTGTGCGGAATGAAACTGAACAGTCCATTACATGGGAATATAAGATATTTAAATCTAATGCTCTAAATGTATCCAGTGGTTCATAAGGCAACAATATCTACAAATTAATTGATCCAACCCAAAACATTGGTCCAGCCCAAAACATTGGTCCAGCCCAAAACATTGGTCCAGCCCATGCCTAAAAGAAGAAGAAGTTGATTCAGATTTGTGGTTTAGGACGGACATTGGGGGATTGTTTCCGATGAATTTCTAATGCCAAGTCAAAGTACATTATCTAAGTAAGTGTGTATGTAGAGGGGTCTAATGCTTGAGGAAAAAAAAAAAAAAAAAAAAAAAGAGGAAAAAAAAAAGAGGGGTCTAATGCTCAAGTAGACGTCATTGAGGTCGTTTATCACTTCACTTTGATACTGTGAGCTTCATTGCGCTGTCGATGGACTGATTATCTTTGCTTCCATATTTTTATCTTTTTTTTTATCATGAGACCAAATCATTAGGTTTTATAATCTTGTAATGCCTAAACCTTTTCATTTAACCAAGTGTCATTAGCTCAAATGGTAAAGATCCTATGCGAAGCTTAGAGGTCGCCGGTTCGAGTGACGTTTGGGACGAAACTAATATTACATGTTGTGGTTTCGGGCATGGGGGGATTACGGACTTTGGTCCAGAACCTCTTGGTATTCAAAAAAAAAAAACATTTTCATTTCAATGAAAGATTTACATTCTTAGAAGAAAAACTGTGTATATTACATCAAAATAATATAAATAATAATAGTGACATAAGTACATTCTATTGTGGATATAGTAAAGTTTTTAATGGGATGATTGTTAAAATTTATATACTAGTATCATGTGATTTTAAAGAAATATAATCCAAAGATTATTCAAAAAGAAAAGAAATAGGTGCAATTTGGAGCTTTAGCTTTTGTTAATGGAGTTCAACAGTTTGGAGCTTTAGCTTCGCGTTGAATATAGGGATTTGTTCAGCACCTTTAGCGGAGTTGTGGGGAGTTTACTATGGTCTAGTCATTGCCTGGGAGAGAGGATTTCGACGTGTGGAGTTGGAGGTGGATTCCAAACTGGTGGTTGGTTTTTTGCACACAGGGATAAGCGATGCTCATCCGCTGTCTTTCCTGGTACAGTTGTGCCAAGGCTTTATCTAAAAAAACTAGCTAGTCCGGGTTAATCATGTGTATATGGAGGCTAATCGTCTTGCAGATGTATTAGCAAATTATGCGTTCTCGTTGGATCTCGGTTTTTTTGTCTAGATTCTTGTCCTGATAGTGTTCATTCGCTCTTGTTGGATGATGTTAACGGGATAGGGGTCTCGCGTTTTGTTCGTTTGTAATACTTTTTTTTTATTTTATAAATAAATAAAGGAGTCAATGACGCACCAAAAAAAAAACAAGTGGTCTAAACCCCAAAACAAAAAAAAAATTTAAAGGAAAATGGACTAATTAACTTGATTTCTTTTTGGAGTCATGTGACACTCTTACTATAAACATGACTCCATCCCTAGTACACTGTCGAGCGGCGCGCGCGCATGTTACATTCCATCATACATGTGTACATGTTTGGTAATGCTAAGCACTAGCCGATTATGTATTCATTGGATGGAGGGACTCTCGGATGAGGCTAACAAAGAGACCATTAATCTGGAGGTTTCTCATAGATTTTACCCTCATGTCGCAGATTAAGTTAATATTACATGGTAAACAAATATTACATGGCCAATTGTGGTATACTCTCGGATCTCTCTGGACATAATCCTCCGTCGAATTGTTTGCAGGATATGATGACACTCCTTCTTGTGATAATTCATTTCTTTCTCCTTACTATGTGAGACGTTAGCTTTTCATCCATTCATAGTTGCTTGTTCATAAATTTCTTGACCCGAGTTAGGAAGTGTAACCATTGCTTCATTTTCATGGATTATGACGCATTGACGCAGAAGCTTAATTGTTCAATGTGTGTTTGGAGTGTCCTAAACATGTTAAAATCACATGTTTTTTTACTTAGTTTACATGTCTACTCTTCCTTTCACGTGCATATATATGTTCTTGCTAGTGCTACGAAAACTCAACTATCAATTCAGGTGAAGTGATATATATGCAATTTCTCCTTCACCGAAACCGATTTTAGACGTCACCCTTACACAACTCATATGAGTTACTCTTGATAGCTCAAAATACCATGTCTTTAACTTAACACATTCACCACGAATAAGGTATAGTACTCCTACCATCTGCTTTATATATAGATACACATTTATTAGCATGAAATGAAAAACTTATTTTTTATAGAGAAACGTTGACAACGTTTTATGAAGATTGATTTTCTAACCCTCTTGTGGATTCAATATTTGGCAATAACTCCAACTTTCTTCTTCTTAGTTCTCTCACTACTGTGTTTGTGCATCTTAACGAAAAAACTGACAATTTAATCATACTACTCGTGAGGTCGTCCCAAAATAATATCCTTCGAATGAACCATTTGCATATGCACTAGAAAACAAGATAACAATATGACGTATATATACTCGAAATCGGGGCCTAAGATTGTGTTGTGTCAAATATGGACTGGGGAAGAAGTATTAATATTGTCTCTCTATTATTCACATGATTTGTCAATTCCACAACTCATTACAAATTAACTCCTCCAAACCTGCCATTAAGCCAAATATATGTCATATAAAGTAATTTGGGTTCTATAAATGGCCATTCCAAACACGTAAATAGTAATACTACATCGTCAAAACTCAATTTCTATTGACCACATTTTTGTTTACGGTGATACTCTTTCGAAGACTAGCAGTCCGGTCTGTGAACTAGTTTACATTTTGGTCTTAAAACACGAAAACATAGTCATCTTCTCTTCTGTTTATGGCCCTCATACGGCTAATGTGTTGGCTGATGAGTTGGCTAAGTGTGCACTTTATGCACTTGTTGTATCCTCCTCTATTGGAGACCTGACTCTTTAAGTTTTATTGAAAACTTCTTTGACCAAAAAAAAATAAAAATGGTTTAGCTTTCTACTCGTGAGGCTTTCTAGAAAAGATGAAGAGTAGATACAACTTGTTAGTCTTGAGATGAGTGAGCAGAGGATATGGAAATTTCAATAATTTGTAAAAACAATTCATCTGACAAATACAAAAGACAAGTGTATTAAAAATAAAATAAAGGGAGAATAACTAGAATTACCCTTATATGGGGATTAATAACTAGAATGACTCATATTTTTTAATAATAACTAGAATGTTTTCATTTTTTTTTAATCTCCAAAATACCCCTATAAAGCTTTGTACAGAAAATCATAATAACAAAAATGCCATTAAAAAAAATGCCAGCTAGGCAAAAGTTGCCGTTATTTACAGAAAAACCTGTCATTATTTACAGTTTTGCCACTGATCTCTGCGAATTCAAATAAATCTGTAGAAAAAATCTGCCACCGATTTTAGAAATCTGCCACCGATTTATAAATCTGCCACAAATTTAATTGTATCGTTATCACTGAATTGTTTTCTTGCCGATTTGTTTTTGAACCACAGATTTGTTCTACAGATTTATTTCTACCACAGATTTAGTATACAGATTTTTTCATAGGTTACTACCGATTTATAGGCTATTACAGATTTTTTGTCTACCACAGATTTGTCTTACATATTTTCTTTGATGACATCGCATATTTCCTAGGTTTCGCAGATTTATTTCTACAGATTTGTTTTTTCTACAGACTTATTGTCAATGACGTTTCTGCAAACTTATTAATAGTACCTACCGACTTATATTAAGTCTGTACGTTGTTGCAGATTTGTTACTGCAAAAGATAATAAATAGACGGACTCTTAGTGATCACAGAGTTTTACCTCTTGACGGCAGATATATTATGAATCACAGATTTATTTCCCATCATCACAGATATATGTGTCGTAGTTGTTGCATACTTAATCTAGACTTATATTCTACAGACTTGTTGTTACACTTTGACCGCAGATATAGTTTTACAGACTTATTTGAAGACGCCACAGATTTGTTGTTACACTTTGATCGCAGATTTATTTGGTCTCTAGATTTATGTTGTCACAAAATTATTTGGTCCCTATTTTCATCATGCCAAGGGATTTTGCACTTCCAATACCAGAGCATGTTGCGACTAAAGTGTGTTCGCCACCTATTCCGAAATAACAACCAGGTAGGCCTAAAAAGTCAAGATTTAAATCTGCCTTTGAGAAAGCCATGGAGAATAAGAGGCGTAGGACACAACACACGTGTACCAGTTGTAATGAAACTGGGCATAATCGTAAAACATGCAAGAAGGCATAAACTTGATGAAGTAGTCTCTGTTGTAAACTTTTGTTGTATTTTTCAAACTTGTATGAGTGTTGTTGTGGAACATGTAAGACGTCTGTATTGACATGTCAAACTTTTATGTGTTATTGTAGAACATGTGTGTTGTTATGGAACTTGTATGTGTTGTTATGGAACTTATATCTCTAAGAATTCTGTTTTACATGTTCTTATAAAAGTCTGTGGTTACAATAACACTCATGAAAAATAACTGGTTCACAACAAAAAAGTCAGTGGTAACACCTGCAACAACTTGTTCACACCAAAAAAGTCTGTGGAAACAATAACATTCCTAAATAAGAAAACTTGCAACATCTGACTCAAAACCAAATGCAACCACGACCATATCATAAAGAGACTCATTTTGAGTGATCATTGAGATAAGGGATCTCGAACTCTGCACGACGAGGCAATAGATTAGTTAATGCTACGTCTCCTGTCGGTGGAACTTCCTCAAACATCTCAGCTCCTAATCTCTCCCGCAATGCCTGAATGTTCCCATCGTTAAGTCCATCAAACTGCCATCCTAAGGCTAGGCACTCTTTTTATTCTCCAGAATCCTAAACACATTTTTCAAAACAAATCTGTGATCAACGAATCAAAACTGTGGACATACTTAAAATAAGTCTGTGAACATATTAAAACAAATCTGTGGTTATGTCAAAACAAATCTGTGGTGATACAAACAAGTATGTGAACATATCAAAACAAATCTGTGGTCATATCTAAACAAATCTGTGGTGATACTAACAAATCTGTGTCTTAGTAAACACAAACCAGCGAAATTCAGAATCACTGAAGTTAACTCCACCGGAATCTATGTCGATGACTAGACAGAACCCATCGAGAACCAATAAATCTGCAATCAAAACAATGCAACCAACAAACAAATCTGTAATGAGAAACAAATAATCTGCGATAACTAACAAATAAGTCTGCCGTCAAGACTGGTATTTCATCGAACACCTTTCATGCGATACGTATTTACAACTTAATTTATCAAAGAGACCATAAATCAAAGGAAAACCTCGATGTAGCTGCTACTGGTGGGGGCATTTGGCGTAGTTGTTGGCGGCAAAGCCTAAGAAGACGAAGTAGAAGCGGTGGAGAAGAGAGAAGCGACGATCTGGCGAAGGAGGGAGAAGCAGCATAGCGAAGAAGAGGGCAACGAAGAAACGAAGAAGAAGAGATAAAATGTTTTGGATTTTTTTTTTTTTTGTGATATAAGAATGATTTTTATTTTTTTTGTTTCAAAATTAAATAAAAAATGGCAATTTCTTTATTATAACGTAGAAACAGGTTAGAAGGTCTTTTTACAAAAGATATGAGTCATTCTAGTTCCGCATTTCAAAACAGAGTCAATCTAGTTATTTCTATTAAGATATGGATCATTCTGAGTAATTTTCACTAAAATAAATAAATATATAAGTGTATGTTTTTGTTTTATTGGGTTATAAGACGACCAAATTTTATTAATCTTAAATGTGTTATATACATATCATGTTTCCTTTTTGGGTTTGATTAATTAGTATTCACTATTTGCTAGCTAGAATACTGTTTGCTGATATATATACTCGATGCATATCATATAAAATGAAGAATTTGTATTTTAAATCCGGGTGACAAAAGGAAATCGTGATCGTAAAACATTTGAGCTCAAATTATTCTATCTAACTGAATGCTATGAATTATAGATTTGGATTGTCAAGAACTTCCATCATCTCTCAGAGATTAATGCATGCGTATATTTACACAACTTTAGGTTATGGAGTTTTCTTTCCAAACTATTAATAGAAAAAAAAAAAAAAAAACTAAAAAAAAAAAATAAGGTTTTCTTTCCAAAATATGTTCTGAATCATCAAAACCTTGTATTGCAAGTAGGATGACTATAAATTTGGACAGTGGTGGAGCCAAAATATTTTTTATAGGGCTCATACATTGATATGATTAAATAATACTGTTTATTTTTTAATCTTAATAAAGTTTTATACTTCAAAAAAAATTAAGAATAATGTTATTAGGCCTAGGCGTTCGGATATTCGGCTCGGGTTCGGGTCGGGTTTTTCGGGTTCGTATTTTTCGGGTTTAGAAAACTAAGACCCGTTCGGGTATTTTAAAACTTCGGGGTCGGGTCAGGTTCGGATCGGGTATTTCGAGTTCGGATTCGGATTTACCCAAAGTATCCAAATATTAGAAATTTTGTATCCGATTCTATGCAAAGTATTAAATATACTCAAAAAAATCTATAAAACTCAAGTATTTTAACCCGAATCTAGCACAAAGTAGCTAAAACACCCGAAAATATCTTAACATCCGAATAATTTAGGCACTTAGGTTATTACAAGTATAAATATTACTAATATATTATAACTATGTACTTATATTTTGGGTATGTTCGGGTACTTGTTCGGGTTCGGGTTCGGGTTTTCGGATTGTGAAGTTTAGAACCCGTTCGGGTATTTTAAAACTTCGGGTTCGGATTCGGATCGGATTTTTCGGATCGGGTTCGGTTCGGTTCTTTGGATTCGGGTATTATGCCTAGGCCTAAATGTTATTATTGCTATAAATTCTAGTTGTTTTTAAAATTTTTTTTACCAATTTTTCGTATAGAATATACATATATACAAATTTTATTTTATTTTATAACAAAAAGAAAAAAATATCCATATTTAAGTAAAGAAAACATAAAACTGATATGGAAAAAGGATCAAGGATTAATTATTATGTATTTAAAAAGTAAAAGCAACAAATGATTAACTAAAGAAAAGTTTGACGTGGGGTCAAAGAGAGGATTTGAGATATGTCCATAGAGGTCAAATGATATGATTCTAGCTAAATAACTCACCAAATAGTAATTATATAAGGCTAAAAAAAAAAAACCTTAAGAAGTTATTGGGGTCAGTTGACCCCACTCCCTTCAACGTACGTCCGCCACTGAATTTGGATGGATTGATCAAACATTATAGGTTTTCCGGCAAATTCAAAATCTTTCCAAACCTAAGAGTTATGTATTATAAATAAATATAACTTAAAACTATTCAGCTATTGTTTTCAATCCACTAATTCACCGAGATAATATTTGGAGTTTAATGATACCAATAATAATAAAATAAAAAGCATATTATCAGATTCTATGGTTTAGTAGGTTTAGTTATTTGGTTTAACTTAACCAATTGTATAGCTATAGTATAAATACTCTTGTACAATGATGAATATACAATAATGAGAAAGTCAACATTTGAAAACTCTAACAAACTATTCTCATCATCTTTTTCTTCGTAAAATGGTATCGGAGCCATCAAAGCTCAAAACCCCATTGATTTCGACCTGATTTCTTCGTTCCGAACTCAGATTCTTCTTCTCCGTTGCCTAATCTCTAGATCCAATGGTGACTGTAGCTCGTGCTCAACGAAAATCCACTCGATCGAAGTCTGGTACAAGTTCCGCTACTCGAAAGCCGTCGCGATCCACCGGTGTTGTTGATTCACCTCCGAACTCTCCTCCAGTTACTAGATCTAATGTTTCTGGAGCTTCGCGAGCTCAAACAACATCGGAATCTCCAGATCTGACTCACTCTCCATTCTTTATGCATAGCGCCGATCATCCAGGTTTAAATATCATCTCTCACCGCTTAGATGAAATGAACTATGGTGATTGGAGTGTTGCTATGCTTATCTCTCTAGATGCTAAGAACAAAACTGGATTCATAGATGGAACTCTCTCTCGTCCTTTAGAAACGGATTTGAATTTTCGTATGTGGTCTAGGTGTAATAGCATGGTCAAATCCTGGTTGCTTAATTCTGTTTCTCCTCAGATTTATCGAAGTATTCTTCGTATGAATGATGCTTCGGATATATGGCGTGATCTTCACAGTCGTTTCAATCTGACTAATCTTCCACCCACATATAATCTTACTCAAGAGATCCAGGATTTACGCCAAGGTACATTATCTCTGTCTAAGTACTACACTCGTCTCAAGACATTATGGGATCAATTGGATAGTACAGAGGCATTAGATGAGCCCTGTACATGTGGTAAAGCTACTCGTCTGCAACAGAAGGCAGAGAGAGCTAAGATTGTGAAATTCTTGGCTGGTTTGAATGAATCTTATGCGATTGTTCGCAGACAGATCATAGCTAAGAAAGTTCTTCCTAGTTTGGCAGAGGTGTATAACATTTTGGATCAAGACAATAGTCAACAGGGATTCTCTAATGTTGTTGCTCCACCTACTGTTTTCCAAGTATCTGGGAATGCTAACTCTAATGGCATGGATCCTACTATTTGTTATGTTCAAGATGGTCCTAATAAGGGAAGACCAATTTGTTCTTTTTGCAATAGAGTGGGACATATTGCTGAGAGATGTTACAAGAAACATGGATTTCCTCCTGGATTCACACCCAAAGGAAAAACTGGTGATAAGTTTCAGAAACCAAAACCTCTGGCTGCTAATGTTACTTTGACAACTATAGAGTCTGTGGATACTCATTCTAATTTGGAGAATATGGTTGGGAACATGAATAAAGAACAACTTCAACAGTTCATTGCAATGTTCAGCTCTCAACTTCAGAATTCTTCTCCCAGTAACTCTGCAGTTGCTAGTTCTTCTCAGTCAGAAAATATTAGTATTTCTTTTTCCAACAGGTCCCACTGTGAAGATCAGTGGTGTTGGTACATTAAGACTTAACAGTCATATCCTTCTCCAAAATGTGTTATTTATCTCGGAGTTTCGACTGAATCTCATCAGTATAAGTTCTCTCACTGATGATGTTGGTTCCCGAGTAATTTTTGACAAAACTACTTGTGAAATTCAGGATCCTATCAAGGCCCGGAAGCTTGGTCAAGGTAGAAGAATTGCAAATCTCTATGTGTTGGACATTGAGTAATCTATCTCAGTGAATGCAGTTATGGATATCAGTATGTGGCATAGGAGACTTGGTCATGCTTCTTTGCAAAGACTTGATGTTATTTCAGATTCATTGGGAACTACAAGGCACAAGAATAAAGGCTCTGATTATTGTCATGTCTGTCATTTAGAAAAACAGAGAAAGCTATCCTTTCCTTCTCAGAATAAAGTTTATAATGAGATATTTGACATGTTACATATAGACATTTGGGGTCCTTTCTCAGTTGAAACAGTTGATGGTTTTATGTACTTCTTAACAATAGTAGATGATTATTCAAGAGCAACATGGATTTATCTACTAAGAATTAAGTTTGAGGTACTAACAGTTTTCCCTGGTTTTATTGAACAAGTTGAAAATCAATACAAGATCAAGGTTAAGGCTGTGAGATTTGATAATGCACCAGAATTAAGATTTGCTAGTTACTATCAACAGAAGGGTATTGCTTCATTTCATTCTTGTCCAGAGACACCAGAACAGAATTCTGTTGTAGAAAGAAAGCACCAACACATATTAAACGTAGCCAGAGCTCTAATGTTTCAATCTCAGGTACCACTCTCTTTATGGGGTGACTGTGTTCTCACAGCTGTTTTTCTTATCAACAGGACTCCATCACAGTTGCTTTCTAACATGACACCTTATGAGATTCTTACTGGTTCAGTTCCTCAATATGAGCAACTTCGTACTTTTGGTTGTTTGTGCTACAGTTCTACATCACCAAAACAAAGACACAAGTTTCAACCAAGATCAAGAGCTTGTTTGTTTCTTGGATATCCTTCTGGATACAAAGGTTACAAATTGATGGATTTGGAGAGTAATACGGTTTTCATCTCTAGAAATGTGATATTTCATGAAGAAATTTTCCCATTGGTTAAAGATCCAAGATCAGAGGGTTCTTTGGAGTTCTTCACACCAATGGTTCCTGTGTCGTCAGGTACTCATCATTCTCCTCTCTCTTCTCTTTCATCACAAATTTCTGATCTACCACCACAAATTTCTTCTCAGAGAGTTAGGAAACCACCTGCTCATCTGATAGATTATGACTGTAATATTATACAGTTTAATCATAAATATCCCATTTCCTCTACACTTTCTTATTCTAAAATTTCTCCATCTCATATGTGTTATATCAATAATATCACAAAAATTCCTATTCCCACCACTTATGCTGAGGCACAGGACACCAAAGAATGGTGTGAGGCGGTTGATGCTGAGATTGGTGCTATGGAATCTAGTAACACTTGGGAGATTACTACATTACCACCAGGAAAGAAAGCAGTAGGTTGTAAATGGGTATTCACATTGAAATTTTTGGCTGATGGTAGTCTTGAAAGATATAAGGTTAGATTGGTTGCAAAAGGTTATACTCAGAAAGAAGGTTTCGATTATACTGACACATTTTCTCCAGTTGCTAAGATGACCACAATCAAGTTGTTGTTGAAAGTTTCAGCTTCTAAGAAATGGTTTTTGAAGCAGTTGGATGTGTCTAATGCTTTTTTGAATGGAGAATTGGAAGAAGAGATATTCATGAAGTTGCCTGATGATATGTCTATAATTTGCATGATTTAAGCATTCATTCTTCATCACTTTGTCATTGTTTCAATCACATTTCATCTCATCAGTAGTCGTTTTAGTGTGTTTTGCATACTTAGGACGTTTTTGCATTAGGATTGCATGTGCATTGCATATTTGGTTGTTTTCAGGTACTTTGGATGCTTTTGGAGTTCAAACAGATGAGAAACATAACAGAAATTCAGAACGCTCAATCACGCCTTCAGCCAAAGCACTCGATCGCAACCTCGAAGCCCTGACAGAGCAAAAGCACTCGATCACAACCCCAGAAACTGTCATGAAAGGAAAAACCACTCGATCACAACCCCAGAGCAATTTCTGAAGAAACCACTCGATCACAAGATCGAGCAGAAGCTGTCATGGAGGACATACCACTCGATCACAACCCCGGAGAAGCCAGAAGCTTAGTTTCACTCGATCGCAGGGTCGCTGGACCATTCCATCTCGTCTTCACTACAGACCACTTGATCGCAAGACGGAGTTCCCGAAGCCCAGTTTGATCAGTTTCACTCGATCACAGGGAGGCCTATTTCAGCCCAACAAATGCTCGATCGCAGGGTCTCGATGTGAAGACCACTATCTCGAACTTTCCTTATTTGACTTTTTTTTCGCTTATATAAGCAGCCTCTAAGGGTTTTCCCTAGGGCATCCAGTCTTTATTTTCAGTTTTTACCTAGACTTGTTTTCGTAGCCGCAGTGTGTTCTTCCTGCGACTTTGTATTCACTTTCAAGTATTTTATAATTCAGTTTTCGTTTCAGCCTTTATCATTTCCTGTTATCATGTTTTCAATCGTTTCATTGCTATTGTTTTTTATTATGTCTGAGTAGTGAATTGTATTTCTGAGGATGGGATAGAGTAGTCGTGGTTGCCTTAGTCGCTTTAGATGGTTGAGTTTAGATTGTTTGAATCCCTTCTGGATTAGTTGCGCTTATTGCTTGTTCCTTTCTGATCAACTGGAAAATGAATCCAGACATTCCCGCACCCAAAAGGTGTTTGATGGAATGTTTGATCCACTAATTCCAGAGATACTCGTCTCTATCCCAAGGTATTGGCCGTTTAGAGCGGGTATTGGCTTTAACAAGTTGATTCGATATTGCCTGCTTAGTTAGAGATCGCTAATGGTGATTAGGTCTGTGTCTAGCTCTGCTTGAGAATTTCTATCACGGTGGTGAATTGATTTGCTTTTGAACTTGTTGTCAAGGGATAGCTTCTGTGAAGTTTTGTCAACCGTCTAAATAGATTAAGTAGACCACGCTATTCGATTACCCTGTCCTTAGGAATCTCTCATCCATTTGATTGCATGTTATCTTACCTGCTTTGTTATTCAACTGCCTGCTATTGCTAGTTTGCATTTCAGTTTCATTTCATTTTTGTTATTTCGCATTAGGACTATTAGAAAACAACAACTCTCTGCTTGGCTTGACTTAGTAAATTCTGATCACATCTCATCTGTTTGCATCACACTATATTGGATTGACACCCTATAGTACTACAACGACATGATAGTGCTTTAGGATTAATTGATCTTAAAAACCTATTATCAATTTGTCGTCGTTGCCAGTTTAGTGTTTGTTTGCTATATTTGAGATCATTAGAATCGTTAAGATCAAGTTCGTTTTTGTTACACAAGATACTGACATTGTGTTTTTCTGTCTGTGTTTCAGGTACTCACATCAACCAGCTTTACAGACTCATCTCTGATTGGTCTGCGAAAGCCTTGCTGTTACCTGTTATATGCATACACGGTCAAGAGGAAATCAGAATCTCCTCTTCAACGATAACATCGACCGTATCTCTCGCCAACTAAGGGAACAGACAGCAACAGACACAATGGCTGACATTGTAGATGACCAAGACCAACCCAACAACATTGGTGCTGGTGACTTCCCACACAATCACAACCAGCGTCATGGAATTGTTCCTCCACCAGTCCAGAACAACAACTTTGAAATCAAGAGCGGTCTCATTGCAATGGTTCAGGGGAACAAGTTTCACGGCTTGCCAATGGAGGATCCGCTTGATCATCTTGACGAGTTTGAAAGGCTCTGCGGCCTTACTAAAATCAATGGAGTAAGTGAAGACGGTTTCAAGCTTCGCTTGTTCCCATTCTCACTTGGAGACAAAGCCCATCTGTGGGAAAAGACGCTACCCCAGGGTTCAATCACGACCTGGGATGACTGCAAAAAAGCCTTCTTGGCTAAATTCTTCTCCAACTCCAGAACAGCAAGACTCCGGAATGAGATATCCGGATTCACTCAGAAGAATGCTGAAACCTTCTGTGAAGCATGGGAGCGCTTCAAAGGTTATCAGACCAAATGCCCTCATCACGGCTTTGGAAAAGCTTCTCTTCTCAGCACACTCTACAGAGGCGTCCTTCCCAAGATAAGGATGTTGCTTGACACCGCTTCCAATGGGAACTTCCTCAACAAAGACGTTGGTGAAGGGTGGGAGCTCGTTGAAAACTTAGCTCAATCGGATGGCAATTACAACGAGGATTATGACAGAAGCATCCGCACCAGTACTGACACTGATGACAAGCACCGCAAAGAGATGAAAGCTCTCAATGACAAACTTGACAAGCTCCTGCAAGTGCAACAGACGCATGTTCACTTCGTCTCTGAAGATGAACAATTCCAAGTCCAAGAGGGGGAGAATGATCAGTCTGCTGAAATCAGTTACATTCAGAACCAAGGTGGCTACAACAAGGGTTACAACAACTACAGATCAAACCCGAATCTGTCATACAAAAGCACCAACATTGCCAACCCTCAAGACCAAGTTTATCCTTCTCAACAGCAGCAACAACAACCGAAACCGTTTGTTCCATACAACCAAGGTCAAGGGTTCGTTCCAAAGCAGCAGTTCCAGGGAGGATATCAACAACAGCAACCACCACCTGGTTTCCCATCACAGCAACATCAAGCACCTTCACCCCCGGATTCTGATATAAAGAACATGGTCCAACAGATACTTCAAGGGCAAGCCACAGGAGCGATGGAAATTGCAAAAAAGTTGGATGAATTAAACAACAAAGTCGACCGCAATTTCAATGACCTTAACAACAAGTTTGAATCATTGAGTACTAGACTGCGCTATCTGGAAGGCAATCCTATTTCAACATCCATTTCCAACAACCCAGGCCAACTTCCAGGGAAAGCAATCCAGAACCCAAAGGAGTATGCCACTGCTCATGCTATCACTATCTGCCATGATCGAGAGCTGCCAACTCGACATGCCACTACCTCAATCACTGAGGACAGTGAAGTTCAGGATTCAGCTGAAAAGGCAACAGAGGAGCATATACTCGATCCATCTACTCGATCACCTCCTGCAGCATCTCAATTTCTTGAAAAACCAGCTGCTGCAATGACCAAGGATACAGTCTTTGTGCCACCTCCAAAAAAATTGGGAGATCCTGGCTCGTTTACCTTACCTTGCTCTATAGGTCCCTTAGCCTTCAATAACTGCCTATGTGATCTAGGTGGTTTTATAAGTCTCATGCCTCTCTCCGTGGCCAAGAGACTAGGTTTCAGCGAATACAAATCTTTCAACAACTCCTTGATCCTGGCTGATGGGTCTGTTAGACTACCTCATGGGATATTAGAAGATCTGCCTATTAAGATTGGAAATGTTGAAATCCCCACAGACTTCATAGTGCTCGAAATGGATGAAGATCCAATCAATCCTTTAATCTTAGGGAGGCCCTTCCTAGCTACAGCCGGAGCAGTCATAGATGTCAAGAAGGGGAAGATTGATCTTAATCTTGGAAAAGATTTCAAGATGGAGTTTGACATTAATGATGCTATGAAGAAACCTACTCGACATGCCCCTAATTCAATCACTGAGGACAGTGAGATTCAAGAAGGGGAGGCTTCTACTCAGATTGAAATCTCTGTTATTGAGCTCGACTATTCAGCTCAACCTAGCCATCAAACTCAGTCTTCCTTAGAAGAGAAAGCTGCTATAATTGAGAGAATGGTAAAACGATTCAAACCAACTCCATCACCTTCACTTGCTCTCCCATGGAAGTTTAGGAAAACTTGGAAAGACAGATATGAATCTCTTGCAGAAAAACAGCTTGACGAGATGGAAGCAGTGATGCCATTAATAGAAGTTCTCAAGTTGATTCCGGACCCTCATAGAAATGTGAGAAACTTGATACTAGAAAGGCTCAACATGTATCAAGATACAGGTGATGAATATGACGCCGATCCGATTCAAGCCCCTGATGAGAGGATTATTCAAGAAAAGTTGGAAGATCCTGGATCCTTCACTCTGCCATGTTCCATCAAGTAATCGACTTTCAGCAATTGTCTATGTGATCTAGGAGCTTCAGTCAGTCTAATGCCACTCTCTGTGGCACGGAAGTTGGAATTTGTCCAGTACAGGCCTTGCGACATCACCTTGATTCTTGCTGATAGGACTACAAGGAGACCTTTTAGCCTGCTGGAGGATGTGCCAGTAATGATTAATGGAGTAGAAGTGCCTACTGATTTTGTTGTGCTTGACATGGATGAAGAACCTAAGGATCCTCTGATTTTAGGAAGACCTTTCTTGGCCTCAGTGGGAGCATTAATAGATGTCAGATATGGTAAGATTGATCTCAACCTTGGGAGGCACGTCAAGTTGCAGTTTGACATCAACAAAACTCCAACAAGATCAACAACAAAGGGAAAGACCTTGGAAATTCAGAGAGCGGTTCAGGGAGAAGGAATTGAGGCTGCAAAAGTGAAGGAACCAGTTCTAGTCCAGACTCAACCTTCGAACTCAATCACTCGATCGAGTATACCTTCAGCGCTTGATTGGCGAGAGCTCAAAAGGAAATCTGATCTCCAAGAAAGAACCATTCAGAAGCTGACCCACACTGTTGAAAAGCTTAAAGACATACTAAGTCATATTCAAAGGGGAGTTCAACCTCAGCCCAACATGGATGTTACTTCTACTGGGAAATCCACTTCGGAAAGGTCAGAGAAAAAGGACTATCCACCAGAAGAGGAAGCAGCTTACTTTGAGGAAAGAGGAATTGAGTACTGAGCTGCACAATTGTCAAGAGAGGATGCTGAGTATGACGATGAGTTCAGTGAAGGAGAGGACTTCTCAAGTTCTCTCTCTCACATTTTTTCAGCCTAATAAGTGTGAGGAGTCAAGCTAGAGACTCTAAACAAGCTCACTTGGGAGGAAGTCCCATGATTATCCTTGTATATACTTTTTATTTTCTAGGTATTTTTGATGTGTTTTGGTTGTGTCTTTGGTTCTCAGGGAATAAATAGCATCTGGAGTAATAAACAAGTGTGCGATTGAGTGTTGAAATAAAAATTGTTTCAATTTTTACTAAACCACTCGATCGCAACATAGGAGTGGAGAGCTCGGGCATGCGATTTAGCGGTTCTGGATCACATCCTTTTCAATAATGTTTTCAAACCACTCGATCGCAACAAACACTTGGTGAGATCGAGTGGTCATTTATTTGGCTAACCCATTTCACTCGATCCCAAGGGTAGGTGAAAGTGTCCGACAAGAACTTCAATGACAACCCATGCACCCATGGAGTCCATTGGACTTGAATCTCCACCAACACTCCAAAAAGGCCCAAGTTGTGTCCCCTTGTAACCCATGACACACAAGTGAAGGATTAACGACCCATACTCAATCACAAGGCCCGTAGATTAAAGCAGACCCATCCTGCCGCATCATAAAGGGTCATTGCACCACATCCGTCCTTTTGAAGGTAACACACCAAAACACAATTGTAAATACCGTTTTTGTTTTTGTTTCTTGTGTTTATCTTGAATTCTTTCACAAATTTTCATTACACAAGGGACTGTGTAATTTAAGTTTGGGGGAGGGTTCAAGACGTATTTGACTTGTTTTTTGTGAATATCAATTGAGTCTGCATATCATCTAAAACATAGAAAAAAACAAAAAAAATTTGAAATTTTCTGAAAATGTATTCCACAAAAACAGAGTGTTCATGTAGTTGCATTGCATTTAGGATTGAGTCTAGAGTGTTTCATTTAGGATTGTTGCATATGCATCGGGGATAATGAGGAAATAACCTTGTAAGCATGTTGATTTACTGAATAAACTCAATGCCCTCGTTACTAGTTGTCTGATGCATTTGAATGACTTTGAAGTAAAACCGCACCATGTTCTATAGAAACCACTCGATCGCATGTCATGACACCTTTCCCTGTCAATTTGAACTTGAATCTGACCTATAATTATCATGTTTGCATCGGTTTTGAACTCGTGGATAGAATACATACTTGGATTTTCTTTCACTTATTCACCACTCTTGTTAATCCAAGTAGCTGCTTCTGTTATTGGAGTAGTTTCCCCACCCTTAACCAACCCTTCTTTCAAGCCATGTTATTTGTGAGAGCATGTGAGGCCTATTTCAGGATTGAGCTTGGTAGAACGTGTTAGGTTTGAGCCGACAAGAGTAGTATCTCATGTAGTTCCAATCCGCGTTTTCGGACTTGGTAGGACTACGTGGGAACTTATTTGGGGATTGGGATTGAGTGTGAAAAGAAAAAGAAAAAAAAAACGGGTTAAAGTCTTTAGGAGAAGGAAGCTGAAAATCATACTCAGGTCTAGTGAATGTTTGGGAAGTAAAGAATTGTTAAGTTATGCTCTAAAAAAAAAGATGGCAACAAAAACAGAAAAGATTATAAGAGCCATAAGAGTTTAAGAAAAACCAATTCACTAGACTAGACTCATAGAGTATAAGAAAGTTTCTCCTTAAGAACAAAAGCCAAAGAAAAGAAAAGACATATTGATCCAAGAAAAAAATCGAAATATGCCTTTAGTGCAAAAGGGTAGACTTAGGATCATCAATGGGTTTAGAAATAGGACCATCTACTTGTTATTCACAGTTTATGTCATTGGGTAGATGGGATGCTATTCTTGTATGCATAGGTTGGCACTTACCTTTAGCATCCTTCTAAAGCTCAGTCTATTCTTATTGAGAGTCTCCTGTTATTAAAATCTGAACCACCATAAAGGGACCATCTTTGTCTCATAACCTGTCCTTAGCCAAACGAGTTCACTAACGTTGCACAGCTTGATTCATGATTTTGAACTTAATGAATGTTAAAGGGATTGGTTGATTTTGACGCATTATGCAATTGAGTGTGAGTTGGATCTTGACAGAGCATGGCTAAAGTTTTTAAGTAGAAGTCGTTCACCTCGCATCTTAGAACTATTAACTTGGACATTGAGCTTAATTACTTCATCACATGTTTTGGTTCTGAGTCCCCAACTTCAAACCTCTCTTCCCGCTTATGTTTTCTTGTTTGCTTGAGGGCAAGCAAAGACTAAGTTTGGGGGAGTTGATATGTCTATAATTTGCATGATTTAAGCATTCATTCTTCATCACTTTGTCATTGTTTCAATCACATTTCATCTCATCAGTAGTCGTTTTAGTGTGTTTTGCATACTTAGGACGTTTTTGCATTAGGATTGCATGTGCATTGCATATTTGGTTGTTTTCAGGTACTTTGGATGCTTTTGGAGTTCAAACAGATGAGAAACATAACAGAAATTCAGAACGCTCAATCACGCCTTCAGCCAAAGCACTCGATCGCAACCTCGAAGCCCTGACAGAGCAAAAGCACTCGATCACAACCCCAGAAACTGTCATGAAAGGAAAAACCACTCGATCACAACCCCAGAGCAATTTCTGAAGAAACCACTCGATCACAAGATCGAGCAGAAGCTGTCATGGAGGACATACCACTCGATCACAACCCCGGAGAAGCCAGAAGCTTAGTTTCACTCGATCGCAGGGTCGCTGGACCATTCCATCTCGTCTTCACTACAGACCACTTGATCGCAAGACGGAGTTCCCGAAGCCCAGTTTGATCAGTTTCACTCGATCACAGGGAGGCCTATTTCAGCCCAACAAATGCTCGATCGCAGGGTCTCGATGTGAAGACCACTATCTCGAACTTTCCTTATTTGACTTTTTTTTCGCTTATATAAGCAGCCTCTAAGGGTTTTCCCTAGGGCATCCAGTCTTTATTTTCAGTTTTTACCTAGACTTGTTTTCGTAGCCGCAGTGTGTTCTTCCTGCGACTTTGTATTCACTTTCAAGTATTTTATAATTCAGTTTTCGTTTCAGCCTTTATCATTTCCTGTTATCATGTTTTCAATCGTTTCATTGCTATTGTTTTTTATTATGTCTGAGTAGTGAATTGTATTTCTGAGGATGGGATAGAGTAGTCGTGGTTGCCTTAGTCGCTTTAGATGGTTGAGTTTAGATTGTTTGAATCCCTTCTGGATTAGTTGCGCTTATTGCTTGTTCCTTTCTGATCAACTGGAAAATGAATCCAGACATTCCCGCACCCAAAAGGTGTTTGATGGAATGTCTGATCTACTAATTCCAGAGATACTCGTCTCTATCCCAAGGTATTGACCGTTTAGAGCGGGTATTGGCTTTAACAAGTTGATTCGATATTGCCTGCTTAGTTAGAAATCGCTAATGGTGATTAGGTCTGTGTCTAGCTCTGCTTGAGAATTTCTATCACGGTGGTGAATTGATTTGCTTTTGAACTTGTTGTCAAGGGATAGCTTCTGTGAAGTTTTGTCAACCGTCTAAATAGATTAAGTAGACCACGCTATTCGATTACCCTGTCCTTAGGAATCTCTCATCCATTTGATTGCCTGTTATCTTACCTGCTTTGTTATTCAACTGCCTGCTATTGCTAGTTTGCATTTCAGTTTCATTTCATTTCTGTTATTTCGCATTAGGACTGTTAGAAAACAACAACTCTCTGCTTGGCTTGACTTAGCAAATTCTGATCACATCTCATCTGTTTGCATCACACTATATTGGATTGACACCCTATAGTACTACAACGACATGATAGTGCTTTAGGATTAATTGATCCTAAAAACCTATTATCACCTGAAGGTTATGCTAGCTAGAAAAGGTCCGCAATTACCATCAAATGCTGTTTGTAGGTTGAAACGATCCATTTATGGTCTTAAACAAGCTTCCAGACAGTGGTTTAAGAAGTTTTCTGCATCACTTATCAGTTTGGGTTTTAAAAAGACTCATGGTGATCATACTCTATTTCTCAAAGAGTATGAAGGTGACTTTGTTACTGTCTTAGTCTATGTTGATGATATTGTGATAGCTAGCACAAGTGAGACTGCTGCAGCACAATTGACTGATGACTTGAAGTTGAGATTTAAGCTGAGGGATCTTGGTGATTTGAAATATTTTTTGGAGCTTGAGGTTGCTAGGACGACTGCAGGAATTTCATTATGTCAAAGAAAGTATGCTTTGGAGTTATTGCAGTCTACTGGTATGCTTAATTGTAGGCTGGTTTCAGTACCAATGATTCCTAATGTGAAAATGATGAAAGAAGATGGTGATTTGCTAGAAGATAAAGAGCAATATCGCAGAATTGTTGGCAAATTGATGTATCTGACAATCACAAGGCCAGATATCACTTTTGCGGTTAACAAGTTATGCCAATTCTCTTCTGCTCCTAGAACTATTCATCTTGCTGGAGCTTACAGAGTTTTGCAGTATATTAAAGGAACAGTTGGACAAGGCTTATTTTATTCTGCTTCCCCTGATCTCACTTTAAAGGGATTTGCAGACTCTGATTGGGCATCCTGTTCTGATAGTCGCCATTCTACTACTGGTTTCTCAATGTTTGTAGGGGATTCTTTGATATCTTGGCGATCAAAGAAGCAACATACAGTGTCAAGATCCTCTGCAGAAGCTGAGTACAAAGCTTTAGTTTTGGCAACTTGTGAGATAGTCTGGTTGTATACTCTACTTACCTCTTTGAAGACTTCTCCAACGGTGCCTATCCTCTTTTCAGACAGTACTGCAGCAATATATATAGCCACTAATCCAGTCTTCCATGAGAGAACCAAACACATTGAAATTGATTGTCACACAGTTAGGGAGAGACTGGACAATGGTGAAATCAAGCTACTTCATGTGAGAACTGATGATCAAGTAGCTGATATTTTGACTAAACCATTGTTTCCTCATCAATTTGAGCATCTTAAATCCAAGATGAACATTCTAAACATTTTTGAATGCTCATCTTGAGGAGGCATATCAGATTCTATGGTTTAGTAGGTTTAGTTATTTGGTTTAATTTAACCAATTGTATAGCTATAGTATAAATACTCTTGTACAGTAATGAATATACAATAATGAGAAAGTCAACATTTGAAAACTCTAACAAACTATTCTCATCATCTTCTTCTTCATAAAACATATATATATATATATATATATCATTATCATCTACTATATACCTCACATTCATTTGTTTCTGTTGTCATTGAATATTAGATTTTCTTTTCATTTTGGACGAAATAACTTTAGAGGTCCTGTATTTTGATTAGGACGTGGTTATTATTATAGTGTCATTGCAAACAAAATAACAATTTCAATATGTGAATTTTGTGGTTGCAATTGAAAATAGTCTGTCTGTTCTCAATTCATGTTTGTGGTCGGGTATAGTTTGTAATTACTATTTACTTGGAAATTACGTCGAGAAACCTCTATCATCTATGGTTTTTAAGATTAAGTTTGAGCAAATATAACAAAAGTTTTATTTTTTATTTGCCACTAGATGACCGTTAATACTAAACCTTCTTTGATCTAACAAGAAATTTACGCAATCAAATCTATATCATATTGATTAAGTATGATGATAATTGCAAATCTAACCATAAATGCAGATCCAATTATAATGATATAGTAGCTCGATTATGAGAACCCTGGAGATTTTATTATGAAATCTATAGGCCCAAATATCAGAATCAAAGAAGAAGAAAAACTCGATCAACTAGATGATTCGAAATCTATTTTTTTAATGTATGTACTCATTATTATTATACAATCATGGCCAGAGAGGCCATACCACATGTGTATAGTACAATCTCACATGTGTCAATGCCAAATAATATTCATAAAAACTAAAAACATTGGCTTAAGAGTTGAAGACATGTCCCATGTTCATTTTGGCTTATCTCTTCAATCTCCTAAAAATTGCATTTGCTTGGTTGCTAGGACACACTCACATACAGCTACATGAATTCCCAATGACCCATATGTTTCTTTTAGCTACAAAATTACTAGTCATTTCTGCTTTTCTGGTTATTATTTTCTGCTTATAGAATCATGACAAATAAATACAATAAATAAAGATTTCAATATCCATATGAGACTATTTTAACGTCGATCAAAAAGTGATTTGAATGTTTTTCTGAATTGTCTAAATTGTACTACCCAAAAGGTGTTTTATTACATAATATAGCTCACCTATTTATCTGGCATGGTGTTCATGATTTATAATCCAAGTCCCAATTAAGACTAAAAGCGACATATTGGCTCTAAGTCACTTCTTTTGGATCCCACTACTATTTCGGAAAACTAGCTTTTAACATTAAAAAGTTTTTGAAGATTTTACTGATTGAAAATGTAATGGAAAATATATACGAGTCATTCAAAAAAGCAAGATCTAGTCATTCCATAGGGTTCATAGAGATGTTGAAGACTTTCCATATGCGTGTGATCCGAAGTATGTGAAGTGGCACACTTTCTTCTTGATTACTTGCTTGCTTGTTTGTTGTTATTGTTGTGGTTTGGCTCCCGTTGTTTGTGTGGTTGTTGTTTAGAGTTTTGTGGTGTTCGAGTGCGTTTCCCTGTTTTTAGTGGGTTCGGAGAGACTGGGTCGCTCCCAAAGACCGAACAGTTACCTGACGAGGTAACGGGGTTTGCCCGTCGTGGAAGGCCCATGTGGTACATTGTTTATAAACTCCGTGGCTGTAAACGGACTGTTCACTTGTTTGATGGGAAGGATCGTTCACATGGCCATAGGATTTGTTGTTATTGCTTGTTTGTTTAGGATGCTTGTTAGATTGATTGTTTACCATTTGTTAAGTCAATGGTTTTGCTTGTTGCTTGTTTATCTATTTTTTGTTGGGGACTTGGGGTGTTTAATTTCCGAGTTTAGGCGCCGAACTGACTGAGTATCTAGTACTCATGATGCCACTATTTTTGTTGCAGGTAATCCACTTACAATCACTCGCTGCTTCTCAGAATCCTCGATCCTTGGACACGTCGGACGGATGCACCACTGAATGCTACACAAGCAGAATCAAGCGAGTACTTACACAAAATTTGAGTCATGCTCTTCCCTTGAACATTTTTAACGACCCAAAAATATATTGTAGCAAGTCTCTCAACTCTCTCCATGTTTGGTAAGAGTCTCCACTCTTCCTTTACTCCGCGATCCGTAAATCCTAATCCCATCTACCTACCCTGTATAGACATACCGGTTTAACTTGTGTATGAATAAAAATAGATAAAAGACTATCATTTGACTTCTAAGCAGTTAAAATATTGTCTTATTGATGATATTGACCAATCAAGCATAAACAAAATTGTTTTTACGATGAAGAATAATAATTCAATGAGTTAAATACAAAACCTCACCGATTGCATCTGAAAAATCTTAGAAGAGTCACTATATTGTTTATTGAATTATTGACAAATATATTTATCATATTAAATGATATATTTATTTAAATGAAAATATGATTGAGAACAAAAAGATACAAACTTGGCCGTCTCATGTGATAGACCTTACTTCAGTGAGACTGTGCTGATGAAAGAGCATGTGCCTCTCTTAATGACATAAATATAAAATATACACATGGTTTCCCAAACTAATTATATAACATAACACAAATACAATTCAAAATTTTGTTTGTTGGTCACGCAATTACGAAATTAAAACCTAATAAATGCTTAGTGGGAGGAATCCCCACCAGCAAGAAAACTCATAATCATCAACAACAAAAAAGAGAGAATATTCATAAAATTTGTTTGCTAAAAACAGATATAAATAAGTAGCTTTAGTAATGCTATAAATGAGTAACTTGTAGTCTTGTTGGTGATGTTATATATAAATGGTGCCAAAGCAAATTAGTACAAGATATATATCTATGAACTATTACCATTTACCAGCTCAAGCACGTTTTACATCAACTGCTAATTAAATCTGGTCAATATACAACTCCTAAATCCTAATTGATCACATAAGCATCATAAGTATGTCATGCGCAAGTGGTAAAACACTTGGGCCTGATAACTTGTAAAGCTGTCGTGTACAGTGTAATAATCATATATTCTCTTCTTAAGTCAAATGGGTTAATTCAACATTTATCCACCGTTTTATTTAAAACTAATAGCTGCCGTCACAAAACTAATTAATAATGTTCTGATATAAGATAATATAGAATATATATTTTAATATAATAATTTTTACGTTCGTAAAATAGAAACTTCCCATGTGATATATATTCTTCTCTCACCGCCGGTTACGGTTACTGTCTTTTTCTTAGACTTGAAATATTATTGTTTGAACAAAAAAAAATTGAAAATATCAAATCTTTTTGATATTGAATTTTAATACACAGCTTGTGCTCATATATTTTTGGGTTTAATAGTTAACGGTCAATAGTATCAAATATATTACTGTTGTGATTCTTTTCAACATATTGTTCTAATAATCTAATTTAGTCTCACATCGAACCAAGTTTTTGACCAGAGTGTATATTAGTATGTCTTTGAAAAATAATGGGACAGTAAAAAACGATAATTGTGAAAATGAGATCCATATTTTTGATTATATAAGTAAGTGAACGAAGAATATGAATCAAGATTTTCGTCATTAAGTTATAATCTATATTATGAGATTGCAAAACTCGACGAATTAGATGTTATATGAATAAGTGAAATAGACTTGATGCACTTCACAACGTCTTGTAACACAAGCATGACAAAATCAAACCCATCTAAAATGCTCCATTCTCTCATTTTTTTCCGATAACTCTAGGTAATCTTTAGACCTACTGAGGGGTATAGGACTAATCCTTAAAGAGAAGATGTTTTATAGGTAGGGTCTCTCTCCACTCAGGTTTTCAAAGGAGACTCTTCTACAACACTAGAACCACTAACCTACCACCTCTGGTTGTTTTCTTCTCTCATGATAAATCACAAGTTATATGTTTGTAAATAAGTGAAAATTTATCTAGGAGAAAGAATATATGTTTCTACGAATATAAAACAAAAAAAAGAGAGTGGAATTATCAAGAAAAAAAAAAAAAAAACTCTCCGATTAATGGGTTACAGTAAGTGGATAATTCATTTAACACTTTGAATCAAGATCAAATAAAAGTTAGAAGACAGTGAAGCGACAACATAGTCCAATACTTTGAGTTAAAGTAATACTATATAATTTAGTAAAGTTGGTCTAATTACATTTTATAAGTTTAATCTGGTCATCGCTGGACCAAGTTGTCATCCTCCAATTCCTTATCAATCATACAAATTGATTCTTGGCCTTTTCTTGGAATCATCTTTTTTTCTGTGTATTTTTTTTTTCATTAATATTTTTTCTTTAATACACACACATGCATGTATAAACACAGTTTTATGACTGGAGTCGCGTAAGATCCATAAGCAAATAGCTTTTTTAAGTAAAGTATTTTCATTTTATGGGTATAATTATAAAGATCTAAACTTTCCCAAAATAATATAAACAGCAATCTCTCTCCTACTTAATCAAATCACTAGACGCGGCTTTGCTTAACAAAGTAACTTTAAACCAAATCGTCCACCTAAAACCAATAGGATCGATTTTAGTCAATAAAATCGGTTACTATTTTTTAATTTACTTAAAAGGCTGGTAAAATAGTTGCAAACAAAAGGCTAGTTAATAAAAAAAAAAAAAAAGGAAATTGTTAAAAATATCTTTTTTGGTGTGCCCCTTTTCAAAAATGCCCATTTTAGATGTCTATTTTCAAAAATGTCATTTTTTAAATCTGAAATTTTTATAAAGTTTTATTAGGTTTATAAGGTACTTATAGATTGTAGCTACTACTTGAAGACTCGATCCAAGTATTTATAAGGTTTTATAAGGTGCTTTTAAAGGTTTTACAAGTTATTTAAAAGAATTTTTAAGGTTTTTCAAAGGTTTTACAAGATATTTTAAAAGTTTTTAAAGGTATTTAAAATGCATTTATAAGGTATTTATAAAGTATTTATAAGATTTTAGATACATAGAAATGTAGTTTGTGTATGTTTTAATAATATTACATACATATTTGGGTAAATCTTATATTTTTAAGAGCATTTTTTATAAGGTTTTTTAAAAAAAGGTATTTTTGAAAAGTGACATTGAAAAAGTGGCATTTTTGCAAAAGCCCCCCAAAAAAATGGTACTCAAATACTAAATTATAAGATTATATATACATTTAACATCATATTTAGTTTTCACGTTAGCTAATGTATAAAATATTATATGAAAAAACTAACCTTGATTATATGCGTTAGACCTTATTTAAACACTAGATTAGTACTTAACAAGATTTTCTTATCTATACAATATATCAAGAAAATGCTTCTAAATTAACTATACTTGTGATCAAAGATATAATTTTAGTCATATAATAAATTAGTAACTTCTGAAAATTAATTTGAAATAATAATAAAATGCATAGATGAGAAATGACCATAAGTTCCAGATACGTTTAACTATTGTCATGGGTTTACAAATTAGTTATTATTTGAATCATTTGTTATATAATCTGAAATCAAATTTTAAATTGATTTTGCGTATATTTTTGCAAGTAAAATCATATGACTAAATAAAGTAAGAAATCAATTTTTTTTTTTTTAATCATAAATAAATATAGTTTCTTCTTTAGTTATGCACGCTGGAAACAGATCCTCTAATAAAAATTGGACTTTTCAAACAAAGAAAATAAATAAATAAAATCTTCCTTTACAAAAACAAAGAGGAAAATTCAAAGAAAGGAGAACTCTCTTCTTCTTCTTCTTCTGTCCTCTTTATTTACTTAGTTGGTTCACTTGAGCACATGATCCTCGTCTCTCTTTTTTTCTCTCTCTCTCTCAATCACAAGTTTCAGTTACAAGCTGAACCAAAGTATCTCAGATTCTGATCTGATCACTGTTTTGTCTGTGAAACAAAAACAAACGATCCTGTTTTTATGGAAAATTTAATGAAACAGTGACGACTCAAATCCTTTACTCTGTTTTCATCTTTATAATGACAAACATTTCATAGTATCAATATCCCAAATATCTCTTTTTTATTCTCTCCTCTCTCTTTCTTTGTCATTCATGGCTCCAAATTCAGTAGCAGTGACAATGGAGAAGCCAGACAACTTCTCTTTACTAGAAATCAACGGTTCAGATCCATCCGCATTCCCCGACAAGCGTAAATCCATCAGTCCAAAGCAATTCTCATGGTTCCTCCTTCTCAAAGCTCATAGAGTCGTCTCGTGTCTCTCGTGGCTCGTATCTTCGGTTAAAAAGCGAATAGCTTTCTCCGCGAAGAACATAAACGAAGAAGAAGATCCTAAAAGCAGAGGAAAACAAATGTACAGATTCATCAAAGCTTGTCTTGTTATCTCCATAATCGCCTTGTCTATAGAAATCGTCGCGCATTACAAGAAATGGAATCTTGATCTTATAAACCGACCGTCTTGGGAGGTTTATGGCCTTGTCGAATGGTCTTACATGGCTTGGCTCTCGTTTCGATCCGATTATATTGCTCCTCTTGTCATCAGTCTCTCAAGATTCTGCACTGTCCTCTTCTTGATCCAGTCTCTTGATCGGTTAGTACTCTGTTTTGGTTGCTTCTGGATCAAATATAAAAAGATCGAACCTAAGCTCAAAGACGAATCTATCGATTTAGAAGATCCCTCCAGTTTCCCAATGGTCCTTGTTCAGATCCCAATGTGCAACGAACGAGAGGTAAACTATGAATACCCGTTTCTTACTCTCTTTTGCTCTGTTTTTACTCTGTTGTGCTTTGTTTTTACTCTGTTTTTATTTTGTTGTGCTCTGTTTTTACTCTGTTTTGAGTTCTGTTGTGTAATTGTTATGTTCTGTTTTCGATAGGTATATGAACAATCAATAGGAGCAGCATCACAACTTGATTGGCCAAAGGATAGAATCTTGATTCAAGTTCTAGACGATTCAGACGATCCAAATTTACAACTTTTGATCAAAGAAGAAGTATCGGTTTGGGCCGAAAAAGGCGTAAACATAATTTATCGGCATAGGTTGATCAGAACTGGTTACAAAGCTGGGAATTTGAAATCAGCCATGACTTGTGACTACGTTAAAGATTACGAGTTTGTTACTATCTTCGACGCAGATTTTACACCAAATCCTGATTTCCTCATGAAGACTGTTCCTCATTTCAAGGTAAGAACACAAATCTATCTATTAACAAACTTAAAAAAGGAAACTTCTTTCTTGAAGTAAGAAGTTTCGTAATTTACGTTGATGTTTTAGAGAAATTTCAGTGAAAAAAGATTTGTTCTTTTTACACTTTTTAAGTTTAGAAAATGATTTTTTGATTATACTCGTCACCGACAGTTGTCTTTGCTGTTTTTTTATTCTATTTTTTCGGTGGGTCATGTTCTAAGTAACCGACAATTTTTATATTGTTTTAGAAAATCTAAGTTGTATTTGTATTTTTGGTTTTATGTTAGGAAAATCCAAGTGCTTATATTGTATGAAATCAAAGTAACCGACAAGTATAAAATTACAAAAATCATGACTTCTCTAGTTGATTCAATCTAGTTGAAGCTAATATTGATTTTGCTTGATTCCGGGTTTCAATTATTCATTTGTTTTTACATTTAGATATTACATGTAGATAATCTTTCTGATATATATATATATATATATATATATATATATATATTATCTAAATGTAATATCTAAATGTAAAAACAAATGAATAATTGAAACCCGGAATCAAGCAAAATCAATATTAGTATAATAATCATTGTTTTTATAAGTTTTTTTTTCAAAAATCGAAGTTTAGTTTATTATTATTATTATTTTTATTTTTTATGTACCCCACCTAAAGAACATATCTCATTTTTCATGTGGGTTGTTGGAGTCAAACTCAAGATGATAGAGACGCCGATTTTAAGTAGACTAGTCAATAACTCAATATATTTTATTTAAATATAAAAGTAAATTTTTTGGAATTTTACATTTATGCAAAACATTTTTGAACAATCAAGATTCTGATTTTTTTTTTCTTAAAAAAATCAAGATTTTGATTAGAAGAAGAAGAGAATTTAAAAAAGAATGTTGTGTTGTTTATTTGCAGGGAAATCCAGAGCTAGGACTGGTCCAAGCAAGGTGGTCATTTGTGAACAAAGATGAGAATCTCCTCACAAGGCTACAAAACATAAACTTATGTTTCCACTTCGAAGTAGAACAACAAGTGAACGGTGTGTTTCTCAACTTTTTCGGTTTCAATGGAACCGCTGGAGTCTGGAGAATCAAGGCATTGGAAGAATCCGGCGGGTGGCTCGAGAGAACGACCGTGGAGGATATGGATATCGCGGTTAGAGCGCATCTGAACGGCTGGAAATTCATTTACCTCAATGATGTTGAAGTCACTTGTGAGTTGCCTGAGTCTTATGAAGCTTACAAGAAGCAACAACATCGTTGGCATTCGGGTCCTATGCAACTTTTCCGGTTATGCCTTCCTTCCATTATCAAATCAAAGGTAAAATTTGATTTCTATAACTAGTGATAGTAGTTTAACCAGTCAAAACATCATTACATATACTCATTTGTTTGTTTTGCGGATTTTGATTTTTGTTTGCAGATATCGGTTGGGAAGAAGGCGAATTTGATCTTCCTTTTCTTTCTTTTAAGGAAGCTTATTCTACCTTTTTACTCATTCACACTCTTTTGCATCATACTTCCATTGACAATGTTCATACCTGAAGCCGAGCTTCCCTTGTGGATCATCTGTTATGTTCCTATCTTCATTTCGCTTCTCAACATTCTCCCGTCGCCTAAATCTTTCCCTTTCTTAGTCCCTTACCTCCTTTTCGAAAACACAATGTCGATAACCAAGTTCAACGCCATGATCTCCGGGCTGTTCCAGTTCGGATCAGCTTACGAGTGGGTTGTGACAAAGAAAACCGGGAGATCATCGGAATCCGACTTGCTAGCGTTTGCTGAAAAGGAAGAGAAGTTGCATAGAAGAAACTCGGAGTCCGGTTTGGAACTTCTGAGCAAACTTAAGGAGCAAGAGACCAATCTTGTAGGGCAAGAAACAGTAAAGAAGAGCCTTGGAGGGCTAATGAGGCCGAAGAACAAGAAAAAGACGAACATGGTGTTCAAGAAAGAGCTTGGGCTTGCGTTCTTGCTGCTAACCGCAGCTGCAAGGAGCTTTCTATCGGCGCACGGTCTTCACTTCTACTTCTTGCTGTTTCAGGGACTGTCTTTCTTGGTTGTAGGGTTGGATTTGATCGGTGAACAGATCAGCTAGACTCACACAAAATCAAGACAGAGAACAAGGAAACAAATACCGTTTATATTCGCTATTTTTTGTTTGTTTATTTATTCTTTTCCCTTTCTTATATGTGGGTTTTATACATAATTTTCAAGAACTTATAATGTCCAGTTTCAGATAAATGAATTGAAACGAATTTGTTATATGATTTTGGCATAACGTTTGAAAATCATAGCTCTTAGATGTTCTTGTATTAAATAACATTTTTGTTTTGTTTTAACACTTTTTTTTGGCAAGTTAAAGTGACATTTTTTTATTTTTTTATCGAAAATTTCTTACAAATTTTGGAATTTAGGTTATTAATGAGAAAGCTTGATTTTCCCTTTTTTATTACTAATTTTAAAAGTTTGGTTTTATTATTATTTTGGCATTTTTCCCTTTATTGTCTTAATTTTTTACTTGTTCTGGAAGCAAAAACCCCTAGTATTGTATGTGATATATATTCAGCCGTTTGGCCAAGAGGAACAAGATTAGAAACATTGCTTGTGTTCTCAAAACTGAAACCGAAGATATATCGTCAAATCTAGCATAAGATTTCTAGGTCTACGCGGTTATCTTTCTACAGTCAAAGCCCTTTCTCTATTTGTTGTTGTTCTCTCTGTCTGAGGTTTTCTGTTCGATTTTGTTTCTAGGTCAGTGCGTCAAGAACATCATGGGAATCTGGAGCTATATGGGGAAAACATCAGTATTCATATTTGGTCTTGGATTCTATACGCGTAAGTCGTTGTAAAGGTTCTTCGGGTCATTGATTAGTTTATGATTGTAGCTTTTTTTGGAAAGTAAGCCTGATCCATGTGTTATTGTCTTTTCTTCAGATGCTGCTTTATTCTCTAATTCAGATAATAAGGTAAACACATTGATCTCAAATCCCAATAATGCGATCTTTAGCTTTTGTAAAAACATGATGATGGTTGATTGAATTTCTCATGTTTCAGATGCTTATGACTCAGTTGGAATCCTTCAAAGAGGTAAAAAAGCAAGAACGGTGTTACTATTTTTAAAGGGTACAAGATGTTTTTTTTTTCTTTTCTCTTTTAATGTGTATACTCGAAATTTCTCATCGTTTCAGACTGTTAAGGTTCAGATGGAGTCCTTTAAAGAGGTAAAAGCAAGAAATTGTGTTGTGTTAAAGTTGTTTGATTTGGAAAATACATAAAATAATCTTGTCCTGTTTCAGCCATCTAAAGCTCAAATGGCTAAGTATAGAGAAATGGACCAAAAGTTTGAAGCTAAGTATAAAGAAATGGAAAATAAGTTGGACAATCTTGTGAAGGTAAAAAATCAAGTAATTGGTGTTGATGTGTCTAAAGTTTGTTTGTGTGTTTGATTGATTTTGAAAGGACGCGATTATGTTTGATTTAGAATGTCTTCTTATGTTTCAGTTGTCTATGACTCAAATCTCCGAATTGAAAGTAACTAGAGAGAAGTGTTGCAATGATTTGTGGAAAGCAAGAAAATACATAGAGGAATTTCATGAGGGAATGGATCAGAAGAAACAATCTAATTAAATTATGCCTTTTATGAGTTGTTGTTAAAAAGTCTTTTATGAGTGATCAATGATTTTAAGTGATTTCTTCTTCTCTATGTCTATATTCTTGGTGAACCTTGTCCCATTTATGTTCGAATCATGTTATACCCATGTCGATCGGGGCATAACAAATTGGTATCAGAGCCACAGTTACGTTCTTCTTGACCGTGGGTATAAGTCGTAACGCTATCTCACTTCTCTGATAAATGCTCGCTCGAGTGGAGTCCATCGCAGGGATTCTAGACTGGATATTTAAACCAGCAAGCCTTGCTAACGATGAAGGGATATGCTGAACTTGAAGCAACCAGAAACCTCAATCTATCAAAAACAAAATTATATAAAGGCTAAGTTTATACGATCGCAGATATTAAATATATATAGAATATGAAACTAATTGTCAAGCTGTTGTTTCAAGCTTCCATATAGATCAAATCAGCGTTTACTCAAAATCTGGAATGCATTGTCAAGCTGGTGTTTCAACTTTATATATTCGAAATTTGGAAACAACGGATCCGAATGCTAGGACATCACTCGGAATCTCGTCCCTGGCTACTTTGAATTAAGTCATTAAGCAAAAGATACCAAACAAACTCGTCTACTATCCTATCATGTTCATCAGAGACCATCTTGCAACTTGGTTTCATTTCTCTCGGCCTTAAATCTTTCAACTTGTCTTTATCTTAGCAAGTTTAAAACAAAAGAGATCCTCTTTTAATGTTAAACTAGATCCTGACCCGCACGTACGTGCGGGATTTTATATTTTAAGAAATTGTTATAATAAATTATAATTCGATTTAGATTGTTTTGTTGTTTTGTGATACATATTGTACGGTATATATTATAATGTAAACATAAAAAATGTATCTTTTTTATAATACAATAGCTAAAGTAGTGATTCATGAGATAAAGTTTGGAGTTTGAAACTAAAGAGTAGAGAAAAATAGTATTAGATGTAAATATATTATAGGTTAGATTGATGTAAAGTAGTGCTATATAAATTTTTTTATTTTATGTATCAAAGTAATAGTTCGATTATTTTCGACTATCAATACTTTAAAAGGCTTGTTGTCAATGATGAAACACATTTTAGTTTTATAAGTGTTGAACTATCGGATATGTGAACATCAGTGTTTGTTACTATATTAAAACTTTTAAACGTAGTGATCTATTTTTTTAGTAAATGTATTTTGGGCTAGATTTTATGGGCTTGTAGTAAAGCCATTTATTTGGCCTATTTTGAATTTGTAAATATTTGTGTAATCATACATATAAAAGTAGGGTTTCACTCTCTTCTTATTGGTCTATTTAGAAATGTAACTTAATTTTTTTTTATTTTTAACTAAATCATAAATAAAACACATTTAACTCACACTTTAATATAAAAACTGAAATCATTAAAATTATACATTAATTATATTTTTCCTCTCAATTTTATTCAACACACAATAAATTGGAAATGTAACTCCCATAATTTATTTATTTAAATTGTAACTTATCTAATTTTTCATCCTATAAATACTCATTTCTCATTCTCTCATCCTCTCATCCTCTCACCCTTCCCCTATAGCTCAAATCTTAAATATTTTTTTGTTTTGTATTCTTACATTAGTTTTTTTTTTTTTTTTGAAAGATGCATCTTCATTGTCTATTTTAGATAATCATCTTATAAGTAATCATTCTCTCATCTTCTTCTACTATATTATGTGTCTATTTTTTATGTTGTTATATGGATTAAAAATCAAGAATTCTATTCTAAATATATTTTAGAATGTATTATATATATCTAACATTGTATTCATTTTTGTATATTTCTAAAACTATACTAAAATATACTTATTTATTCTTTAATTTTCATATTTTTAAGTTTAAATTCACATATGTATACTAAAAGTTTTGATGGTTATAACAAAATTTTCAGGTTTATTGGTGATGGTGAGTTAAATATAGCAATTCCAATCATTGCACAACAAGATAATGAAGTTGAAAAAATCCATTTCCATTTCTACTTTAGATATTTGATTATTTTCTAATATATACATGTAACTTTTTTTTTTGTAATACATTTATTAAATATATATTTCTTACCTTTTTCTTATCTCGAATAAATATTGTAATTTATTTTTAATATATGTATTATTATATTTACTTTTTGTGATCCAATAGATAATTATATAAAAATCGTTATACTTTTATTTTATTTAAAATTTGAGGTTTAAGTATTTTTCAAAGTAAAAAGAATTTCGTTTAAAAACATTTGGTTCTTAAGATTAAAAAAAGGAATCATATGGTTCAAGAAAATTAAATTTAGGTAGAATAGAAAATTAGAATGAAATCATTAAAGTGAAACCTAACACTCATACTTAAATAGAGTGAAATATACAAAACGATAATTATAATGAAAACAAAAATCATTTTATTAAATCATATAAAGATAAAACCATTAGTATAAAATCTAGGACTATAATTTAAATTGAAGAGTGAAATTTTTTTATAAAAAATATAGAAGTTATCCTTGGATCTTTGATGATTTTAATTAGATTGAAGTTCATATAATTTTTATAAGAAAAATAAATTTAGTTTGCCACTTGCAAAATAATATGAATTTGAACTATTATGTGGAAATTTATATCAACAAACAAACAAATTATCTGTGAGTTTATATCAACAATTTATTTTGTAAAAGTAATAGATAACATATGTTTATTGATGTTTACATACATAAATAATAGTAAAGTAAAAAACAACACTAAAATATGAGCAAATGCAAGATATCAAATCTTAAGAGTCTTTTAAAAAAAATTGCAATCATATTTATATTGAAACAAATATCATCCACATCATTAGCATATAATAATTTAAGATTTTTCTATAATAATATATTATAATTATATTTTATGTATTTTCTCATATTTTGTAACCTCCATACTAATAATTATCATTATGTTGTTAATGCTCACACTAAATTACAACAATACTTTAAATACAATTAATACAAAATGAATTCTACACAATGAATTCTTTGAAATGTAACATAACTTTTATGATATAAATACAATTAACTTACTCATAAATGACATTTAAACATAATTGTTAAAGTTGAATAGTTGTAAAACGTAAATATGTTGTCTTTTATAAATAATAATATACACATATATATCACTAACCATCATATTCCAAATTTCATAATATTGATAAATTTTATAACAATTTCTTTTATAATCCGACTAATGGTGTTTCAATATTACAGTTTTGTCAATTTTGTAAGAGGCTGTGAAGAGGAGATGACTTTTAATCAAATATTGTATTGATTAAAAGAAGTCATATACTCTTAATCATTTTTTAAAAAACATAAATATCATTGTATATAGATGAATACAATTCAAATTTTATAGAAAACATCAAATTTGAATTTACTATCATTCATTTATTTTTCTTTAAATTTTAAATTCAAGTAAAAAAACTAAATAAAATAAATAGCAAACATATAACGTAGTATGCAACAAGCCGCGAGTATCGCGGCTAAATAACCTAGTTATGATAAATATTTGGTTACTATTTAAATTTCGTTTGCAAAGCTAAACATACATACAAATATAGTTTCCTTGGCACAATATTAGTGATGTATTCTTAACACTCGTACACCAAAACGAACGTTTGTTACCTTTATTCACAATTTAATTCTCAACTTTTGGCCCTTTATATGCAATCTTGCATTCTTGCTACATTTTAAACAGCAAAAATAATACCAAGAATAGTCCACATGAATTCTGTTGATTTTACACATAATCTTATTTAAAACCACTATTTAAAAAATCTTACAACTATTTCAGAAAGTTCAGACATTGTTTCCGAAGGAATCGATTGAAATACTACTTTTTCAACACTTGCATTTTCTTTGGGATATCTTCTTGGATATCCAAAGCTAATCCATCTTTAGGCAGTCTAATATGTTACAATAAAAAAAAATAGTTAATTATAATTCTGTCAAAAACAATTATACTATCTATACTATGAACGATTATTATTACATATGTGGAGATAAACTCTCTAACCACAAGATAACTGTCAAAGGAGTTTGATTGATATATTTCACCTGCAAATATATTAAAGAGTAAAAAAAATATCTATACATTTTAAACTGGGCTACCTTTCTATGTAAAGGTTCACCACTACAATAGAAAATCCTTATTGTTTTTAAACATCATAACAGTTAATAGTGTAGAGTGTAGGCTTGTTAGAAATGTCACAAGTTTTTATTTTACCAATACTTTTTACATGACCGAATAAGTCTGAAAAATAAAATAAAATTATAAGTTATGTTAGTAATTGAATAAGCTTCTATCAAAACATTTACATAGTTATAATTTATATAATTACCAATCAAGAAATTATCGTTCAACCCTTCCTCATTCAAGATATATATCATCAAAGGTAGTAAAATCAAAATACATATCATCTGAGATTGAAGCACAAGGACTTCTAGGTTTTGTTCATGAGAGACATTTTGTAGGCATGTTTGGTTGCCCGATACTTTTCCATAGCTGTTGATAGTGTGAAGTTTTCGATAATTCACCATTCTCCAGTTCGAATAGAACCTCTTTAGCTTACAAAAGTTGCTTTTTGAAAGATGCATGAATCAAAGTACCTTAGAAATGTTAAAATATAATTTGTTAGAAAGAAAACATTAAGATATAAAGCCATGTAAACAAATAACTATATGTGAATCTATTTGCTTACATATTCATTGGCGAGAATCATCTCCATGGTCTCTCCAGTATACTGAGTCCACGAATGCAATATCTTAACTTGAATCCCCCATTGGGTTTTGAAAGGTTCAACATGAGCAAGGCTTGTGAAGTCAAGATTTGCAGCTATCTTTGAAAATGAGAACAATAAAGCAATAGAAAGGAAAATAAGAGATGAGTACTGAGTGATGATAAACATGCAAACAAACCCTATATTTATAGGGTCAAGAGAGTCAGCTAATATATTTAGGGTTAATGCATTTAAAGAAAAATAATTGATAGAAGATTTTTGAAAAAATTCCGTAGAATATGCTTCATTTTTAAGGATAGCAATCTTTAGGTTAGATTATTTTGAAGCATATATGATTTATTTCGATTATATATTTTATGGAAAACTACCGTAAAATTTATAGATTACGTGAACTAATTTGTAAAGCCAAATATTTGGAAATTTATAAAAAGATTAATTGCACATGCTAATATTCGAAATTATCCATAAAAAACGTAGATTACGTAAAATAATTAATGATTTGATCTAGTTTTTCCTAAAAATTCAAAATTTAAACTTTTATAATTGTTTAAAGGATCTTACTTAAATGATACTATTCGAAACAACCCATCAAATGTGGAGAATACATAAGCTAATTAATTTTGTAATTAGTTTATTTCCTAAAATAATTGATTTAGTTTCATTTTTATATGGAAATTGGTTTAATTCGGATGGATAGCTACTATCAAAATCCGCTCCATGACCCAAATAACTCAGTCCAAGATCTGTGTGTGTTGGGCTGAAGAAGTTGAAGTTCATATGATCATCATCATGAGCTTTGATTTAAATATTTTGATGTTAGGTTGTTTCTAATAGGGAACTAATATCCAAAATTTGTGATTGCAATTTCAACAATCATGAAGGAAAGATTATGGTTTTTTGGTTTTAACTGGAAAGCTGTTTGTATTTTAGGATTTATATACGTAAAATGCTCTTTCTATTATAATATTAAAATAATGAAAATATCAAGTTGTAAAGATTCACGTGTTACAAACGTATCACGATGCTTTATAATGTATGGGCTTGTAATGGAAATCAATGTTTAAAATATATTTGGCCCGATATAAATTGAATCAGATAAGCATAATGGCCTTATATTAATATACGGTCTGTTTATTATTGGTAGTGTCGGGTAAAAAAAACGGCTTCAAACGGGTATGAAGGATCCGCGCGTTTTTGTTCAGGTCAACAAATAAAATTGACCATTTTACCCTTTTGCGATTCTTTTTTTTCCTTCTTCATATTCAATATTTCTAATGGCATTTTCTGTAATATTCTACCCTTTATAAGGTTATTTAATTTTTAGTGATTCCCAATTAATAGTATAGATGATGCATACTATAAAACTTTACCTAAAAAGATATACATGAATACTAGGCTTGGGCGTTTGGGTACCCGTTCGGTTCTGGTTCGGTTCCGGTTTTTTTGGTTCTAGAGTTTAGGGCATATAGGAACCAAATAATTTTGGTTCGGTTCCGATTCCGGTTCCGGTTATTTCGGTTCTGAAGTTTAGGATCCATTCGGATATTTTTTTTCGGATATTTTTAGGTATTTTGGATATTTTTGAGTATTTTCAGATATTTTTGAGTATTTTTTAGATATTTTAAGTATTTTTTGATATATTTTCTAAATATTTGTTGATATTTCGGGTATTTTTGGTTATTCGATCTAAAAATAACTAATATTTTTAGATATAAACTCATATTTAGGGTATTTTCGGGTATCCGAAATATTTCGGTTCGGTTCGGTTCCGGTTCCGGTTCCGGTTCCGGTTCTTTCGGTTCTAAAATTTAGGATCCATTTGAGTATTTTAAAATTTTGGTTCGGTTTCGGTTCGGTTCTTTTTGCTTCGGTTCCGGTTCGGTTGTTTTTGCTTCGGTTCCGATTCGGTTCTTGTGGTTCGGTTATTTTGTCCAAGCCTAATGAATAGGATAGGTCAAAAATTCTGTGTCTAGACTGATGAATCTAACCTCCGTAAGGCCTCGGTTTTAATCACAAAGGCCAAAGCATAATGAGTTTGTGACTTCTAGTCATCAACGAATGAATAAAATTAAGCCATGGTATACAATGTAATTTTGACACCATTGAAAAATCGACCAATAAATAGATCTTTAGGAGGAGGATCAATACTTTGTTAGACCATGGAAAAATAATTTCTTTAATAATTTGTTTGTATAGTCAACTCTTTTTATGGTTTTGACGGCCAAGTTCAATACAATGTTCCACAATGTGGGTCCATCTAAAACACATGCTTCACAAGAATCACAACTGTGTCTACCTATCATCACAAAGTTTGTTTCATATTTATCCTTAAATTTATTTTTCTTATAATCAAACTATATGCCATAATCTAGGATTCTACAATCAACAACGGGTTAAGTCTGAAATAGTTAAGAATGTATGATGTATCTAACAAAAATTTATGTCAACTTCGATTACCATCATCAATGTCATCACCAGCATTTTATCATCACATCATCCATAAATTCATAACCATGATGATTTCACACCCTCACATCATCATCACATCATATATTCATATTCATTTATCGTCAATTTGTCATCACACCACCATCATCATCACCACCTTAGACTAGTCATCAAGATCAGCATAATCATCATGTTTTAAAAATATTAAGAAATTAATTCCGGTACTATATCTGAAGATAAATGTAATAGTTGTGATCTTGATCATTGAAATATGGATTTATAATTTCTTACAACAAATAAAAAGTTGTGATTTTTATTTATTTTTTTCAAAAATGTCATTATAAATTATTTTGCCAATCATTAAATATTTTATCATTTATACCATCAAGAATCTTTTCGTATTTTCAATACGTATTTTCTCGTCTCTAATGATATTCTTATAAGTCAGGAGGAGAAAAAGTTTGAACTTTTTATGAAAAAGAGGAAATGTATAATCATATATATAACCTAGGTTCGAATTTGGTGCCTCTCTCTTTGATGAGAAGTAAATGGCCATTGTGCCAATAAAGAAAAATAAAACATAATTTATTTTGCTAGTTTAAATATATTCAAAATTTTATACGTTCCTACAACAAAAAGGTAACACATACTATTTCTTTTTGGTATTTTGATGTATCCAAAATTTATATGTTAGTACCAGTGGCAGATCTAGAAAACATTTTTACCGGGGGCAAATTACTATACCGACTTTTCAAAATAAAAAATAATAATTCATCATATACTTTTTTAGTTTTTTAATATTGCTACATTATAACATTGTTTGGAAATAAACCAATAAAAATTCTACATTAAAAAGGCATTTAAGAGAATGCTAAATTAGAAAAGAAAAACCAATCTAAACAAAATGAAAATAATATTGATTTTGGAAATACTAAGTCTAGAATAAGAAAGATAAACAATTAATTCTAAGATTAGGGAAGATAATAAGTAAAAAAGGAATGAAAATGAATAAAAAATAAAATAAAAAAAGGCATCATGGGATCTGATCATGGTTTAAGGGGTGGCAAGTTGCTTCATTTTACCCTTTGACTTAATAAATCTTTACTAAAATCAATGAAAATACAAAAAATTGATATTTTACTGGGGGCAGCTGCCCCCCTCTTCCACTACGTAGATCCGCCCATGGTTCGTACAACAAAAAAATAAATGTAGTCCATTATCAGATTAGTGGAACGTACGTTATTTGGGAGTATTTTGATCTACTAGCTCCGATCCAAAAAGATATATGAATTTTATCGATTAGAAATTTTTTAAATAAAAAACGTCATTGGTGTAAAATTATCAACAAAAAATGTTTTTAATTTTATTTCCAATATGTTTTTTTTTCTGAAAATTAACATTTTTAATTAATATTTGTATTCCCTTTTAATTAGATGGGAAACAAAGAAAGACAGAAGCATTTTTGGATTTTCTTCACTGTCGATATCATTTCGATATTTTGGACAAGTCCAGTTGTATTTTGCTGTTATTTCCTATATTTGGGTATTACAAACACAAAATAACAATTCTTAACCAAACCCAAGACGTCTCTATATTATCATTCAGCACCGACATTATACAAAATTATAGAATCAAAAATATATTTTAAGTCTTCACATAGATATTTGGACTACCACTACAGCCCAAACAAAATTTCTTAAACTCAGTGCTTATTATATTATGATTTAGGGGACCATTCCGTTATTATTTCTGCATATGTAAAGTAATCATATATTTGTTTCAACTAACGGTACAATTTAAAATTTAAATAATCATGCAAAATATGTAGATTTCTCTCAAGGCCAAAACAATACGTTTTTTTTTTACAACACAAGTTGATTTAAAACCGAATTTATCTCAAAAGTGTGTTATGTGCCAAACCTCATTTTATAGATCTGAAATATTACTGTAAAACAATAAACACTGGTAATGCGTGTCTTCTAAAAATTATGATGTTGCTTGACCGACGAATAAATAGTACTACTTGATTAATATTATAACTAGGATATGACCCGCGGTACACCGCGGATTAAAACTATGTTAAATCAGTTAATTTGGTTATTTTCGGTTAATCTTGGTTTATTCGGTTAATTTGGTTTGAATTTCAACAAATGGGCTGTCGAAAAATAAAAAATTTGCGCCAAGTCCAGTAAAATTCTTTTAAAAATCTACTTTAGTTAAACGTTGCGTTTGTCACCGTGGGTTAATTATTTGATTTTTTTCTTTTTATAACTGTTTAATTTATCGTATATAATATTTTTATTGTACACTGCGAGTCATATGTGTTGTATCTAAAAATAAAAAATTTAAGCTGTATTTTTTTGTTTAATGTTTAAAATTGTGTAATTGTATTTTGATTTGTTAATTCTAGGATTTCACCCGTGGTATATTGTTCTGTATTAATATCGACCCAAACCCATCCCACCATATAATCCCGTCCTGTGAAATTAAACATTATTTTGTTATTTTTTAAAAATTTGCTTTCAAATGGTTTCACAATATCTATATTTTAAAATTAATGTGTTTTTGTACCAGCCCGTAAAAACAATTTATAATTATATCTTATACACCGGTTCGCTAATACCTTGTTCTATGATTCGGATTTCGGACTGAATAATTTATCAGACTTTGGTCTGGTTTTGACTATACCGGTTTTTATTTGGAACCAATTCTATTAATTTTGGTTTAACTTCCGGTTCTGGTTTTGAAAGCATTAAGAAATTAAAAGCCCTAAAATGATTTATCGTTCCATCTTCTTCTCTGACGGCCTCCTCGATATACCTTCTCCTCTGGTCAAGGACTCCAAAATCGCCGGTTATAGCTTCTACTCCGACGTCTTCTAATTTCGTCACTCTCCGTGTTATCTACAAGTATGTTTACGTTGAGCTTGATTCTCTGTTACGATGTCTTACCTCGTTGGGGACTTCACCTAGATTAATCGAGGCATATCGAGCTTGTTGTGATGTTTTAGGTAGTAGATTCGAGCTTAAAAAGGTTGAATTTTTGTCCGATGCATATCCAAGCTAGTTTTATGTCAAAATCGATAATTGAGTTGATGATAACGACGGTTTTGAAGACGCCAATCCGTCTCAAATTACTAATCAGGTAAACTGTTTTTGAAAATAAAGTTGTTAGAGAGTTCTCTCTCATCTCCAATGGTTATTTGTGTAATGTATAAGTTGCTTATGAACCATGAATTGATGGGTTAAATTTTAGGTTGTTTATGAAATCGTAGTGAATTTGGATTGATTTAATATGAGTGACCATTCCCGATTGTGAAACAGCTGTTGTTACAGGAATTGACATTGATTACCTGTTTTCTTCTAACTATAGCTTCTCTTATTCTAATTTTACAGATAATTACCTATAAGATAAATATGGTCAAGCTTTGGGAATTCTTTGACAGAAGTACTATAACCAACCAAAATAAAAGGTAAGAATTCATTATCTTGCTTACTACACAACTAAGTAATTAGCTTAGGTTCAACTAAGTAATTATGAAACATGTTCACTGTTATATTCCATAGGAAGCTGTTAGGTTCAATATACGGCTTACACCTCCTCTTATACTTCTTGAACCTTTCTTTAGAGCAATAAAATGTTAGTTTACGTTTCTACTTACTGAGCTGTTAAATTTAGTAATATATACAATCAAGAAGTGCATGTTATGTTTTTTTTTTTTGAAAATCAAATGAGAAAAGTAATGGTTGTTTGTTTGTTGATGATACACTAATTTAAAAGATGAAAACAAACTTTATGTACCAAACTTGATGAAATTATCATTGTTTGAGATAGTAAAATGAAGATTACCACAAAACTTGCAACTGAAAGTCTAAGTTGTTCTTCCTTTAGCGTCCCAATTGCATTGAATCTGTTAACAAAATACAAAATCCTGTTTATACATATGTCTGACTATTACTTGGGGTTTTGCAAACCATAAAGCAAGTATGAAATGAAACAAAGGTAAACTACTTTTTTGAAGAGCTTTTATGTTCTCAAGCTCTAAATAGAGACGGTATTGGTGTAAAGCGTGGAGAAATGCAATGGAAATGAGTCAGTATATATAGTGGTTTGACAGGTCTTAGGGTTTTGGGATAGAGCATATCAGAAATCTTGATCATCACGGTCTGGATATCTAAGAAAATATTGGAATCGGTATATACCCTTAACAAATAAGGATAATATCATTTTAGTTAGAAGAAGTTGACAAATATTGAAAGTGGAGAGAATACTGAATTGATATTCTTACCTTTTTTTAGGAAAGCTAAATGATTTATAAGTTACTCGTTTGCTTAAATAGAGGAAACGAATTGGATCCTGTAACTATGTATGTTAAACCAAAATATTCTTAGTAATAAATGTTGATAAATACGAAATCAATCATAGCAATTGTTAGGATTTTTTTGTTTTGCAAAGTCGCATTAGTAGGGATCCGATATTCTAATCCGAAATTCTTGTTTTTTTTTGGAAAAAATCATTATTAGGATTCGAAATCACATTTGCGGGTCAAAATTCCGGGTCATTTTCCGGGTCAAAATTAATCAAAATTTTGACCCGATTTGGGTACCCCAAAAACTGCTGCAAAAATGTATAGTAGATATTCCTAAGTGAGACATTTCTCTTTAATATTGGTGATAGAATTTTATATAAAATTCACTGATTCAGTATATTTCTTTTAAATGAAAGTTGTTGTTTCTATGTTTTATAAATTTATTTATATTTATGATTATTCTTTACTTAAGTTTATTTATGTTCAACTTACTCTTTTACATTTGTGCGTTATTTATATATATTTAAGTAAAACTAAGAATTGGTGTAAAAAAAAAAGTAAACTAAGAATTTTACAAAAGTATATTGTTGACACATTTTTGTTTTGTTAAAAGGTTTTCTTTTTGACACATTTAACTCATATCAAAATATATTCCAAAAGTAGAAATACATGTTCATGTGCAATCTCCACGGATCGAATATGGGTAAAGTCTCCACGGTACGTGTAGACTGTAGAGTCGGGTCGGGAGATAAACAGAGAAACTGAGACTTTCCTGTCATATAATATGTAAATGAAACTTTTTTTGTTTTTTTTATGTAAATGAAACTTAAATCAATAAAACCCATCCATATCGTATATGCTAGATAACCGAATCGCCACGTAAAATAAAATTAATCAAATAAAATCCATAAGACTATAAGATTGCTTCACTGTCTTCTCCGCGTGGATGAGAGATCAATAACACACAAAAAGAGTTTAGGCTGCATGTGAACTACGTAATGTCCGTCAATTTCTCTGTTTCCCCAATTTTCGCTAATTATTTAATTTATCTACTCGAATAATTGAACTAAACACATGCATTATCATTTCATTTATGTAATTAACCCAATTTTACATTAGTAAATTCTGTTTTTAGTAACTTCTTTCGGAAACTAATACCTCTTCTTATTAGTCTTGCTTTTACCCAAACATATGATTGTACCTTTTCTTTGATCTCGATCAAATTTCACCAATTAACATAAAACAAAACAAAAATCTCAATTTTTTTATTGGATTATTTAACTGATTTTTCTGTTTATAAAGAGTGAATATTTATACACGTGATAACCTACATTTTTCACAAATACTAAATGACATTAGCCAAAGAAGTAAATAATATTTGATTGATTACTATTTAACTTAAAAAAGCATGTTTTTATTGATAATACACAATCATTTTTTCACCAAATAACACACTAATTTATCCGATGTCACGCTATTTTATACATAATCTCGCATATTTGTCAATCCGCACAAAAATCACTTTGACTCTATAATTTACCAATTTAGCCATCAAAATCATATATTTTTATCCCAAATTTGGATATCTACTACCTAAATAACCCTTATAATTAATGTGTAACCAAATCTAATATAGGCTCAAATATTCAGATTAGAAAAGTTAGTCAAAATAAAACTCTTTTATACTCCTTCCATTTCGTTTTAGTTGTCGTTTTAGAGTTAACTTTTTGTTTCATATTACTTGTTGTTTGCTTTTTACAATGTAGATTTATGATAAATTTTTTAGTTTTATCTCTATTTTTTAAGTTTAATAATTACTTATATCAAATAAAATAGAATATTAATTAGAGGTGAAACAATAAATTTAATTGTTTTCTTATTTTGAAAATCAACTAAAAGGACAACTAAAACGAAACGGAGGGAATAAATTTAACCAATTTCATTTCAGCCGGCTCAAAATTGATCAATTCGGATCAAAATCTTTAGTACCTAAACTGTATTTTATTACCAATAAACCAGTCTACAATAAATAAACAATCCATATAAAATTAAAGTTACACAAGTAAACCGATCCAACCCAAGTTTTGACTTTACACACATCCCCGTGATTGGTGTGGACTGTGGACCGTACATCGGCGCGTGAACTCCACTCTCTCTCCCACTTACTTCATCTCCTTCCATTTATAATCCCAAACCTCTCACACACTCTCTCTCTTCTCAACAATGGCTTCACTCAAATCTCTCTCCCTCCTCTTCCTCTTCTTCCTCACAGCTCAATCTCGCTTAACCACAAACTTCTACTCAAAGTCATGCCCAAGATTCCTCGACATAGTCCGTGACACAATCACAAACAAACAAATCACAAATCCAACCACCGCAGCCGCCGTTATCCGTCTCTTCTTCCACGACTGTTTCCCTAACGGCTGCGACGCCTCCGTCCTCCTCTCTTCCACCGCCTTCAACACCGCAGAACGTGACTCCTCCATCAACCTCTCACTCCCTGGAGATGGCTTCGACGTCATTGTCCGAGCCAAAACAGCTCTCGAACTCGCTTGTCCCAACACAGTTTCTTGTTCCGACATAATCTCTGTCGCAACACGTGATCTTTTGATCACCGTCGGTGGTCCTTACTACGACGTTTTCCTCGGCCGTCGTGATTCAAGAACGTCGAAATCTTCTCTTTTAACCGATCTTCTTCCTCTTCCTTCTACACCAATCTCTAAAATCATTCAACAGTTTGAATCTAAAGGTTTCAATGTTCAAGAAATGGTTGCTCTTAGTGGAGCACATTCTATAGGGTTTTCACATTGTAAAGAGTTTGTGGGTCGGGTGGGTCGGAATAATACCGGGTATAACCCGAGATTCGCCGTGGCTTTAAAGAAAGCTTGTGTTAATTACCCTAAAGATCCGACTATTTCTGTGTTTAATGATATTATGACTCCTAATAAGTTTGATAATATGTATTATCAGAATCTTAAAAAGGGTCTTGGGTTACTTGAATCGGATCATGGGTTATATTCTGACCCGAGAACCCGAACTTTTGTTGATCTTTATGCTAAGAATCAAGATCTATTTTTCAAAGATTTTGCTAAAGCTATGCAGAAGTTGAGTCTTTATGGTATAAAGACTGGTAGAAGAGGAGAGATCCGAAGAAGGTGCGATGCTATTAATTGAGTTTATGTTTATTATTTTTTTCGGATTATATTTGGGGAGATTTGGATTGTGAATCTTCTGAGTAATTACACTCATATGTTTTTGTGTAATGTAAAACAGAATTTATATTGTTGATTGTTCTGATTAAAATATGGGTTTGGTACAAAAAATTTGTTAACCTTTGTGAAGAAGAGATTGAATGTGATGATTATGTAAAGGAAATGTTTTGCATTTGAGCTCCAAAGAGAGTAAACCAAGCTGAAGTAGTTAGTTTGAGTTTGGTAATGATTCATTAATTAGTGGCTGATTGATAATTAATATGTTGGTTGAGATAAGAGATGTGATTTAATGGATCCGGAGTTGGTAGCTCAGCCGGTGAACTTCTGGAATGTTGGAGGTGCAGAGTTGAGCATTAACAAAAAAGAGGGATTTATAGTACTACTTAACTGTATTCTGGTCTCCGATTCGAAAAGATTATAGGTTTCGGCCGGGAACTTACTTCTTTGTGATATAAAAAAGTTAAGTGTACTCACAATCATACGTTGGTTTCTGGTAAACCGGTTCTATCTTGTGACAGAAAGTGGTATAAAAAAGAAAGAAAGTGGTATGCTATTTCTGTGCATTTGAAACATGGACCAGTTACTAGTCCAATTATTCTTAAAATAGTTATACAATCAAGCCAACCCTAGAACAATTATTGTCAAAAAAATTCAAGCCCAACCCTAGTTGGTCCTTCTTCATCTCAGCCCAGACACAAGTCCATTTTTTTCGGTTCTGAGTAATAAAGTTCAATGTTTACGGTTTTACAATCCTTATTTAATACTCCCACTGTTTTTGAAAAATTGTCGTTTTAACTGTATTTAGACAAGTTAAGAAAATGTATACAATGACTATATTAACCTTATAAAAATGACAAATAATTATTTACAAATAATTTGTGTTTAATTAAATGAGGGTAATTTGGGTAGTTATTGGCATAAGTTACATTATTACCTTAAAACGACAACTAATTTAAAACAAAAAAATGCTCTAAAACGACAACTATTCGAAAACGGAGGGAGTAATTACTAGGTTCTGAATCCGCGCTACGCGCAGATCTGTTTTTAGTAATATTTTATATTACTAATAATATTTATTAAAAATATGGAAATATATGTTTTTATTTGTCTACTTATTATTAATAGTTTAAATTTTTGAATTTAAAATTAGCGGATAGTTCAATTTAAATACACAACTAAAAAAAAACTCTAATACAACTTTTAGGATTTTACAACATTTATCAAAAGAATATGTTTTTATTTAATTTCATTCTTTAGCTATTTCATTCACATACGACATTTTGATTGAATGTCATGAAATACATTGCTCTAGGGAGATTAACTTCGACACCTTTTTCATTTTGGTATACACAAATTCACTATTGTTTTTCGTCTATCTCACTGCATTAGTTAGTATAGCTTTTGTAAAGATAAGTTTCTTTATATAATAAAACAGATTAACTTCCGATGGCCGGTCCGCTACGTCCGGAAGGCTTTAAAGACTTGTTTACCGACCCTACAAATAACCACATGATCTTTCTCTGTGTTTTGTCCTCACTCACACAGTTCCGACAATCACTTCCCGGAAGGTCACCCATCCTGCTTAACTGTGGAATTCTCTCTGGACCGTTGACCGAAAAGATAAGTGCACTTTGGTGACATAGGTGACCAAATCAATTCTCTTAAACCTCTCTGCATGCAACACCATATTCCTGAAACCGGGGTGTTACAATTCACCCCCACTAACAGATCGCCACGTCCTCGTTGCGCACCAAGACTGTCACCCCCGGCGGTGTGAGCCCTCTTGACCCTACACTCGCCTGGGTTCGGCTTTGATACCACTTGTAACACTCCGACCGTCCCTACCAGTGGGTCCTACATTCTCTCTCGGGCCCATGGGCCCACCCTTGTCCGGCGGCCGGTCCGCTACGTCCTGGAGGCTTTAAAGACTTGTTTGCCGACCCTACAAATCACCACATGATCTTTCCCTGTGTTTTGTCCTCACTCACACAGTTCCAACAATCACTTCCCGGAAGGTCACCCATCTTGAAATTGCACCAGCTCAAGCACCCTTAACTGTGGAGTTCTCTCAGGACCGTTGACCGAAAAGATAAGTGCATTTTCGTGACATAAGTGGCCAAATCAATTCTCTTAAACTTCTCCGCATGCACCATCATATTCCTGAAACCGGGGTGTTACAGATGTGATATTCATCTTTGTTAGGAAATGTAATTAAAATAGCGGATGAACAAACCATCTCTCTCCTCTAATAAAATAAAGGTCATCTCTTTTTTTCAATCTTCTACTTAAAAGTTTTGTGTGATTCTTCTTATCATGAAACAATAACATGCACGTTTCTACAAACCTACCGACTAACTTTCTTTTAAGAAAGCTCGCCGGTGATTTTGATATATCGTCACCAACTACCCGAACAGTTTTAAAACGTAGTATCTGGGTATGAGCTGACGAAAACCCTCATCAATGTATTTATACGGAATCAAGAGGCAGTGAAAACTTTAGAAAGTTTTTCTTAACTCGACGATATCTATAAGAAAAAGAGTAATTCAATGATGATATATACACGTCATTATCAACTTATTTTTAAAAAAATATTATGGCCAGAAAGATATATTAAGCCTTTTTATATGAACTTTTAATTTGAAATATATTGTATTAAAATTTATTAAAAAAAAGGAATTTTGGTAAAATATAACCAAATATAATATTGAAATCTATAATTTACATTTTTCTTATTTCTTCTATATGTTGTTGTTTAAAAATTTCACATTTCTCTTCTTTCCATAAATTTTTTATCTTTTCTTTTCTAATAATATTTTAATATAGAAAATATTAGAATTTAAAAATATTTATTAATGAGATGGAAAAGATATTAATTAGTGAGATGACTAATCACAATTGGTCGTTTAATATCCCATATGGACAACTTTAGAAGGTTATAACTTCTTATTTTCATTTCTTAAAAGATATTAATAAAAAATTTATATGAACTTTTAATTTAGTATATATTGCATCAACATTTGCTTAAAAAAAAAAAGAGTTTTGGTCAAATATAGCCAAAGATTTTATCGAAAGATATAATTTACATTTGTCTAATTTCTTTATATTGTTGTTTCAAAATTCATATTTGTCACCTTTCTATATATTGTTTTTCTATTCCTTTGAATTAATATATTAGTATAGAAAATATTAGAACTAAGAAATGTTAATTAATGTGATGGTATATACTTTACATTTGTCTTATTTCTATATGTTATTGTTTCAATACTTCACATTTGTCATCTTTCCATATATTGTTTTTTTTTTCCTTTTTATTAATATATTAATATAGAAAATGGTAGAATTTAAAAATAAATTAATAATAAGACTATTATGATTAACTAAAATTTTATATTTAGAATTTTGTACACATTTCCAGTATTTTTGTTTTTATAAATGTAATAAACTTTGAAAAAAAAACTTTACATTTTGATTAATTAATTTATTTTATATATTTCCATATAAAATATTATATCTAGAAAGTTTTCCATATTTTCATATATTTCTCTTATTTTCATATGCTACTTTTTCCTTTTCTAAAAAATCTTAATATAGAAAATTAATAAAATCTAAAAATACTAATTAATGAGGTGTCTTATCTCGATTGGTCGTTTAAAATCCCACGTGGACGGCTTCAGAAGCTTATAGCCTCGACTTTTATATAGTATAGATTATTAGGCCTCGGAAAATAAACCAAACCGAATGTATCAAACCAAAATCGAAGCAAAAAGAACCGAACTAAAAATTTAAAAATAATCGAATAGACACTAAATTCTATAATCGAAAGAACCGTAACCGAATCGGTACCGAACTAAAATATTTCGGGTAACCGAAAATACCCGAAATACAATTATATTTTCAAAAATATTAGTTATTTTTTTATTTTTTTTTACAGCAAAATATTAGTTATTCATAGGAGAAATTGTTAAAAATGCCCCTTTTTCAATACCCCTTTTCAAAAATGCCCCTTTTGAGAGTCCATTTTTAAGTTTGCCCTCTTTTAGTTTTTAATGACCATTTTATCCTTATTTGAAATAAAATTAGGTCCACAAAATACAAAATATTTTTTGGCGGGAAAAGTGATCCCGCAATTTTCCCGCCAAAACACTTGTAAAAACCTTTAAAATACCTTGTAAAATTTTCACGTAAAAATTTTTCCCGCCAAAAATTTTTTTTTGCGGGAAAAGTGATTCCGCAATTTTTTTGGCGAACTTTTTTTGGCGGGAAAATTTTTAGCGGAAAAAAATTTACAAGGTATTTTAAAGGTTTTTACAGAGTATTTACAAGTGTTTGTAAGGGTTTACAATGTATTTTAAAAGGTTTTAAAGGTATTTATAAGGTTTTATAAAGGAATTATAACTTGTAAAACCTTATAAAAAACTTGTAAAACCTTATAACTTATAAAACCTTATAAAATAGCTTGTAAAATCTTATAATATCTTATAAATACATTGTAAAACCTTTTAAAATACATTGTAAAACCTTATAAATACCTTGTAAAAAACCTTTAAAATAC